>NC_092335.1:199352500-199960000 GCF_046630445.1 Rutidosis leptorrhynchoides
CCTATTCTACTCGCAAAACTCATTTTGAAATGACTTGTTCATGACCTCGTCGTAATATTTTATGTATAATACTAATATTAATAATACTAATACTAATACTAATAATAATAATAATAATAATATTAATAATAATAATAATAATAATAATAATAATAAGATTGATAATAATTTTTAATAACTAAAATAAATATTACGTAGTACATGTAATATGAGAGAGATAGATCAATAAATGGAATTGTGAATTGATTCAAAACGCGTTCGAGACTTATAGGATGTTTCTGTGACCCATTAACTCCAAAATTTTGGTGTGATGAAGAAAAAGAGAACCGCAAATTGCGGCCTATAACATGGACGTTCAAAACTATCTTTATATATATAGATTTTATAATATATTTAATTTATATAATTAATTAAATATTATATTATATTTACGTACATAGTTAACCTGTAAATTTAATTCCGATTTATTGTACGTTGGAACTAGACTTACATGCCAGTTCCGGTTTTTCGAATGCTTTTTCGTACCCTTAGAAAACTGGCGTTTTACGTTTCGTGATGTGTACCCTTATTAATAATTTGAGTTTCTCATCAATAAATTACCTTATAAAAAATGTAACTTATATAATTGAGTGTTGTGGTCATTTGCTTCTATAAATCAGTGGCTCGTTGTTCGTCAAAATATATTATTTTAAATCAGGACGTTTTATGACTAAGTTAAAATATATAGATTTTTATATTTTCATTTCGAAATATAAATTTGGGACAATATATAATATATAGTTTTTCAAAAACTAATAATATTCAAATTTATATATCTTGAAATCGTTTAAGTAATAAGAAATATTATTTCGTAACATTTGTATTTTTAAAGTTTAAAATTGATATACTTTATTTATATAAAAATGTTTGCAAAGACATTTTAATATTCCAATTACTTTATATTCCAAATCATTTTGTTACAAAGGTTATAATAGTAGAAGTTGTTATGTCATAAGATGTTCTTAAAAAGTCTATTATATCGAAATGACGTTTTCGTTTATGAACATAAAATCATATATGAATCATATCAGGTTTCAAGGTTTTAACTTCTAGTTTAATCATGACTCGTAGGATTAAGTCTAAAGGAAAAATCAAATGTAAGGAATCATCTTAATGTAAAATATCGATCTATTTAACTTGTCAATATCTATATTCCCTAATTTCACTTTCATAATACCTAATATGAAGGTTAATTAATTTATCTTATCAAAAGTCACGAGGCAATTATTGTAAGGCATGTGTTGAAAGTTAAGTAGGAATTTCTACTAACCCTTATCCAGCTATCGTTAATTGACGTATTTGTTCTTACTCGTAGGTCACTCATTATTCCGAATACCGTTAAAAAGAAAAGGTTTTCTAAATCAAAGTGGACCTCTTAACAGAGACTCGTAATCATAATTCAATGTATCTGATAAATCAATCATTTGATATCATCTTCTAATTCCATCAATAATTATTTGAATATATTTTGAAACAAATACATTTATGTAAAGTATTATACGTCTAATACTTTGTTAATATTTTCAAGCTATAATATATATGATGTTATGCGAGGTGTATATAAAATAGTTATATTTTTAGTGCGAAAACACTATTAAATACGATACAATTTTACACAAGATATTTATTTATTTATAGAATGGATATACTTAAACCTTGCTACAACACTTATAGGCAGTGTACCTAATCGTACAGTAGTGTAGTTTTTAGTAAGTCCGGTTCGTTCCACAGGGAAATCTTTAAACAAAGCTCAACGCTATATTAGTTTACTTTTATAAAAAATACAAACATATATATAAGTAATATTATTATTATAAAGGGGGGTTTTTACCGTTTAATGACCGGTTTGTCGATTTTAAGACTTTAGTCGCAGTTAAAACCTAATGTAAAATATAAAATAAATACAAGACTTAAATTAAAGCGTAAAGTAAATAACGATAATGAAATTTCGAATAATAAAAGTGCGATAAAATAAACTTGCGATAATTAAAAAGTACGATAATTAAAAGTGCGATTAAATAACAATAAATAAAAGTGCGATAATTAGAAGTGCAATTAAATATAAAATAAAGGAAATTAAATATGAAATAAAAGAATTATGCTTATTTAAACTTCCGTAATCATGATGTTTGACGTGTTGATTTTAGTTTTATGCCCATGGGTTAATTGTCCTTTGTCCTGGATTATTTAATATGTCCGTCTGGTTTTTGTCCATAACAGTCCATCAGTCATAAATATAAAGTGCGAGTGTCCTCATCAAATTATTCTTATACCCGAAGTTAAATATTCCAACTAATTGGGGATTCGAATTGTAACAAAGTTTTAATACTTTGTTTAATGAATACACCAGGTTATCGACTGCGTGTAAACCAAGGTTTTACTACTTTGTTAACAATTACACCAATTACCCTTGAATGTAATTTCACCCCTGTTTTAATTATTCTAGTGGCTATTAATCCATTCCCGTGTCCGGTTAAATGAACGATTATTCGTACATATAAATACCCCGCCCATCGTGTCCGATCGAGTGTATATGGTAATTTATAGGGACGCCCAATTGTAAATTTTTATATTAACATTAACAAACTTTCATTTAGTTAAACAAATATAAAGCCCATTAATAGCCCATAGTCTAATTTCCACAAGTGTCGTTCTTTTGTCCAAACCCCAATTATGGTACAAAGCCCAATTACCCAATTTTAGTAATTAGCCCAACATCATGATTACTTCGTTTTAAATAAGCATAATAATAACTTAGCTACGAGACATTAATATAAAAAGGTTGAACATAACTTACAATGATTAAAAATAGCGTAGCGTTACACGGACAGAATTTCGACTTACACCCTTAAAACATTCGCTAACATACCCTTATTATTAGAATTAAAATTAAAATTAAAATTAAAATATAAATTATATATATATTTATATCGTATATATGAGAGAGAGATATATTTTTTTGTGTGTAAAACTCGGCAGAAAACTGGCTTTATATAGGACCTGACTAGCATTTTCACTCCATGCGACTCGCATGGATTTTGTGCCTCTGGCCATGCGAGTCGCATGGCCACCCTGGATCCAGCCAAATTGCTTTGTTTTCTTCTTGCCGACGTAATATAATAATAATATATAATATATAATTATATATAATTATATATATATTATATTATATTCTTGTGCATAGTAGACTAGATATTTTTGGTCCGTTGCGTCGGGCGTTTCTTCTTGGCTCAGGTCCCGGTTCCGGATTTTCGGACGTCCTCGCATACTATTTTATATCGTGTACTTTGCGTCTTGTAACTTGTACTCTTGTTATTTTGAGACGTTCCTCATCAATAATTTGAACCTTTTTGATTGAATCTTATACTTTTTAGCTTTTTGGACCTTTCCGTCTTCAATTTGTCGAATCTGCCTTTTATCTTCACTTTTTAATATTTAAACGAATAGTGCTTGTAAATCGAACAATATCAACTAAAATTTTGCCTTTCTTGGGGAATAATGCTGTAAAATATGTGTTCATTTTTAGCCTTATCAATATTCCCACACTTAAGCGTTGCTTGTCCTCAAGCAATATAGTCTTGAAACACTTGAGTCACTTCTTTATTCTTCACACTTTGTACATTAGTGACTTCAATACGGCGGTATAAACAATGATAGTAACGATGTGGTTAAAGGTGGGTGTGTCTTTTTATGGTTGCCTCGGGTTTAGGTCAACGACACTGGCAATCAAATAGCCGATTTACTTTCGGTTTCCAAAGCAAAGTGCACATTTGAAAAGCGGTTTACAGTCCCACATGACTATAAAAATTTAGATCCTTAAGGAAATTGGATCTTTATGAAAACATTTGATCTTTTGAAAATTCAAGCTAGATTTTACCCTAGAAAAGTTTTCTGATTTGATCCATCATCGGTGTTGCAAAATATATCTGTGGATCAATACTTTGGCTAAAACTTTTAGGCTCGTGTAATCCACTGCTATCCCTGTATCGGAAAGCACACATCCAGTTTACTTGTTCCGTATATTACCTTTCGGTAAACTACCGTCCGGTTGTAAAGGAAAGCGATGAACAAGAAACTGTTAAGGTGACCTAATGAATTCTAGGTGAATTCCTAGGATTTTACGTTCAATGGTAATGAACGTATTGAAAATGGATTTTCAGAAAACAAATTGGTTTGTAATTTTGATCAAAATATTTTCTCGTTCAAGCTCGAGTTTAGATATCATTGAATTCCATGAGTTTGAATTCTCAATCTTTAAGGTCAATCTCAAGGATTGAGTAATATCAGTCTTAAAAGCTGATTTTTAATCTTTAAGGAGATTATCCTTTCTGGGGATCTGATTCATTAGTCTTATCCAGCTAATTTGCATGGTGCCCCCCCATTGTACGAGATAAATCCTTCTCATGGTTAGGATAAATCTGACCACTTGGCGACCCTGTTTAATGCTGAGGTCCGTGGATTTCCTGCTGATTTTAGTGATGACTTTTCTAGATTTTTCGTCAACCTACAGCTGGTCTGGACGACAACTTCATGACCTAAATCAAGAAGCGCGTTTCTTTTTCGGAAGACTTTACTTCCTTTTAATGATGGAATTGATTCATCGTGTAGATCCAACTCTTCTTTTCTTTCATCGGGTAAAACAGTTTAGTTTAGTCCAAAGCAAAAGTATTTTCAGTTATTTGTTACAGATATATGTGACATATGTTTAAGATAACTTGGTAAATTTTCCCACACTTGGCTTTTTATTTTTCTTTTTATCGTCCTCTATTCCATTTTAAATGAATTTTGACATTTTAGTTTGTTTCTTAATTTATGTTCTTTCTGAGATAACAATAATTTCGGTGTTAAAACCTAGTTTTATCGTTCATAAATATGTATAAACATGATTTGAATTCATTTAATTGAAAAATTTTACTAGAATTGGGTAGTCAGTATATAAGACTAGGGCTGTTCTTTTTTATTAGAGAGCACTAGATTCTAATACAACTACTGCTTTACTAGTATTTTTAATGGTAACCAAGTGTATAAAGTAAAAAATTTTAAAATCCGAAAGAATTTAACCCCTTCCCACACTTAAGATCTTGCAATGCCCTCATTTGCAAGAAATCAGAAACAATTTAAATTATTGAGGGTTATTAGCGTAGAAAAATGATTAAATTTTACCAAAGTTTCAAACATATTGTCGTTTGATTGTTGAATGATAAATGGTGCACGTCATTTGTTCATTCCGTCTTGTTGTTATTTCACATATTTTTTGCATCATTGTCGTCAAAAATTACTTGCTTTTGCTGAACTTAATGCCAGTCTTTGAAAACGCGTTGTTTTACCCTGTTTTGTGCATAAAATAGAATACATACAATACAAATATAATCATACATGTAATTTGAAATGGAACTTTGGCATCCCACTTTCAAACTATAAGAAAAATATTAGTACACAATAATAATAAGAATATCAAACATTACATAAACGTAATAAAATGTTAAGTGTTTAAAATAAAAATAAAAATTACCAACTTATCTCTACTCATCAGGAGGCGGGTTAGGAGGATAATTAGGATAGGGATCCCAATTCATGTTCGGATCAGGGTTCCATGGCTGTTGATAGGTGAACTGGTATGCTGCGTCATAATCATATAAATCATAGGGTGGTCTCATTTCTGGCTGATGTGCAGGATAGTATGCGGGTCGGGTCGGATAATACATCTCGCCAGGCTGCAACTGGCTCATAATTTGGCGCTGATGATAATCCCATCGGCCATGCTCTCGTTGCCGGGAATGCTCGTAGTCATTCCGACGTTGCCATGCCTCGTACTGCATATGCCTATCATAGTTCGTCATGTATTCATCCTCCATACGAACGCCTAAATCAAGAGCAGTCTCCCGAACAACTCCTATAATGTTGTTCGCCTCTTCCATTTCGTCATCCGAACCTCTTTCTACCTGTCGCTGAGGTCCCTCGTATCGATATACCCGACCACGTCTCATCAATAATACCCTTGCACCGTGATAAAGGTTTGAACTTATAGTTTCACCTTCGTCCTCTATTTCGTTCATTGGACCCCCTTGGTGCTTATCCACACCTAAATACTCTCCAATGAGAGTAATGAAAATACCACCACCTATAATACTCCCCGATTTCATCCCCGAAACTACATTAGCGAGATAATAACCAACACAATAGGGAATGTTAACGAAACTCCTCGGGTCTCTAATACACTTGAGGTAGAACAAATCGTTTACGGTCAATTTCTCCTTATTCTTACCCCTTTGTGTAATTGTGTTTGCTAAGAATCTATGAATCACCCGGAGTTCAGCTCTATCTATATCTAAGTATGTATGATTTCCACTGGCGTGAAATTCATTAAAGTGGGACATACGCCTCCAGACGGCGTTAATATCAAATTCCCTATCTATCCTTTCTCCTTGGGCAATCAGGCTATTACAGTCGGGGCTCAAAAGTTCAGCAGGGGTGTAAATCTGTAAGGCCCTGGCTAAATCTATCATGGACATTCTGTACATGCGTCCACCTAACAGAAATCTAATAAAGCTTCTATCATCTATCCTCCTAACATCACTGTTTAACTTAATAGTACTAAGTAATTCTATACACCATTCCCTATATATGGTTCTACGAATGGAAAATAGGCGCATCCAATCGTTAAACTGAGAATTACCATACCTTTGCACCAATAATTCCCGAATCGGTTCGGCAAGGTCAACTGTTTCCAAAGGTACCCAGTCAATTGCCCTTGGCATTTCAATAACCTTAAAGTAGAGAATGTGCATGTTCTTTTGATAATCTGGATACTCTATCCAACATCGATCAAATCTCAGATTTGGGTGTAACTGATCTTCATTAATGTCTAAGCTCAGAATCATTTGATGTGGAGCGAATTGACGAAACTGATTCATGAATAATTGATCTTGATCGTGATATGGAATATGTTGATCCTCATGTTGTTCTTCATCTTGTTGCATATGTTGTTCTTGTTCATAAAACATTTCCGGTTCGGGCTCTGGTTGTCTGGACGATGATGCACCGTCCGTATCTGTATTTCTCTGCAAAACACATTAAACACAAAATTTGTGCATCCAAATATGCATTAGTGTTAGCAAAATAATAATTTGAAACAATTATGATGACATGTTCAATTCATAACACATTTTATACACATTTTCTTAACAATAACAATTCTACACTTTTACATACGGAAATGTGTACAATGTTTTATCACATTTAAACTCTTAAACATGTCAACAATAATCATTATAGCAATTAAACACTTGTTACATGGCATTCAAATCAAACTAGTGCTCATTTTCATATTTTTGTCAAGTCTACACTTTGTCAAATAAGCATATACGAAAAATGTACATTAAGTTCATAAGCATTTATCTCAAATAATATGCCAAAATAATCACTACTAGCAATGAAACAAGTTTCAAATAGCCTTTATATCAAATTATCCAAGTTCATGAATTTTTAGACTTAAAAAGTCCACTTTAATTCTCAAAAACATGTTTAGGCTCAAAGTTTGGATCAATTAACTACCTAAACATGTTACACTACTTAATTTAGCAACAATTCATGACACAAATCGGCCATAACCTGTTTATATCAAAAAGCCCCAAATTGCTCAAGAACACAAACCCTAGATTCTTAAAAATTTGAAGTTTTTAGCTTCAATTCATGTTAAATAGCTTCTATCTAGGATATACATGCATAATATAACATCAATTTAACACTAATTTTACTAAAAATTAACAAAATCAAAATATAAAATTTCTAGCTCAAGAACACAAAAATTCGAATTTAAAGAGATTAGGGGTGAAATCTTTACCGTTCTCCTGAAGGGGTTGAGACTACTGAATCTAGGCATGATTATTGTGAAATTTTTGCAAGAAATTTGGTGAAAATTGGTGAAAAATTGAAAGAGTTTGGGAGGTTTTCGTATGTGTTTGTGTGTGTATTGTGAAAGAAGCAGAACTCGACTGGAACTTGTACATGGCCTGTTTTTAACAGCCATGCGAGTCGCATGGTTTTGTGCATACCCCCATGCGAGTCGCATGGGGTGTAATTTCTGGTATTTTTTTTTTTTTTTAATAATAAACCTTATACTTTTAAAACATAAAATTAATAAAATTTTAAAAATCTTGTTTCTTTTTAAGACGAGGTCGTTTCGGGACGATGCCCTAGTCCGTCCCTCGACAAAATTTTAAAATTTGTCAATTTCAAGCAATTGTTTTAAAAGCTTAGATTTTTGGATTTTTTAATTTTTTTGGCATACTTTAAATCAATAAGATTAAAAATAATGATAATAAAAGTTCTCGTCCCTCCCTCGGGTAAAGCAATTTCGGTTCAAAGACCTAGTCTTCAACTTACGACGAATTTTAAAAATCATATTTTTAACTTAATGAGATAGAGTAAATTTTTGTTTTTAAATTCACACAATTTAAATATAAAATTCAAAATTAATAAAAAAAAAAAAAAAAAATCACACCAAACTTAAAATTTGAAATGCATAAAATTAAAAATTCATATTTTAAAAATTCACACCAGACTTAATTTAAAAATTCATATTATAAATTCACACCAAACTTATATTAATTTTTCAAATATTTACAATTTTAAATATATTGTTTTTACAAAGTTTACAATATTAATTTAAGATTTATATTAATTTTAAAAACATGGTAAAAATAAAATTAAAAATCTTTTTGTCTTTTTATCCCACTTTAATCAATCAAATATTATCAAAAATATGCGCCCCTCTTTTCGGTAAAGTAATTTCGGTCCCAAGACCTAATTTGACTCATGACGAATTTTTGAAATATTTTGGGTTGATTGATTAAAGATATTTATACCTTAAGAATAAACGTTAAATTTCGTAGTGATGTAATAAATTTTTGAATGATATCAATAATTTCGGTCGCCAAACCTAATTTTATTCAATACCAATTTAATACTTTTTAGCGAACAAATTAGCGTTTATTATCAAAAGGTTAAAAATAAAAATAAAAACTGTACAGACATACCTGTGAAATAGATTTCTTAGTTATATGATCTATTCCATTCATAAGATAGTCGGTTTAATTGATTTTCCATGGCTGCATAGGCGTAACCTCGAGCATTCAGTGTCTTTTCTGCTAAACATATGAACGGTCCGTCTCTGCATAAAGTAACAAATTCGGTATTTGAATAGGTTTGATTATTTGAACATTTACCTCCATGTGACCATTTTCCGCATTTGTGACATCGTTCTAGGTGTCGTGCTCTTCTTTTTGCTGCGGATTTTGATTTTCCTTTACCAAATTGTAACTTATTATCTTCGCATCTGGATTCTTTTCTAACTCCGTCCATTCTTTCTCTGATTACTGATACTATTTCACTCGGTAGTATGTCATTATTACGTTTAGTGATCAAAGCGTGTAGCATTAGACCATGGTTTAGTTCACAGGCAGTCTTCATTTTGTAAAAACCTAAAAAAAATAAAAATTCAGAATGGGGGGAGAAGACTAGTTCTTTAGGGTCTGCTAGGGAAAGACCATTCGGGTTCCATTCTCGAGAACTACACGAAAACAGACAATCTAACTCTAACAGAAATACATATTATCCTTTAAAGACTTGATTCTCCCCACACTTAGTTAGCTGTGGTGTCGAAATTGTGATTAACTTCGTTGTCGACTTCCATCGGACCATGTATGTAATGTTTAATTCTGTGACCATTAACTTTAAATTCAATCCCATTTGAATTTATTAATTCTATCGTTCCGTATGGGAAAACTCTTTTGACTATGAATGGTCCAGACCATCTTGATTTCAATTTTCCAGGAAATAGCTTGAATCGTGAATTGAAAAGAAGAACTCTGTCTCCTTCTTTAAATTCTTTTGAACTTCTGATTCTTTTATCATGCCATTTCTTCGTTCTTTCTTTATAGATTAATGAATTTTCGTATGCTTCATGTCTTAATTCTTCTAATTCGTTTAGTTGACTTAATCGTAGACGTCCGGCTTCATGTAAATCAAGATTACATGTCTTCAAAGCCCAAAATGCTTTGTGTTCAATTTCTACTGGAAGATGACATGCTTTTCCATAAACAAGTCTAAAAGGTGTGGTTCCAATTGGAGTTTTATAGGCTGTTCTAAAAGCCCAGAGTGCATCCTCCAATTTAATGGACCATTCCTTCGGATTTGATCCTACGGTTTTCTCTAGAATACGTTTTAAAGCTCGGTTGGTATTTTCAACTTGTCCACTTGTTTGTGGATGATATGCGGTGGAGATTTTATGAGTTACTCCATATCTTTTAAGAACTTTCTCAAGTTGATTATTACAGAAATGAGTACCCCGATCACTTATTAAAGCTTTCGGTGTTCCAAACCTTGCAAAAAGACGTTTTAAAAAGTTGACTACAACTCGTGCATCGTTAGTTGGGAGAGCTTGTGCTTCCGCCCATTTAGATACATAATCAATGGCTACGAGTATATATAGATTATTATTAGATTTTGGAAATGGACCCATAAAGTCAATACCCCAAATGTCAAATACTTCACATACTTGGATGACATTTTGTGGCATTTCATCACGTTGACTTATTTTTCCGACCCTTTGACATGCATCACAGGATTTGCAAAGAAGGTGTGCGTCTTTGTAAATTGTAGGCCAATAGAATCCAGCTTCATAAACTTTTCTTGCTGTTAGTTGAGGCCCATAATGCCCTCCTGTTGGTCCTGTGTGACAATGGTTTAAAATTTTACTAGCTTCATCTCCAAATACACATCGGCGTATTATTCCATCGGGACAACTTTTAAACAAATGTGGATCTTCCCAGAAATAGTGTTTTATATCACTGAAGAATTTCTTTCGTCTTTGGTACGATAATCCTTTTTCAAGGAATCCACAAACTAAGTAGTTTGCATAGTCTGCAAACCATGGGATTTCTTTATAATCTATCTTCAATAGATATTCATCAGGAAAGTTGTCTTGTATGGCCGATTCATTTAGAACTTCTAATTCGGGATTTTCAAGACGAGAAAGATGATCA
The DNA here is from genome assembly GCF_046630445.1 of Rutidosis leptorrhynchoides. NCBI lineage: Eukaryota > Viridiplantae > Streptophyta > Magnoliopsida > Asterales > Asteraceae > Rutidosis > Rutidosis leptorrhynchoides. Next base: position 199,363,585 of record NC_092335.1, read on the forward strand.
GCGGCGAGATTTTCTGCTCCTCTTTTATCTCGGATTTCAATATCAAACTCTTGTAAGAGTAAGATCCAACGGATTAATCTTGGTTTAGCATCTTGTTTTGAAAATAGGTATCTAAGAGCAGAATGGTCGGTATAGACCACCGTTTTTGCTAGAACGAGATATGATCGAAATTTGTCAAAAGCAAAGACAATAGCAAGGAGTTCTTTTTCAGTAGTTGTATAGTTCGTTTGTGCTCCTTGTAACGTCTTACTAGCATAATATATAGGTTGAAATCGTTTTTCAATCCTTTGTCCTAAAACGGCTCCCATTGCAAAATCACTTGCATCGCACATTAGTTCAAATGGTAGATTCCAATTTGGTGTTATCATGATCGGCGCATTAGTGAGTTTTTCTTTAAGAATATTAAAAGATTTGATACACTCATCTGAAAAGATGAATGGCGCATCCTTTTCTAGGAGTTTATTCATAGGAGTGGCAATTTTAGAAAAATCTTTTATGAAACGTCGGTAAAAACCGGCATGCCCTAGAAAACTCCTAACTCCTCTAACATTGGTGGGATGTGGAAGTTTAGCAATTACATCTACTTTAGCTCTATCCACTTCAATTCCTTCTTTTGAAATTTTATGTCCAAGAACGATGCCTTCTTTAACCATGAAATGGCATTTCTCCCAATTAAGTACTAGATTTGATTTTTCGCATCTAATTAGCATTCGTTCCAGATTAACTAGACATGATTTAAATGTATCACCGAAGACTGAAAAGTCATTCATGAATACTTCCATGCATTCTTCTATCATGTCATGAAAAATCGCCATCATACACCTTTGAAAGGTTGCAGGGGCGTTACAAAGTCCAAATGGCATGCGTTTGTAAGCAAAAGTACCATAAGGGCACGTGAATGTGGTTTTCTCTTGGTCTTCGGGTGCTATTGGAATTTGAAAATATCCGGAAAATCCATCTAGAAAACAATAGTAACTATTTCCGGCTAATCTTTCCAACATTTGATCTATGAAAGGTAAGGGAAAGTGATCTTTTCTGGTGGCGTCATTTAATTTTCTATAATCAATACATACACGCCATCCTGTTACAGTCCTAGTAGGAATAAGCTCATTTTTCTCATTTGTAATGACAGTCATGCCACCCTTCTTAGGCACGCATTGAACTGGGCTTACCCATGGACTATCAGAGATTGGATAAATTAAACCTGCATCTAGCAGTTTAATAATCTCTTTCTTAACTACATCTTGCATATTAGGATTTAGTCTTCGTTGGCGTTGCACATACGTTTTATGACCTTCTTCCATAAGGATTTTATGTGTGCAATACGAAGGACTTATTCCTTTAATATCATGAATCTTCCATGCAATGGCTGGTTTATGAGCTTTCAACACAGAAATGAGTTGTGATTTCTCATTTTCTGTAAGAGAAGATGATATTATTACAGGTAATTCAGATTCACCATGTAAATAAGCGTATTCCAAATGGTTTGGAAGTGGCTTTAACTCTAATTTCGGAGGTTCTTCTATCGATGATTTATATCGATATCTGTCTTCTTCTTTTAGCATTTGAATTTCTTCTGTTGTTGGTTCATATCCATTAGCTATAAGTGTAGCTAACATTTCAGCTTCATCAATTGGTTCATTACCTTCTCCTAAAGAACATTCTCCTGTTCCTTGTAATTCTGGAAATTCTTCTAATAATTCTGCATGTGCATCTATAGTTTGAATATAATAACATGTATCATCTACAGATTGTGGTTGTTGCATTGCTCTATCAACTGAAAAGGTAACACTCTCATCCTCTATACTTAGGGTCAGTTTCTTACCGAACACGTCTATCATTGCTTTAGCCGTGTTTAAGAATGGTCTTCCTAATATGAGAGGAACTTGAGAATCTTCTTCCATGTCCAAAACAACAAAATCTACTGGAAATACTAAAGTACCAACTTTAACTAGCATGTTCTCCATTATCCCTCTAGGATATTTTATTGATCTATCGGCTAGTTGTATGCTTATTCTTGTTGGTTTTAATTCTCCAAGGTCTAGTTTAGCGTATAGTGAATACGGCATTAGATTTATACTAGCACCTAAGTCTGCCAATGCTTCTATTGAACTAAGACTACCCAGAAAACATGGAATTGTGAAACTTCCTGGATCAGATAATTTTTCTGGTATCTTATTCAACAGCACTGCTGAACAATTAGCATTCATAGTAACAGCCGAGAGTTCTTCCATTTTCTTTCTATTTGAGATTAGATCTTTCAAGAATTTAGCATATCTAGGCATTCCTGAAATCACATCAATGAAAGGAAGATTTACATTTATCTGTTTAAACATATCCAAGAATTTGGATTGCTCGGCTTCAAGTTTTTCTTTCTTCATTTTACTCGGGTAAGGAAGTGGTGGTTGGTATGGTTTAACATAAGGTTTATCCTTAACTGTGTTATCTTCATTATCCTTTTCAACTACCGGTTCTTTTTCCTTATCTTGATCAGGTTGTGGTTCTTGTGGAGTAGGAATAGTTTCATCAGAAGTTACAGGTATTTCAGGTGGTTTAAGTGTTGTACCACTTCTTGTGGTAATAGCTTTAGCTGTTTCATTCCTGGGGTTAGCATTTGTATCACTAGGTAGACTTCCCGGTTTTCTTTCACCTATCAACCTTGCTAGGTTGCTCACTTCTTGTTCCAAATTTTGAATCGAAGCTTGTTGATTTCTAAATGTTTGAGCATTTTGTTCATTAGTTTGTTTTTGAGATGTGAAAAACTGCGTTTGAGTTTCAACTAGCTTCGTCATCATATCTTCTAAATTCGGCTTTTTATCATCAGTTTGTTGTGGTGGTTTGTTTTGAAAATTAGGTCTTTGCTGATTATAAGTATTATTGGATACTTGTTGATTGCTAGGACCTTGTTGGTTGTTGTATGGAATATTTCGGTTATAATTCTGGTTTTGATTGTAAATCGGTCTTGGCGGTTGATAATTATTCTGATAATTATTTCCAGGCCTTTGGTTTATGTATGAAATATTCTCTCTTTGTTCCATTGTTAATTCAATACTGAGACAATCTTTTGTCAAATGTGGTCCTCCACACTGCTCACAACTAATTCGTATTGAGTGAATATCTTTAGTCATCTTTTCCATTCGTCTCTCCACTGCATCTATCTTTGCGGAAATGGAATCTAAGTCATGGCTAGAATCGGCTCTAGCTGCTTTAGATGATCTAATGATATCTTTTTCTTGGTGCCACTCATGTGAGTGGGAAGCAGTATTATCAATAATTTTGTAAGCATCAGTTTCGGTTTTCTTCATAATAGAGCCACCAGCTGCTATATCTATGTCTTTTCTTGTAGTGATGTCGCATCCTTGGTAGAATATTTGTACTATTTGACAGGTGTCTAAACCATGTTGCGGACATCCTCTTAATAACTTTCCATATCTTGTCCACGCCTCATATAGAGTTTCATTTGGTTTCTGTGTAAACGTAACAATTTCTGCTTGAAGTCTTACGGCTTTAGATGCAGGAAAGAATTGTTTAAGAAATTTGTCAACTAAAACGTCCCATGTATCGATCGCCCCTTCAGGTAATGATTCCAACCAATCTTTGGCTTCTCCCTTTAAAGTCCAGGGAAATAACATGAGATATATCTGTTCATCCTCTACTTCTCGGATTTTAAATAGTGTGCAGATCCTATTAAAGGTACGTAGATGTTCATTTGGATCTTCCTTCGGCGCACCACTAAATTGGCATTGATTAGTCACCATGTGTAGAATTTGTCCTTTGATTTCATAATCTGGCGCATTAATGTCTGGATGAGTAATTGCGTGACCTTGGCCAGTGCGTTTAGCTCTCATTCGGTCTTCCATACTTAAAGGTTCCAGATTCTCCATAATTGAATTTGTTGAATTGGTATCACTAGATGATTCTGATTTAATGGTTCGTTCCTCAACAATCTCTGTTTGAATGATTGGTGGTTCCGGAGGAAAGTTTAGTGGTTCAGGATCTACGAACCGTTCCTGAATATTCTCTGGATTCTCAATTGTGATGTTGGGTTCAAAAAATGGATTATCGGAAATTTGAACTGAAGTACTTGGTCGACTGGATGACGATTCTAAAGAAAAATCAACGGCGGTTATATTAAAATAGATGAAATACTTGATGTTATGCGAGGTGTATATAAAATAGTTATATTTTTAGTGCGAAAACACTATTAAATACGATACAATTTTACACAAGATATTTATTTATTTATAGAATGGATATACTTAAACCTTGCTACAACACTTATAGGCAGTGTACCTAATCGTACAGTAGTGTAGTTTTTAGTAAGTCCGGTTCGTTCCACAGGGAAATCTTTAAACAAAGCTCAACGCTATATTAGTTTACTTTTATAAAAAATACAAACATATATATAAGTAATATTATTATTATAAAGGGGGGTTTTTACCGTTTAATGACCGGTTTGTCGATTTTAAGACTTTAGTCGCAGTTAAAACCTAATGTAAAATATAAAATAAATACAAGACTTAAATTAAAGCGTAAAGTAAATAACGATAATGAAATTTCGAATAATAAAAGTGCGATAAAATAAACTTGCGATAATTAAAAAGTACGATAATTAAAAGTTCGATTAAATAACAATAAATAAAAGTGCGATAATTAGAAGTGCAATTAAATATAAAGTAAAGGAAATTAAATATGAAATAAAAGAATTATGCTTATTTAAACTTCCGTAATCATGATGTTTGACGTGTTGATTTTAGTTTTATGCCCATGGGTTAATTGTCCTTTGTCCTGGATTATTTAATATGTCCGTCTGGTTTTTGTCCATAACAGTCCATCAGTCATAAATATAAAGTGCGAGTGTCCTCATCAAATTATTCTTATACCCGAAGTTAAATATTCCAACTAATTGGGGATTCGAATTGTAACAAAGTTTTAATACTTTGTTTAATGAATACACCAGGTTATCGACTGCGTGTAAACCAAGGTTTTACTACTTTGTTAACAATTACACCAATTACCCTTGAATGTAATTTCACCCCTGTTTTAATTATTCTAGTGGCTATTAATCCATTCCCGTGTCCGGTTAAATGAACGATTATTCGTACATATAAATACCCCGCCCATCGTGTCCGATCGAGTGTATATGGTAATTTATAGGGACGCCCAATTGTAAATTTTTATATTAACATTAACAAACTTTCATTTAGTTAAACAAATATAAAGCCCATTAATAGCCCATAGTCTAATTTCCACAAGTGTCGTTCTTTTGTCCAAACCCCAATTATGGTACAAAGCCCAATTACCCAATTTTAGTAATTAGCCCAACATCATGATTACTTCGTTTTAAATAAGCATAATAATAACTTAGCTACGAGACATTAATATAAAAAGGTTGAACATAACTTACAATGATTAAAAATAGCGTAGCGTTACACGGACAGAATTTCGACTTACACCCTTAAAACATTCGCTAACATACCCTTATTATTAGAATTAAAATTAAAATTAAAATTAAAATATAAATTATATATATATTTATATCGTATATATGAGAGAGAGATATATTTTTTTGTGTGTAAAACTCGGCAGAAAACTGGCTTTATATAGGACCTGACTAGCATTTTCACTCCATGCGACTCGCATGGATTTTGTGCCTCTGGCCATGCGAGTCGCATGGCCACCCTGGATCCAGCCAAATTGCTTTGTTTTCTTCTTGCCGACGTAATATAATAATAATATATAATATATAATTATATATAATTATATATATATTATATTATATTCTTGTGCATAGTAGACTAGATATTTTTGGTCCGTTGCGTCGGGCGTTTCTTCTTGGCTCAGGTCCCGGTTCCGGATTTTCGGAGGTCCTCGCGTACTATTTTATATCGTGTACTTTGCGTCTTGTAACTTGTACTCTTGTTATTTTGAGACGTTCCTCATCAATAATTTGAACCTTTTTGATTGAATCTTATACTTTTTAGCTTTTTGGACCTTTCCGTCTTCAATTTGTCGAATCTGCCTTTTATCTTCACTTTTTAATATTTAAACGAATAGTGCTTGTAAATCGAACAATATCAACTAAAATTTTGTCTTTCTTGGGGAATAATGATGTAAAATATGTGTTCATTTTTAGCCTTATCAATATACACATATACATATATATTCATATCCGTTTATCTAATGGTTCGTGAATCGTTGAAGTTTGGTCGAGGTTAAATGAATGTATGAACACAGTTTGAGATTCTTGAGATTCAACTTAACAAACTTTGCTTATCGTGTCGGAAACATATAAAGATTAAAGTTTAAATTTGTTCAGAAATTTCCGGGTCGTCACACCACCTGTGTAAAATTTCCAATTTTTTTTTCAGAATTTTCAATTTTAGTCTCCGAACTTTTTGAAAATTACATTTTCAGACCCTCAACTTTTACATTTTTGGTCCATAATTTGAAAAAAATTACACTTCTGGTCACTAACTTTTGTAAATTTACGTATGTAGTCTTTGTTATGCTCTAAAACTTGGCGCTATAAAAACTTAGTGCTCTAAAACCTTGCGCTCTAAAACCTTGCGCTCCAAAAAGTTTGTGACGACCCGGCAAAATCGTCATTGACGGCGCCGTCAACTTAGGTCCCGTTACGTGGTCATAAGTCTTTAAAATAAAGTTCGACCAAAATATGTCGCATTCATTTCAAATGTAAGGATGTTTCAGGGTTTACAAAAATAGTTTAACAACTAGTTACATTACAACGTTTAAAGTACAAATGAAACCTATGCGACACAATTTAAATGTAGTGACCCGAACTTTTCCATGTTTATATATATTAAATGAAATTGATATTTATATGATTAAGTGTTTCCAACATGTTAAGCAATCAAACTTGTTAAGACTTGATTAATTGAAATAGGTTTTATATAGACAATTGACCACCCAAGTTGACCGGTGATTCACGAACGTTAAAACTTGTAAAAACTATATGATGTCATATATATGGATATATATATATATATATATATATATATATATATATATATATATATATATATATATATATATATATATATATATATATATATATATATATATATAGTTAACATGGTATTATGATAAGTAAACGTATCATTAACTATATTATCAATGAACTACATATGTAAAAACAAGACTACTAACTTAATGATTTCGAAACGAGACATATGTAACGATTATCGTTGTAACGAAATTTAATTGTATATATATCATACTAAGATATATTAATATATCATAATATCATGATAATGTAATAATTTAACATCTCATTTGATATAATAAACAATGGGTTAACAACACTTAACAGGATCGTTAACCTAAAGGCTTCAAAACAACATTTACATGTAACGACTAACGATGACTTAACGACTCAGTTAAAATGTATATACATGTAGTGTTTTAATATGTATTTATACACTTTTGAAAGACTTCAAGACACTTATCAAAATACTTCTACTTAACAAAAATGCTTACAATTACATCCTCGTTCAGTTTCATCAACAATTCTACTCGTATGCACCCGTATTCGTACTCGTACAATACACAGCTTTTAGATGTATGTACTATTGGTATATATACTCCAATGATCAGCTCTTAGCAGCCCATGTGAGTCACCTAACACATGCGAGAACCATCATTTGGCAACTAGCATGAAATATCTCATAAAATTACAAAAATACTAGTAATCATTCATGACTTATTTACATGTAAACAAAATTACACATCCTTTATATCTAATCCATATACCAACGACCAAAAAAACCTACAAACACTTTCATTCATCAATTTTCTTCATCAAATTGATCTCTCTCAAGTTCTATCTTCAAGTTCTAAGTGTTCTTCATAAATTCTATAAGTTCTAGTTTCATAAAATCAAGAATACTTCCAAGTTTGCTAGCTTACTTCCAATCTTGTAAAGTGATCATCCAACCTCAAGAAATCTTTTTTATTTACAGTAAGATATCTTTCTAATACAAGTTAATACTCATATTTAAACTTTGATTCAATTTCTATAACTATAACAATCTTATTTCGAGTGGAAATCTTACTTGAACTTGTTTTCGTGTCATGATTCTGCTTCAAGAACTTTCAAGCCATCCAAGGATCCTTTGAAGCTAGATATATTTTTCTCACTTCCAGTAGGTTTATCCACAAAACCTGAGGTAGTAATGATGTTCATAACATCATTCGATTCATATATATAAAACTACCTTATTCGAAGGTTTAAACTTGTAATCACTAGAACATAGTTTAGTTAATTCTAAACTTGTTCGCAAACAAAAGTTAATCCTTCTAACTTGACTTTTAAAATCAACTAAACACATGTTCTATATCTATATGATATGCTAAATTAATGATTTAAAACCTGAAAACACGAAAAGGGAAAAGGTATAAAAATAGAGAAACCCGATTCCAACCCCGATGAACTTTATATGTATCGGCAACATCCATATTTCCTAAAATGTAACAATGACCCGGGAACCTCTAAACCACCAGGTTTTTCTAAACCATTTTGGAAAACGACAGCTCATATTAGGGGAGCATCATATATCCCTAGGAAATTAGCAAAACGAACCAAGTCCGAAGAAGAAGAAACGAGTGAGTCGAATTAAAGAGTTGTAATCATGTTGTGTAATATATGTAATATAGTGTGCTTGTACTTTTATGTTCTATGTAAAAATTTCTTGTATTGTTTGTTAATTATCTTTTACGAATCTAATCCTTGTCTATTTTACAGTATAAAAACAAAATGGACGTTAAGGGTAGACAACCGAATATTTTAGAAGACCTACCAGCGGATATGATTGAGGAAATCTTGTCTAGAGTCGGTCAGAATTCATCAGCACATTTAGTTATGGCGAAATTAACTTGTCAAACATTTGAAAGACTTTCCAGAAATGCCTTAGTTTATAAAAGGCTTTTCTTTGATAGGTGGGGTATATCACATTGGGGAGACCGTAAGTTACGCCGTGTTTTCTTTAAAGCGTTAAATGCGGGGAACCCAAATGCAATTTTACGCTACGGGTTAAGAACATATTTTGACTCAACATATCCCAACATAGGATTTCGTGAGTTAGAAAGAGCTTCTAACATGCAACATAAAGAAGCATGTTATGCTTACGGGTTAATAATGTTCGCTTCTCATCAAATTGAGAAAAAGAACATTGGGTTGCAACTTTTAAATAAAACATTCCCACAAGTGATGGACTCGGTAGTTGAGATGAGAAACAAGGTTTTTAGATTATTACGGGGCTGTTGGACATTACGAAACCCTCGTCCTTTTGACGACATTACAACATGCTGTCTTGCCAACGGTCACAACGGTTATGTTCCACAAGACCAAGGATGGGAAGTAGTCATAGTAAAACCAGAATGCATGACTTGTTTCTGGACGTATGAATTACGTGTCTTTATTGCCTTTGTTGAACGACTTGCGAATTAACTAGAATTGTCTTCGCAACTATTTTGTATCAGAGTTTTTATGTGCTATATTTCATGCTATATGTAAAATAGCGGTATTGTAAGTTTTCAAAATATTGTATAAAAGTTTGAATGTGAAATATTATTATAATCAGTTTTCATATAGAATTGTAGTAGTTGAATTGTATGTTAGCTACTAAGTATGAACTTAACGGGTAGGTATTACCCGAATTAAAACTTATAAAACGCTAATATGAAGAAAAAGCTTTTATAAATGAGTTCATATTATGCTACAGAATACTATTGACTACTCTTAATATTCTATATGATTAACTTAATTCTTTTGGCTATTTTTGAAGAAAATGGCACCGACTACTCGTCAGAACTTGAACATGAGTGAGGAAGACTTCCGTGCTTTCCTTGCAGCAAATATAGCCACAGTACAAGCTGCAATTCAAAACAACAATAACTCAGGGTCTAGCAGTGGAGTTAACTCTACAGGAAACCGTGTAGGATGTTCCTACAAGGCTTTCACTGGCTGTAAACCTCTGGAATTCGATGGAACTAAAGGACCAGTCAGACTGAAATGATGGACCGAAAAGGTCGAATCTGTGTTTGCTATAAGCAAATGTGCTGAGGAAGATAAGGTAAAGTACGCCATGCATACCTTCACAGGTACTGCGTTAATATGGTGGAATACCTATCTCGAACAAGTGGGACAAGATGCTGCTTACGCACTACCATGGTCAGCATTCAAACACTTAATGAACGAGCAGTACCGTCCCAGAAACGAGGTCAATAAGCTCAATGTAGAGCTTAGAGGGTTACAAACACAAGGGTTTCATATTACCACGTACGAACGACGATTCACAGAGTTGTGCCTATTGTGTCCGGGAGCGTTCGAAGATGAAAAAGAGAAAATTGACGCATTTGTAAAAGGGTTACCGGAAAGGATCCAAGAGGATATAAGTTCACACGAGCCCGCCTCCATACAAACGGCAAGTTGAATGGCTCATAAACTTATAAATCAAATTGAGGAAAGGATTAAAGAACAGGCGGTTGAAGAAGCCAATACGAAATAAGTCAAGAGGAAATGGGAAGAAACCAGTGACAAGGGTTACAATTTCAATAATCAACCCAACAATCATAACTACAATTGCACCAATTTTTGCAACAACAAACGCAACAACAACAACCACCCCAGCAACAACTACAACAACCGTTTCAACAACAATAACAACCGCAACAACAAAAATCCCAATAATAATAACAAGAGGCATAAATTCTGCCAGAGATGTGAAGGATACCATCCAACTGGGCTCTGTACAGCAGTGTGTACTAAGTGTAATAGAAAGGGCCATGGTGCAACAAAGTGCAAAATCTACGGATCAATGGCTAAGGGAACAAATAATGTCGGAACAAGTTATGCAGACATTACCTGTTTCGAATGTGGGAAGAAGGGCCATTACAAAAATATGTGTCCAAATCAGGGGGATAATAATGGGCAAGGCCGAGGAAGAGTCTTCAACATTAATGCGGTTGAAGCACAGGAAGACCCGGAGCTTGTTACGGGTACATTTCTTATTGACAATACATCTGCTTATGTTTTATTTGATTCGGGTGTGGATAGAAGCTATATGAGTAAGGATTTCTGTGCTAAATTATGTTGTCCATTGACGCCTTTGGATAATAAGTTTATACTAGAATTAGCAAACGGTAAATTAATTGCAGCAGATAATATATGTCGGAATCGAGAAATTAAACTGGTTAGCGAAACATTTAAGATTGATTTGATACCAGTAGAGTTAGGGAGTTTTGATGTGATAATCGGCATGGACTGGTTGAAAGAGGTGAAAGTAGAGATTGTATGTTACAAAAATGCAATTCGCATTGTACGAGAAGAAAGAAAACCCTTAATGGTGTACGGAGAAAAGAGCAACGCGAAGCTAAATCTTATTAGTAATTTGAAGGGGCAAAAGCTAATAAGAAAGGGTTGCTATGCTGTTCTAACACACGTCGAGAAAGTATAAACTGAAGAAAAGAGCATCAATGATGTTCCCGTCGCAAAAGAATTTCCCGATGTATTTCCGAAAGAATTACCGAGATTACCTCCACACCGATCCATTGAATTTCAAATAGATCTTGTACTGGGAGCTGCACCAATAGCTCATGCTCTATACAGACTCGCACCCAGCTAAATGAAGGAACTTCAAAGCCAATTACAAGAACTTCTAGAGCGTGGTTTCATACGACCAAGTACATCACCATGGGGAGCTCCTGTTTTGTTTGTCAAAAAGAAGGATGGTACATTCAGGTTGTGTATCGACTACCGAGAGTTGAACAAACTTACCATCAAGAACCGTTACCCACTACCGAGAATCGACGACTTATTTGATCAATTACAAGGCTCGTCAGTTTATTCGAAGATTGATTTACGTTCTGGGTATCATCAAATGCTGGTGAAGGAGGACGATATTCCGAAGACTGCTTTCAGAATGCGTTAAGGTCATTACGAGTTTATGGTTATGCCGTTTGGATTGACTAACGCACCAGCCGTGTTCATGGACCTCATGAACCGTGTGTGTGGACCATATCTCGACAAGTTTGTCATTATTTTCATTGATGACATACTTATCTACTCTAAGAATGATCAAGAGCACGAAGAACATTTGAGAAAAGTGCTAGAGTTGTTGAGGAAAGAAAAACTGTACGCTAAGTTTTCAAAGTGTGCATTTTGGTTAGAAGAAGTTCAATTCCTCGGTCACATAGTGAACAAAGAAGGTATTCAGGTGGATCCGGCAAAGATTGAGACCTTTGAAAAGTGGGAAACCCCTAAAACTCCGAAGCATATACGCCAATTTTTAGGACTGGCTGGTTACTATAGAAGATTCATCCAAGATTTTCTCAAAATAGCAAAACCCTTGACTGCATTAACGCATAAAGGGAAGAAATTTGAATGGAAGGATGAACAAGAAAAAGCATTTCAATTGTTGAAGAAAAAGTTAACTACGACACCTATATTGTCATTGCCTGAAGGGAATGATGATTTTGTGATATATTGTGACGCCTCAAAGCAAGGCCTCGGTTGTGTATTAATGCAACGAACAAAGGTAATTGCTTATGCGTCTAGACAATTGAAGATTCACGAGCAAAATTATGCGACACACGATTTGGAATTAGGCGCTGTTGTTTTTGCATTAAAGACTTGGAGGCACTACTTATATGGGGTCAAAAGTATTATATATACCGACCACAAAAGTCTTCAACATATATTTAATCAGAAAAAACTGAACATGAGGCAGCGCAGGTGGATTGAATTGTTGAATGATTACGACTTTGAGATTCGTTACCACCCAGGGAAGGCAAATGTGGTAGCCGACGCTTTGAGTAGAAAGGACAGAGAACCCATTCGAGTAAAAGCTATGAATATAATGATTCACAATAACCTTACTACTCAAATAAAGGAGGCGCAACAAGGAGTTTTAAAAGAGGGAAATTTAAAGGATGAAATACCCAAAGGATCGGAGAAGCATCTTAATATTCGGGAAGACAGAACCCGGTATAGGGCTGAAAGAATTTGGGTACCAAAATTTGGAGATATGAGAGAAATGGTACTTAGAGTAGCTCATAAAACCAGATACTCAATACATCCTGGAACGGGGAATATGTACAAAGATATCAAGAAACATTTTTGGTGGCCAGGTATGAAAGACGATGTTGCTAAATACGTAGGGGAATGTTTGACGTGTTCTAAGGTCAAAGCTGAGCATCAGAAACCATCAGGCCTACTTCAACAACCCAAAATCCCGGAATGGAAATGGGAAAATATTACCATGAATTTCATCGCTAAATTGCCAAGGACTGCAAGTGGTTTTGATACTATTTGGGTAATAGTTGATCGTCTCACCAAATCAGCACACTTCCTGCCAATAAGAGAAGATGACAAGATGGAGAAGTTAGCACGACTGTATTTGAAGGAAGTCGTCTCCAGACATGGAATACCAATCTCTATTATCTCTGATAGGGATGGCAAATTTTTTTCAAGGTTTTGGCAGACATTACAACAAGCATTGGGAACTCGTCTAGACATGAGTACTGCCTATCATCCACAAACCGATGGGCAGAGCAAAAGGACGATACAGACTCTTGAAGACATGCTACAAGCATGTGTTATTGATTTTGGAAACGGTTGGGATCGACATCTACCATTAGCAGAATTTTCCTACAACAACTGTTACCACTCGAGTATCGAAATGGCACCTGTAGTGACCCGAACTTTTCCATGTTTATATATATTAATTGAGATTGATATTTACATGATTAAATGTTTCCAACATGTTAAGCAATCAAGCTTGTTAAGACTTTATTAATTGAAATATGTTTCATATAGACAATTGACCACCCAAGTTGACCGGTGATTCACGAACGTTAAAACTTGTAAAAACTATATGATGATATATATATGGATATATATATAGTTAACATGATACTATAATAAGTAAACATATCATTAAGTATATTAACAATGAACTACATATGTAAAAACAAGACTACTAACTTAATGATTTTTAAACGAGACATATATGTAACGATTATCGTTGTAAAGACATTTAATGTATATATATCATATTAATAGATATTCATACATGATAATATCATGATAATATAATAATTTAAAATCTCATTTGATATTATAAACATTGGGTTAACAACATTTAACAAGATCGTTAACCTAAAGGTTTCAAAACAACACTTACATGTAACGACTAACGATGACTTAACGACTCAGTTAAAATGTATATACATGTAGTGTTTTAATATGTATTTATACACTTTTGAAAGACTTCAATACACTTATCAAAATACTTCTACTTAACAAAAATTCTTACAATTACATCCTCGTTCAGTTTCATCAACAATTCTACTCGTATGCACCCGTATTCGTACTCGTACAATACACAGCTTTTAGATGTATGTACTATTGGTATATACACTCCAATGATCAGCTCTTAGCAGCCCATGTGAGTCACCTAACATATGTGGGAACCATCATTTGGCAACTAGCATGAAATATCTCATAAAATTACAAAAATATGAGTAATCATTCATGACTTATTTACATGAAAACAAAATTACATATCCTTTATATCTAATCCATACACCAACGACCAAAAACACCTACAAACACTTTCATTCTTCAATTTTCTTCATCTAATTGATCTCTCTCAAGTTCTATCTTCAAGTTCCTAGTGTTCTTCATATATTCTACAAGTTCTAGTTACATAAAATCAAGAATACTTTCAAGTTTGCTAGCTCACTTCCAATCTTGTAAGGTGATCATCCAACCTCAAGAAATCTTTGTTTCTTACAGTAGTTTATCATTCTAATACAAGGTAATAATCATATTCAAACTTTGGTTCAATTTCTATAACTATAACAATCTTATTTCAAGTGATGATCTTACTTGAACTTGTTTTCGTGTCATGATTCTGCTTCAAGAACTTCGAGCCATCGAAGGATCCGTTGAAGCTAGATCCATTTTTCTCTTTTCCAGTAGGTTTATCCAAGGAACTTAAGGTAGTAATGATGTTCATAACATCATTCGATTCATACATATAAAGCTATCTTATTCGAAGGTTTAAACTTGTAATCACTAGAACATAGTTTAGTTAATTCTAAACTTGTTCGCAAACAAAAGTTAATCCTTCTAACTTGACTTTTAAAATCAACTAAACACATGTTCTATATCTATATGATATGCTAACTTAATGATTTGAAATCTGGAAACACGAAAAACACCGTAAAACCGGATTTACGCCGTCGTAGTAACACTGCGGGCTGTTTTGGGTTAGTTAATTAAAAACTATGATAAACTTTGATTTAAAAGTTGTTATTCTGAGAAAATGATTTTTATTATGAACATGAAACTATATCCAAAAATTATGGTTAAACTCAAAGTGGAAGTATGTTTTCTAAAATGGTCATCTAGACGTCGTTCTTTCGACTGAAATGACTACCTTTACAAAAACGACTTGTAACTTATTTTTCCGACTATAAACCTTTACTTTTTATGTTTAGATTCATAAAATAGAGTTCAATATTAAACCATAGCAATTTGATTCACTCAAAACGGATTTAAAATGAAGAAGTTATGGGTAAAACAAGATTGGATAATTTTTCTCATTTTAGCTACGTGAAAATTGGTAACAAATCTATTCCAACCATAACTTAATCAACTTGTATTGTATATTATGTAATCTTGAGATACCATAGACACGTATACAATGTTTCGACCTATCATGTCGACACATCTATATATATTTCGGAACAACCATAGACACTCTATATGTGAATGTTGGAGTTAGCTATACAGGGTTGAGGTTGATTCCAAAATATATATAGTTTGAGTTGTGATCAATACTGAGATACGTATACACTGGGTCGTGGATTGATTCAAGATAATATTTATCGATTTATTTCTGTACATCTAACTGTGGACAACTAGTTGTAGGTTACTAACGAGGACAGCTGACTTAATAAACTTAAAACATCAAAATATATTAAAAGTGTTGTAAATATATTTTGAACATACTTTGATATATATGTATATATTGTTATAGGTTCGTGAATCAACCAGTGGCCAAGTCTTACTTTCCGACGAAGTAAAAATCTGTGAAAGGGAGTTATAGTCCCACTTTTAAAATCTAATATTTTTGGGATGAGAATACATGCAGGTTTTATAAATGATTTACAAAATAGACACAAGTACGTGAAACTACATTCTATGGTTGAATTATCGAAATCGAATATGCCCCTTTTTATTAAGTCTGGTAATCTAAGAATTAGGGAACAGACACCCTAATTGACGCGAATCCTAAAGATAGATCTATTGGGCCTAACAAACCCCATCCAAAGTACCGGATGCTTTAGTACTTCGAAATTTATATCATATCCGAAGGGTGTCCCGGAATGATGGGGATATTCTTATATATGCATCTTGTTAATGTCGGTTACCAGGTGTTCACCATATGAATGATTTTTATCTCTATGTATGGGATGTATATTGAAATATGAAATCTTGTGGTCTATTGATACGATTTGATATATATAGGTTAAACCTATAACTCACCAACATTTTTGTTGACGTTTAAAGCATGTTTATTCTCAGGTGAATACTAAGAGCTTCCGCTGTTGCATACTAAAATAAGGACAAGATTTGGAGTCCATGTTTGTATGATATTGTGTAAAAACTGCATTCAAGAAACTGATTTCGATGTAACATATTTGTATTGTAAACCATTATGTAATAGTCGTGTGTAAACAGGATATTTTAGATTATCATTATTTGATAATCTACATAAAGCTTTTTTAACCTTTATTTATGAAAGAAAGGTTATGGTTTGTTTTAAAAATGAATGCAGTCTTTGAAAAACGTCTCATATAGAGGTCAAAACCTCGCAACGAAATCAATTAATATGGAACGTTTTTAATCAATAAGAACGGGACATTTCAGCAACGTTCGAAGCACTTTATGGTAGAAAGTGCAGATCCCCAATTTGTTGGAATGAATTGACGGATAGACAGATTACGGGTCCGGAGATAATCCAAGAAACTACAGAGAAAATCATCCAAATTCAACAACGGTTGAAAACCGCTCAGAGTCGACAAAAGAGCTACGTGGACCTTAAAAGGAAAGATATAGAATTTGAAATAGGGGAGATGGTCATGCTTAAGATTTCTCCTTGGAAAGGCGTTGTTCGATTTGGTAAACGGGGGAAACGAAATCCAAGATACATTAGACCATTCAAGATTTTAGATCGTGTCGGACCAGTAGCCTACCGACTTGAATTACCTTAACAACTCGCCAATGTACATAATACCTTTCACGTCTCGAATTTGAAAAAGTGCTTAGCTAAAGAAGATCTCACTATTCCTTTAGACGAAATTAAAATCAATGAAAAACTATAATTCATTGAAGAACCCGTCGAGATAATGGATCGTGAGGTTAAAAGGCACAAGCAAAACAAGATACCAATTGTTAAGGTTCAATGGAATGCTCGTAAGGTACTCGAGTTCACCTAGGAATGAGAAGATCAGATGAAGAAGAAATACCCGCACTTATTTCCAGAAGATACGTCAACACCTCCAACTGCTTAAAATTTCGGGATGAAATTTATTTAACGGGTAGGTACTGTAGTGACCCAAACTTTTCCATGTTTATATATATTAAATGAAATTGATATTTATATGATTAAGTGTTTCCAACATGTTAAGCAATCAAACTTGTTAAGACTTAATTAATTGAAATAGGTTTTATATAGACAATTGACCACCCAAGTTGACGGGTGATTCACGAACGTTAAAACTTGTAAAAACTATATGGTGTCATATATATGGATATATATATAGCTAACATGGTATTATGATAAGTAAACATATCATTAACTATATTAACAATGTACTACATATGTAAAAACAAGACTACTAACTTAATGATTTCGAAACGAGACATATATGTAACGATTATCGTTGTAACGAAATTTAATTGTATATATATCATATTAAGATATATTAATATATAATAATATCATGATAATGTAATAATTTAACATCTCATTTGATATAATAAATAATGGGTTAACAACACTTAACAGGATCGTTAACCTAAAGGCTTCAAAACAACATTTACATGTAACGACTAACGATGACTTAACGACCCAGTTAAAATGTATATACATGTAGTGTTTTAATATGTATTTATACACTTTTGAAAGACTTCAAGACACTTATCAAAATACTTCTACTTAACAAAAATTCTTACAATTACATTCTCGTTCAGTTTCATCAACAATTCTACTCGTAAACACCCGTATTCGTACTCGTACAATACACAGCTTTTAGATGTATGTACTATTGGTATATACACTACAATGATCAGTTTTTAGCAGCCCATGTGAGTCACCTAACACATGTGGGAACCATCATTTGGCAACTTGCATGAAATATCTCATAAAATTACAAAAATATTAGTAATCATTCATGACTTATTTACATGTAAACAAAATTACACATCATTTATATCTAATCCATATACCAACGACCAAAAACACCTACAAACACTTTCATTCATCAATTTTCTTCATCAAATTGATCTTTCTCAAATTCTATCTTCAAGTTCTAAGTGTTCTTCATAAATTCTATAAGTTCTAGTTTCATAAAATCAAGAATACTTCCAAGTTTGCTAGCTTACTTCCAATCTTGTAAAGTGATCATCCAACCTCAAGAAATCTTTCTTATTTACAGTAAGATATATTTCTAATACAAGGTAATACTCATATTTAAACTTTGATTCAATTTCTATAACTATAACAATCTTATTTCGAGTGGAAATCTTACTTGAACTTGTTTTCGTGTCATGATTCTGCTTCAAGAACTTTCAAGCCATCCAAGGATCCTTTGAAGCTAGATATATTTTTCTCATTTCTAGTAGGTTTATCCACAAAACCTAAGGTAGTAATGATGTTCATAACATCATTCGATTCATATATATAAAACTACCTTATTCGAAGGTTTAAACTTGTAATCACTAGAATATAGTTTAGTTAATTCTAAACTTGTTCGCAAACAAAAGTTAATCCTTCTAACTTGACTTTTAAAATCAACTAAACACATGTTCTATATCTATATGATATGCTAACTTAATGATTTAAAACCTGAAAACACGAAAAACACCGTATCCAAAAATCTATATGATACGCTAACTTAATGTTTTGGGTTAGTTAATTAAAAACTATGATAAACTTTGATTTAAAAATTGTTCTTCTGAGAAAATGATTTTTCTTATGAACATGAAACTATATCCAAAAATCATGATTAAACTCAAAGTGTAAGTATGTTTTCCAAAATGGTCATCTAGACGTCGTTCTTTCGACTGAAATGACTACCTTTACAAAAATGACTTGTAACCTGTATTTCAGACTATAAACTTATACCTTTTATGTATAGATTTATAAACTTAATTTCAATATGAACCCATAGCAATTGGATTCACTCAAAACGGATTTAAAATGAAGAAGTTATGGGTAAAACAAGATTGGATATTTTTACTTGTTGTAGCTACGTGAAAATTGGTAACAAATCTATACAAATCATATCCTAGCTAAATTATATTGTATTATACATGTATTCTAATATATTATGTAATCTTGGGATACCATAGACACGTATGCAAATGTTTTGACATATCATATCGACCCATCTATATATATTATTTGGAACAACCATAGACACTCTATATGCAATAATGTTGGAGTTAGCTATACAGGGTTGAGGTTATTTCCAAAAATATATATACTTTGAGTTGTGATCTAGCCTGAGACGTGTATACACTGGTTCGTGGATTGGGTCAAGATAATATATATCAATTTATTTCTGTACATCTTACTATGGACAACTAGTTGTAGGTTACTAACGAGGACAGCTGACTGAAAATATTTAAAACATTAAAACGTATTAAAAAATGTTGTAAATATATTTTGAACATACTTTGATATATATGTACATATTTGTTATAGATTCGTGAATCGACCAATGGCCAAGTTTTACTTCCCGACGAAGTAAAAATCTGTGAAAGTGAGTTATAGTCCCACTTTTAAAATCTAATATTTTGGGATGAGAATACATTCAGCTTTATAAATGTTTTACAAAATAGACACAAGTACGCAAAAATACATTCTATGGTTGGATTATTAAACCGAATATTGCCCTTCAAGTCTGGTAGCCTAAGAATTAGGGAAATGGCCCCTAATTGACGCGAATCCTAAAGATAGATCTATTGGGCTTAACAACCCCCATTCAGGTTATGGATGGTTTAGTACTTCGAGATTATTATACAGACGAGAGGTTCTGTTTTGGGGATATTCTATGCATTAAGTTAACGTCGGTTACCAGGTGTTCAACATATGAATGATTTTTATCTCTATGCAGTTTGCGAAATGCCTGATACGAGATGTGTTATAAAAATGAAATCTTGTGGTCTATTATTATCATTTAATAATATGTAGGTTAAACCTATAACTCGCCAACAATTTTGTTGACGTTTTAAGCATGTTTATTCTCAGGTAATTATTAAGAGCTTCCGCTGCTGCATACTAAATTAAGGACAAGATTTGGAGTCCATGCTTGTATAATATTGTTTAAAAACTGCATTCGAAGACTTATGTTGATGTGTAATATTATTGGAAACCATTATGTAATGGTTGTGTGAAAAACGCTATATTTTAGATTATCATTATTTGATAATCGTCGTAATATTTTAAAGGTTATGGTTTGTTTTAAAATCGAATGCAGTCTTTGAAAAACGTCTCATATAGAGGTCAAAACCTCGCGACGAAATCAATTAATATGGAACATTTATAATCAATATGAACGGGACATTTCATTAAAGTAAAGTCAAAAGACGCTTCATGTATGCATGTATACTCGACATCCAAGCAAATATCAAAAATAGTGTGCAGAAGCATGTATCACTTAGCATTCAAGGACCTGAGAAAAACATAAAAAATTTGTCAACGAAAACGTTGGTGAAATCATAGGTTTAGTAAGTAAGTTGTATTGAACCACAAGATTTAGTATAAGTTGATTATCCAAATCATTTACATTCCAAAAGTTGTTGTTTGTATCACGAGCACCCAATTATCAGGGCTTAACTGAATGGTACCTCTGAATCATAGTGTTAGAACCTACACTATACCCGAAAATACGTTTCATCCGCTAACGGTAGCGAACCGTCCGAATGAGGGTTCGTCAAACCCGTATGGCCACACAACATAAGTTCTCGCTTACACCCTACAAGTGTAACTAATGATAATTGGACTTGAGGATTTTTGTTCTAACTCGCACGTAGAATATTTGTTTTCGTACTTGTGTTCACTTCATAAAACGAAACGTTTATGTTTTCTCATCCCAAGTATAAGTATAAAAGAGTAAAAGTGAGACTATGATCTCACCTTGAGTACACGAGTATAAAGGTACTTCACAAAGTAAACGTGTGCAAGAATGAATGCTAGTCTTGACCTAGACAAGTAGGTTGTATCAATATCGGTAAAACACAAGGTCGGTCAAATTTTTTCAATTAGTCCTATGGCTCGTTACGACTCGATTATATAGCATGTGAATCAAGTTGTCAAGTTTCATGCAAGAATCAAGTATAAGAGAAAGGTTATAACGATTAAACAAAGTATTGGTTAAGTTTGAATAAAAGTCAACTTTGGTCAAGTCAAAGTCAACGAAAAAGGTAACGTTCGGGTAGGGTCTCGGACAATTTTTCTGAGTTATAAAATCATATATGGGCAAGTTAGAACAAGTTACATGTTAATCGGAGGTGCGTAGCATAGTTAGAATTAAACGTGAAAATGCAAATTTGGACAGCCTACAATCCAGGCATATGCCGCGCCGCGCCAAGGGTTGGCCGCGACGCGGCACTTTAGCTTACCTGATGCCTCACACCTTGGTTTAAGGATATTTTCAAAACGCTCTTTGAGCAGCGCCGCGCCAAGGATTTGCCGCGCCGCGGCAAAGCACCTGGGCAGATTTCTGGGCAGTTTCTTGTGGTCAAGTCTTGAACCAAATTTCACCAAAACACAATTTATGGTCAACAAACATGGAAAACGATTATTGTAAGTCATTTGAAAACACCCATTACTAGTAGTTCAATTGAACTCATACCAATAACTAAACTAAACATTTACAACAACATAATTCGCATTAAATGTTCCTCATTAATTACATTCAAGTTATAAATACAATTTGGTGATCCGGGAAATAAATGCACACATATAATATGCCGTTTCAAGGATAATTAAACATACATTGCAACTAAACACTTACCAACAACATTGCAAAGCATTTAATGCATCAAAATTCACATTTAAGGCTACCAAACCTTAACCAAAAATCATAAACTCAACAATCATGTTAATGAAGTCTTCCTAAGTCAACCTAACATCAAATTGAAGCAAATGATGCTAGTAATACATTTAATACATGAACTTTAATATCTAAACAACATTTAATCAACCAATCTCAAGATTAAACAAGCCATTTTTCAAGTTCATGCTAGTTACACTAAAATGACAAGAACGAGCAAACAATTCATGTATTCATGTTAGACTTGAGCCATAGACACTAATTAACACTTTTATTAGTTAAGAACACCAAGAACAAAAATTTAGTGTTTTTGAAAAGCTCACCCCAAGTAATGAAATTGGTATCAAGTTGAAGCTCTTGATTAGAAGATCACAAATATGTAGTTTGTTTTGTTGTAAGCTTGCTAAATCGAATTTAGATGATGAATCTTTGTTTGAGATTTGAGAGCAAAAAGATGGAAGTAGTGAAAAGGTGGAAGATGAAATGAATGGTGGAGGAGAGGGTTTGACTAGTTGACCTAGTCACTAGTTTGACCATTTGGCAACTTTAGTCCCTCGTGTTTAAAAGCGGGTGCGTGAATTAACCATACGATTTATTTTAAAAACGCCAATTATCGGGTGATGTTATAATTTATTAACGGACTTTAAAATAATTAAACGGAAAGTAAACGGAAAAAGACGGGTTATTACAAAGTTGGCCGCCCAAAAAATATGAGTGCCCAAAACTTTGTTTGTTTGAAAACCCCGACTGACCGAAAACCTTTGATGCTCGAAATCTTTAAGTGAAAGTGTGTTAACTGACCAAAAACCTATTTTGTCCAATAACTATTTCTGTAAAAAATTGGTTGTGAATCTATCCAAGATGGCTAACCGGATACATGAGCTTGCGAGAAATGAATGTCAGCTAAAAGAACAAATTGCAAAGCACGAGGCAAATCTAAAAGAACAGCATGATCTATTTAAAGACGAAAGGATCAAACTTCACAATTTGCCTCTTCAACTCAATCATGAGCTTACGGTTATATCTAAATCCATTTAGTCTTTACAAGCTGAGAATAACGTGTTGATTGGTGAAAAACTTACCTTGATTGCTCAATCAAACGAATTTGAAATTAAATGCGGGATTACAAATCTGAACAAGTTACTTTAAATTACAAAATCAATAAACTTGAAAATGATTTAAATTCTCAAAAAGAATCTTTTGAGCATGAAAAGAAATGTTTAGTTCAGAAAATAAAGGTCTTTGATTTGCAAAAGAACACATCACACCATTTAAAACCCAAAATGGTGTCGATGGGTGTTTAAACATCATCTTGTGAAATGCCTTCAACCTCACTTGAAAATGTTCTCGTAGGAGTTCAGATTGAGATTACAATGTTGAAAACACTAGTTGATATTCTATAACAAGAATCTAGTGAACTTCATGCTAGGTGTTTATCTTACATACAATCTTGACCTACATTAGCCCTACACAATGAGCTACTTTTCGATCTTAAGTTAGAGATTAAATATTTGAGAAAAAATAATGATCAACTTGAGAGAGAAAATGTAGGGTTACAAGATCATTGTCGGTTCTTAAAGAATAATCAATCAATGAAACCTGAACACCATTTAACACCTAAAATGGTATCCACTGGAACAAATGTGTCCATCCTCGAGGTGCCTGAATACTCTAAAATTGTTAAAAATAGAGCTTTCTTAAACAAATTGTTTAACATTGTTGCAGTTTATTCTACTTTTAAGTCTTTTAAACTAAAATTATTGTATAATACACAACATGTTAAAATAGATAATTCAGGCCTTCGTAGAAAGACACTATTAGGAATGATGATTTGTTCTATTTGTTCCTTACAATCTGCTAGGATTTGTAAGACACCCTTGACCAAAACAATTCTTAAAGCAACATCTTTACCAACTTCTCATACGATTGAGAAACGCCCTATTAATCCAAATACCTCCAAGATTTCTAGGTCCAAGAAAGTGATGAACCCAACTAGATTGCCTGTCTACATTGTCTTTCCTAAGAATGCATATAGGGTTTCTATATTACCAACCTCACCAAAAGATCAGGGTCCCTTAAAGTCTGCAAAGAGCCCAACCAACCACTCCAAACATGTTCAAAAAGGAGTGGAAGAATGATAAAACAAGAGTCTGAAACAACCAGAAACCCGCAACAATCGAAAATTCAAAACACTAAACATCAGTTGGATTCTGCCACTGATATGGTTGTGTACCCAGTATCTGGTGGTTTGTCAATGACTCAAAAGCGAAATAGTCACAAGCAAGCTTGTCGGGCCAGACAGTACTACTTTAACCTGATTAATGTTGAGACCAAGTCACATAATGCTTCAACGTCTACATCCAAGACGGTTGAAAAACAGGTTACTTTTTCAAAGAACCCCATACCAACCAATCAAGGATCTCCAAGTCAACGATGAATTCGAGAAAAACATCCTTGAAACCTAAAGACCATCAGGCTTCACAACTTGGAATTTCCCTTCCCCTTAGGAAAAGGACTTACTCCAGTTACGATACCACAATAAACTGTCCTGGAAACTACTTATGTGGAGAATGAGGTGATTAAGGGGTTTTGCGATCAATGTGGATAGCTTCCACACAAACCCATGAAGTCATTCATCGGTCCGAGACAAACCCCTCGTACCAAAATTGATCTTGTTTCTAAACACCCAAGGAATAATTTTGCTAAACAAGTATCGAATAATATGTGGACAACCAAACCAGTTTCAACACCAAGATCCACTTCTTCTTGAAAACCTGTTAAGTACTCTTCGTCAGAGTTACTTAAAATGAAGCAGATTCGTTTCTCTGGCTAGGTTAAATGATTTTTCATTTTCATTGATTCCACCCGAACTACTTTCAAAGGATACTTCGTGTATCAAACCCAAGTGGAATTCAATGTCAATAAGTCAAATTGATAATGCCTATAAATGGTATTCAAATTCGACTTTTGAAATGAATTGATCTTAAAAATGGTTCTTGGACACAACGGTTCAAGACCCGGACTTAACCCACTGACACCTGACTGTCGACTCAGGCATGTCCTACTCGCAACCTTGGATGACCTCGATGTTATGTTTGAACATTTCGTTCCTGCAATCTCGCCCAATCCCACGGTTGGTCCAAAACCAATATCGCCCGAATCCATCACTATTGGTACATCTACTTCTGTAGTTGTAGGAGAATCACTGTTGAAAAGGACTCATATGAGTTTCTTCTCCTGGATGAACTTGATAACTGCGTGTCATCTACTTCCTATGTCCCTCCTGCTGCAACTAATTGTAATACCCCGTTTTTCCCCGTACGTGATATATAAGAGTATTGTGTAGGTACGAATAGAGTATGAAGGATTGAGATATGTTCGTGTGTGAAGTTCATGTGTGCGAGAAAATGGATCAGACCATGTTAAAGGTCGCAACGCGGAGGTATGGGTCGCGGCACGACATTACAAATAAATCAGGATCAGGAGGCATGGTAAGGAAGGCACCAGACCACGCCTGGGGTCGCGGCGCGACAGAAATGAAATGTCCCGTTCTTATTGATTAAAAACTTTCCATATTAATTGATTTCGTTGCGAGGTTTTGACCTCTATATGAGACGTTTTTCAAAGACTGCATTCATTTTTAAAACAAACCATAACCTTTATTTCATAAATAAAGGTTTAAAAAGCTTTACGTAAATTATCAAATAATGATAATCTAAAATATCCTGTTTACACACGACCATTACATAATGGTTTATAATACAAATATGTTACATCGAAATCAGTTTCTTGAATGCAGTTTTTACACAATATCATACAAACATGGACTCCAAATCTTGTCCTTATTTTAGTATGCAACAGCGGAAGCTCTTAGTATTCACCTGAGAATAAACATGCTTTAAATGTCAACAAAAACATTGGTGAGTTATAGGTTTAACCTATATATATCAAATCGTAACAATAGACCACAAGATTTCATATTTCAATACACATCCCATACATAGAGATAAAAATCATTCATATGGTGAACACCTGGTAACCGACATTAACAAGATGCATATATATAAGAATATCCCCATCATTCCGGGACACCCTTCGGATATGATATAAATTTCGAAGTACTAAAGCATCCGGTACTTTGGATGGGGTTTGTTAGGCCCAATAGATCTATCTTTAGGATTCGCGTCAATTAGGGTGTCTGTTCCCTAATTCTTAGATTACCAGATTTAATAAAAAGGGGCATATTCGATTTCGATAATTCAACCATAGAATGTAGTTTCACGTACTTGTGTCTATTTTGTAAATCATTTATAAAACCTGCATGTATTCTCATCCCAAAAATATTAGATTTTAAAAGTGGGACTATAACTCACTTTCACAGATTTTTACTTCGTCGGGAAGTAAGACTTGGCCACTGGTTGATTCACGAACCTATAATAATATATACATATATATCAAAGTATGTTTAAAATATATTTATAACACTTTTAATATATTTTGATGTTTTAAGTTTATTAAGTCAGCTGTCCTCGTTAGTAACCTACAACTAGTTGTCCACAGTTAGATGTACAGAAATAAATCGATAAATATTATCTTGAATCAATCCACGACCCAGTGTATACGTATCTCAGTATTGATCACAACTCAAACTATATATATTTTGGAATCAACCTCAACCCTGTATAGCTAACTCCAACATTCACATATAGAGTGTCTATGGTTGTTCCGAAATATATATAGATGTGTCGACATGATAGGTCGAAACATTGTATACGTGTCTATGGTATCTCAAGATTACATAATATACAATACAAGTTGATTAAGTTATGGTTGGAATAGATTTGTTACCAATTTTCACGTAGCTAAAATGAGAAAAATTATCCAATCTTGTTTTACCCATAACTTCTTCATTTTAAATCCGTTTTGAGTGAATCAAATTGCTATATTTTCATATTGAACTCTATTTTATGAATCTAAACAGAAAAGTATAGGTTTATAGTCGGAAAAATAAGTTACAAGTCGTTTTTGTAAAGGTAGTCATTTCAGTCGAAAGAACGACGTCTAGATGACCATTTTAGAAAACATACTTCCACTTTGAGTTTAACCATAATTTTTGGATATAGTTTCATGTTCATAATAAAAATCATTTTCTCAGAATAACAACTTTTAAATCAAAGTTTATCATAGTTTTTAATTAACTAACCCAAAACAGCCCGCGGTGTTACTACGACGGCGTAAATCCGGTTTTACGGTGTTTTTTGTGTTTCCAGGTTTTAAATCATTAAGTTAGCATATCATATAGATATAGAACATGTGTGTAGTTAATTTTAAAAGTCAAGTTAGAAGGATTAACTTTTGTTTGCGAACAAGTTTAGAATTAACTAAACTATGTTCTAGTGATTACGAGTTTAAACCTTCGAATAAAATAGTTTTATATATATGAATCGAATGATGTTATGAACATCATTACTATCTCAAGTTTAGTAGGTAAACCTACTGGAAGTGACAAGAAATTATCTAGCTTCAAAGGATCTTGGATGGCATGAAAGTTCTTGAAGTAGGATCATGACACAAAAACAAGTTCAAGTAAGATTTTTACTCGAATTAAGATAGTTTATAGTTATAGAAATTGACTCAAAGTTTGAATATGAATATTACCTTGAATAAGAAAGATAACCTACTGTATATAACAAAGGTTTCTTGATCTTAGATGATTACTTGAAATGGATTAGAAAGCTTGGAAGTAAATTAGTAAACTTGAAGGGATTTTTGAAGTGTTCTTGAAGTGTTCTTCCTATGATGATTATAGCTTGATTCTTGAAGTGATTTTTGATGAAGATGATGATTAACTACTGGAAAAATACGTTCATAATAGTGTGTGTGTGTTGAGAGAGAATTAGAAAGAGAATTGGAAGTGAAATGGAGTGAATGATGAGTGGTAATTGGTGAGTGGTGAGTGGGGTTAAAAGGAGTTCTAGTTAGTTGACTAGCTCATGGTAGAAGTTAAAATTGATTAGTCATACATGACATAATCAAGAGTGGAATCCCATGCTAGTTCCTATTGGTATATACTCATAGTAAGTACGTTTTGAAGCTGTGTATAATACGGGTAAGAATACGACTAGAATTCTTGATGAAAGAAAAAAATGGAAAAGTAACTGTAACCATTTTCATTAAGTATGGGTGTTTTGATATATGTCTTGAAGTCTTCCAAAAGTATTTTAATACATCTAAATACACTACATGTATATACATTTTAACTGAGTCGTTAAGTCATCGTTAGTCGTTACATGTAAGTGTTGTTTTGAAACCTTTAAGTTAACGATCTCAATTAATGTTGTTAACCCATTGTTTATTATATCTAATGAGATGTTAAATTATTATATTATCATGATATTATGATATATTAATATATCTTAATATGATATATATACATTTAAATTTCGTTACAACGATAATCGTTACATATATGTCTCGTTTCGAAATCCTTAAGTTAGTAGTCTTGTTTATATGTATATAACTCATTGTTAATATACTTATGGAGATACTTACTTATCATAATCTCATGTTAACCATATGTATATCCATATATATATCGTCATGTCATTTTTACAAGTTTTAATGTTCGTGAATCGCCGGTCAACTTGGGTGGTCAATTGTCTATATGAAACATATTTCAATTAATCAAGTCTTAACAAGTTTGATTGCTTAACATGTTGGAAACATTTAATCATGTAAATATCAATCTCAATTAATATATATAAACATGGAAAAGTTCGGGTCACTACAGTACCTACCCGTTAAATAAATTTCGTCCCGAAATTTTAAGCTATTGAAGGTGTTGACGAATCTTCTGGAAATAGATGTGGGTATTTCTTCTTCATCTAATCTTCACGCTCCCAGGTGAACTCGGGTCCTCTACGAGCATTCCATCGAACCTTAACAATTGGTATCTTGTTTTGCTTAAGTCTTTTAACCTCACGATCCATTATTTCGACGGGTTCTTCGATGAATTGGAGTTTTTCGTTGATTTGGATTTCATCTAACGGAATAGTGAGATCTTCTTTAGCAAAACATTTCTTCAAATTCGATATGTGGAAAGTGTTATGTACAGCCGCGAGTTGTTGAGGTAACTCAAGTCGGTAAGCTACTGGTCCGACACGATCAATAATCTTGAATGGTCCAATATACCTTGGATTTAATTTCCCTCGTTTACCAAATCGAACAACACCTTTCCAAGGTTCAACTTTAAGCATGACCATCTCTCCAATTTCAAATTCTATATCTTTTCTTTTAATGTCAGCGTAGCTCTTTTGTTTAACTTTGGGCGGTTTTCAACCGTTGTTGAATTTGGATGATCTTCTCGGTAGTTTCTTGTATAATCTCCGGACCCGTAATCTGTCTATCCCCCACTTCACTCCAACAAATCGGAGACCTGCACTTTCTACCATAAAGTGCTTCAAACGGCGCCATCTCAATGCTTGAATGGTAGCTGTTGTTGTAGGAAAATTCTGCTAATGGTAGATGTCGATCCCAACTGTTTCCGAAATCAATAACACATGCTCGTAGCATGTCTTCAAGCGTTTATATCGTCCTTTCGCTCTGCCCATCAGTTTGTGGATGATAGGCAGTACTCATGTCTAGACGAGTTCCTAATGCTTGATGTAATGTCTGCCAGAATCTTGAAATAAATCTGACATCCCTATCAGAGATAATAGAGATTGGTATTCCATGTCTGGAGACGACTTCCTTCAAATACAGGAAATGTGCTGATTTGGTGAGACGATCAACTATTACCCAAATAGTATCAAAACCACTTGCAGTCCTTGGCAATTTAGTGATGAAATCCATGGTAATGTTTTCCCATTTCCATTCCGGGATTTCGGGTTGTTGAAGTAGACCTGATGGTTTCTGATGCTCAGCTTTGACCTTAGAACACGTCAAACATTCTTCTACGTATTTAGCAACATCGGCTTTCATACCCGGCCACCAAAAATATTTCCTGAGATCCTTGTACATCTTCCCCGTTCCAGGATGTATTGAGTATCTGGTTTTATGAGCTTCTCTAAGTACCATTTCTCTCATATCTCCAAATTTTGGTACCCAAATCCTTTCAGCCCTATACCGGGTTCCGTCTTCCCGAATATTATGATGTTTCTCCGATCCTTTGGGTATTTCATCCTTTAAATTTCCCTCTTTTAAAACTCCTTGTTGCGCCTCCTCTATTTGAGTAGTAAGGTTATTATGAATCATTATATTCATAGATTTTACTCGAATGGGTTCTCTGTCCTTCCTGCTCAAGGCATCGGCTACCACATTTGCCTTCCCCGGGTGGTAACGAATCTCAAAGTCATAATCATTCAATAATTCAATCCACCTACGCTGCCTCATATTCAGTTGTTTCTGATTAAATATTTGTTGAAGACTTTTGTGGTCGGTATATATAATACTTTTGACCCCATATAAGTAGTGCCTCCAAGTCTTTAATGCAAAAACAACCGCGCCTAATTCCAAATCATGCGTCGTATAATTTTGTTCGTGAATCTTCAATTGTCTAGACGCATAAGCAATCACCTTCGTTCATTGCATTAATATACAACCGAGACCTTGCTTTGATGAGTCACAATAAATCACAAAATCATCATTCCCTTCAGGCAATGACAATATAGTTGCCGTAGTTAGCTTTTTCTTCAATAACTGAAACGCTTTCTCTTGTTCATCATTCCATTCAAATTTCTTCCCTTTATGCGT
Source organism: Rutidosis leptorrhynchoides (assembly GCF_046630445.1). Taxonomy (NCBI): domain Eukaryota; kingdom Viridiplantae; phylum Streptophyta; class Magnoliopsida; order Asterales; family Asteraceae; genus Rutidosis; species Rutidosis leptorrhynchoides. Next base: position 199,394,710 of record NC_092335.1, read on the forward strand.
TAATGCAGTCAAGGGTTTTGCTATTCTGGAAAAGTCTTGGATGAACCTTCTGTAGTAACCAGCTAGTCCTAAAAACTGGCGTATGTGTTTCAGAGTTTTCGGGGTTTCCCACTTTTCAACAGTTTCTATCTTTGCCGGATCCACCTTAATACCTTCTTTGTTCACTATGTGACCGAGGAATTGAACTTCTTCCAACCAAAATGCACACTTTAAAAACTTAGCGTACAATTCTTCCTTCCTCAATACTTTTAACACCTTTCTCAAATGTTCACCGTGTTCTTGGTCATTCTTTGAGTAAATAAGTATGTCATCAATGAAAACAATGACAAACTTGTCAAGGTATGGTCCACACACTCGGTTCATAAGGTCCATGAACACAGCTGGTGCATTAGTTAAACCAAACGGCATGACCATAAACTCGTAATGACCGTAACGTGTTCTGAAAGCAGTCTTTGGAATATCATCTTCTTTTACCCGCATTTGATGATACCCGGAACGTAAGTCAATCTTTGAATAAATAGACGAGCCTTGTAGTTGATCAAATAAGTCGTCAATTCTCGGTAGTGGGTAGCGGTTCTTGATGGTAAGTTTGTTCAACTCTCGGTAGTCGATACACAACCTGAATGTACCATCTTTCTTCTTGACAAACAAAACAGGAGCTCCCTACGGTGATGTACTTGGTCGAATGAAACCACGCTCTAAAAGTTCTTGTAATTGGCTTTGTAGTTCTTTCATCTCGCTGGGTGCGAGTCTGTAAGGAGCACGAGCTATTGGTGCAGCTCCGGGTACAAGATCTATTTGAAATTCAACGGATCGCTGTGGGGGTAATCCCGGTAATTCTTTCGGAAATACATCGGGAAATTCTTTTGCAATGGGAACATCATTGATGCTCTTTTCTTCAGTTTGTACTTTCTCGACGTGTGCTAGAACAGCATAGCAACCTTTTCTTATTAGTTTTTATGCCTTCAAATTACTAATAATATGTAGCTTCGTGTTGCCCTTTTCTCCGTACACCATTAAGGGTTTTCCTTTTTCTCGTATAATGCGAATTGCATTTTTGTAACAAACGATCTCTGCTTTCACTTCTTTCAACCAGTCCATACCGATTATCACATCAAAACTCCCTAACTCTACTGGTATCAAATCAATCTTAAATGTTTCGCTAACCAGTTTAATTTCTCGATTTCGACATATATTATCTGCTGAAATTAATTTACCATTTGCTAATTCGAGTAAAAATTTACTATCCAAAGGCGTCAATGCACAACTTAATTTAGCACAAAAATCTCTACTCATATAGCTTCTATCCGCACCCGAATCAAATAAAACGTAAGCAGATTTATTGTCAATAAGGAACGTACCCGTAACAAGCTCCGGGTCTTCCTGTGCCTCTGCCGCATTAATATTGAAAACTCTTCCGCGGCCTTGTCCATTCGTGTTCTCCTGGTTCGGGCAATTTCTAATAATGTGGCCCGGTTTTCCACATTTATAACAAACTACATTGGCATAACTTGCTCCGACACTACTTGCTCCGCCATTACTCGTTCCGACACCATTTATTCCTTTCGTTCTATTAACCCCTGGTCCGTAGACCTCACACTTCGCCGCGCTATGACCATTTCTTTTACACTTGTTGCAAAATTTGGTGCAGAACCCCGAGTGATACTTTTCACACCTTTGGCATAGCTGCTTCTGATTGTTGTTGTTGTTACGGTTTTTATTGTTGTTGGGATGATTGTTGTAGTTGTTGTAGTTGTTGTTGTTGTTGTTGTTGTTGTTGTTGTTGTTGTTGTTGTTGTTGTTGTTGTTGTTGTTGTTGTTGTTGGGCCGTTTGTTGTAGTTGCGATTGATGTTGCGATTGTTGGGATAATTGTTGCGATTATTGTTGTAATTGCTGTTGTTGTTGTATTGGTGATTCTTATCACCGTTTTCCTCCCACTTTCTTTTGACTTGCTTCACATTGGCCTCTTCAGCAGTCTGTTCTTTAATTCTTTTTTCAATCTGGTTCACTAGTTTGTGAGCCATTCTACATGCCTGTTGTATGGAGGCGGGCTCGTGTGAACTTATATCTTCTTGGATTCTTTCCGGTAATCCTTTCACAAATGCGTCGATCTTCTCTTCCTCATCTTCGAATGCTCCCAGACACAATAGGCACAATTCTGTGAATCGTCTTTCGTACGTGGTAATATCAAATCCTTGGGTTCGTAACCCTCTAAGTTCTGTCTTGAGCTTATTGACCTCGGTTCTGGGACGGTACTTCTTGTTCATCAAGTGCTTGAATGCTGACCACGGTAGTGCATACGCATCATCTTGTCCCACTTGCTCTAGATAGGTATTCCACCATGTTAACGCAGAACCTGTGAAGGTATGCGTAGCGTACTTCACTTTGTCCTCTTCAGTACACTTACTTATGGCAAACACCGATTCGACCTTCTCGGTCCACCGTTTCAATCCGATCGGTCCTTCGGTTCCATCAAATTCCAAAGGTTTGCAGGCAGTGAATTCTTTGTAGGTGCATCCTACACGATTTCCTGTACTACCAGATCCAAGGTTATTGTTGGTATGTAGCGCAGCCTGTACTGCGGCTATGTTTGAAGCTAGAAAAGTACGGAATTCCTCTTCATTCATATTCACGGTGTGTCGAGTAGTCGGTGCCATTTCCTTCAAAATAGTCAAATGGAACAAGTTAATCATACAGAATATTAAGAGTAGTTAATAGTATTTCGTAGCATAATATGAACTCAATTATAAAAGCTTTTTCTTCATATTAGCATTTTATAAGTTTAAATTCGGGTAGTACCTACCCGTTAAGTTCATACTTAGTAGCTAATATACAATTCAACTACTACAATTCTATATGAAAAACTGATTGTAATAATATTTCGCGTTCAAACTTTTATACAATATTTTACAACTTACAATACCGCTTATTTTACATAAAGCATGAAATATAGCACACAATAACTTTGATACAAGATAGTTGTGAAGATAATTCTAGCTAGTACACAAGTCGTTCAGCAAAGGTAATAAAGACATGTAATTCATACGTCCAGAAACAAGTCATGCATTCTAGTTTTACTAGGACTACTTCCCATCCTTGGTCTTGTGGAACATAACCGTTATGGCCGTTGATAAGACAGCGTGTTGTAACGTCGTCAAAGGGACGAGGGTTACGTAATGACCAACAGTCTCGTAATAACCTAAAAACCTCATTTCTAACCCCAATTACCGACTCCGTCACTTGTGGGAACGTTTTGTTTAATAGTTGTAGCCCGATGTTCTTGTTCTCACTTTGGTGAGAAGCGAACATTACTAACCCGTAAGCATAACATGCTTCTTTATGTTGCATGTTAGCCGCTTTTTCTAAATCACGAAGTCCTATATTCGGATATACTGAGTCAAAATAATTTCTTAACCCGTTGCGTAAAATAGCATTTGGGTTCCCCGCAATATATGCGTCAAAGTAAACACATCGTAACTTATGGATTTCCCAATGTGATATCCCCCATCTTTCGAACGAAAGCCTTTTATAAACCAAGGCATTCTTGGAACGTTCTTCGAATGTCTTACAAACTGATCTCGCCTTAAATAGTTGTGCCAAGGAATTCTGACCGACTCTAGACAAGATTTCATCAATCATGTCTCCGGGTAGGTCTCTTAAAATATTGGGTTGTCTATCCATTTTGTATTTTTATACTGTAAAATAGACAAGAGTTAGATTCATAAAAAAAAATACTTATTAATACAAGCAATTTTTACATATATCATAAAGCATAAGCACACTATATTACATATATTACACCACACGAATACAACTATCTTATTCCGACTCGCTCGTTTCTTCTTGTTCGGTTTTGGTTCGTTTTACCAAGTTTCTAGGGATATATGATGTTCCCCTAATACGAGCCGTCGTTGTCCACATTGGTTTAGAAAAACCTGGTGGTTTAGAGGTTCCCGGGTCATTGTTACAACTTAAGGACTTCGAGGGTTGACGATACATATAAAGTTCATCGGGGTTGGAATTAGATTTCTCTATTTTTATGCCCTTTCCCTTATTATTTTCTTTTGCCTTTTTAAATTTAGTTGGGGTAATTTCTATAACATCATCGGAATTCTCGTCGGAATCCGATTCATCGGAGAATTGGTAATCCTCCCAATATTTTGCTTCCTTGGCGGAAACACCATTGACCATAATTAACCTTGGTCGGTTGGTTGAGGATTCTCTTTTACTTAACCGTTTTATTATTTCCCCCACCGGTTCTATTTCTTCTTCCGGTTCCGATTCTTCTTCCGGTTCCGATTCTTCTTCCGGTTCCGACTCTTCTTCCGGTTCCTCTTCGGGAACTTGTGAATCAGTCCACGAATCATTCCAATTTACATTTGACTCTTCATTATTATTAGGTGAGTCAATGGGACTTGTTCTAGAGGTAGACATCTATCACATAATATCAAACACGTTAAGAGATTAATATATCACATAATATTCATATGTTAAAAATATATAGTTTCCAACAAAAATGTTAAGCAATCATTTTTAAAGAAAACACGGTCGAAGTCCAGACTCACTAATGCATCCTAACAAACTCGATAAGACACACTAATGCAAATTTTCTAGTTCTCTAAGACCAACGCTCGGATACCAACTGAAATGTCCCGTTCTTATTGATTAAAAACGTTCCATATTAATTGATTTCGTTGCGAGGTTTTGACCTCTATATGAGACGTTTTTCAAAGACTGCATTCATTTTTAAAACAAACCATAACCTTTATTTCATAAATAAAGGTTTAAAAAGCTTTACGTAAATTATCAAATAATGATAATCTAAAATATCCTGTTTACACACGACCATTACATAATGGTTTACAATACAAATATGTTACATCGAAATCAGTTTCTTGAATGTAGTTTTTACACAATATCATACAAACATGGACTCCAAATCTTGTCCTTATTTTAGTATGCAACAGCGGAAGCTCTTAGTATTCACCTGAGAATAAACATGCTTTAAATGTCAACAAAAACGTTGGTGAGTTATAGGTTTAACCTATATATATCAAATCGTAACAATAGACCACAAGATTTCATATTTCAATACACATCCCATACATAGAGATAAAAATCATTCATATGGTGAACACCTGGTAACCGACATTAACAAGATGCATATATATAAGAATATCCCCATCATTCCGGGACACCCTTCGGATATGATATAAATTTCGAAGTACTAAAGCATCCGGTACTTTGGATGGGGTTTGTTAGGCCCAATAGATCTATCTTTAGGATTCGCGTCAATTAGGGTGTCTGTTCCCTAATTCTTAGATTACCAGACTTAATAAAAAGGGGCATATTCGATTTCGATAATTCAACCATAGAATGTAGTTTCACGTACTTGTGTCTATTTTGTAAATCATTTATAAAACCTGCATGTATTCTCATCCCAAAAATATTAGATTTTAAAAGTGGGACTATAACTCACTTTCACAGATTTTTACTTCGTCGGGAAGTAAGACTTGGCCACTGGTTGATTCACGAACCTATAACAATATATACATATATATCAAAGTATGTTTAAAATATATTTACAACACTTTTAATATATTTTGATGTTTTAAGTTTATTAAGTCAGCTGTCCTCGTTAGTAACCTACAACTAGTTGTCCACAGTTAGATGTACAGAAATAAATCGATAAATATTATCTTGAATCAATCCACGACCCAGTGTATACGTATCTCAGTATTGATCACAACTCAAACTATATATATTTTGGAATCAACCTCAACCCTGTATAGCTAACTCCAACATTCACATATAGAGTGTCTATGGTTGTTCCGAAATATATATAGATGTGTCGACATGATAGGTCGAAACATTGTATACGTGTCTATGGTATCTCAAGATTACATAATATACAATACAAGTTGATTAAGTTATGGTTGGAATAGATTTGTTACCAATTTTCACGTAGCTAAAATGAGAAAAATTATCCAATCTTGTTTTACCCATAACTTCTTCATTTTAAATCCGTTTTGAGTGAATCAAATTGCTATGGTTTCATATTGAACTCTATTTTATGAATCTAAACAGAAAAGTATAGGTTTATAGTCGGAAAAATAAGTTACAAGTCATTTTTGTAAAGGTAGTCATTTCAGTTGAAAGAACGACGTCTAGATGACCATTTTAGAAAACATACTTCCACTTTGAGTTTAACCATAATTTTTGGATATAGTTTCATGTTCATAATAAAAATCATTTTCTCAGAATAACAACTTTTAAATCAAAGTTTATCATAGTTTTTAATTAACTAACCCAAAACAGCCCGCGGTGTTACTACGACGGCGTAAATCCGATTTTACGGTGTTTTTCGTGTTTTCAGGTTTTAAATCATTAAGTTAGCATATCATATAGATATAGAACATGTGTGTAGTTAATTTTAAAAGTTAAGTTAGAAGGATTAACTTTTGTTTGCGAACAAGTTTAGAATTAACTAAACTATGTTCTAGTGATTACGAGTTTAAACCTTCGAATAAAATAGTTTTATATATATGAATCTAATGATGTTATGAACATAATTACTACCTCAAGTTTAGTAGGTAAACCTACTGGAAGTGACAAGAAATGATCTAGCTTCAAAGGATCTTGGATGGCTTGAAAGTTTTTGAAGTAGGATCATGACACAAAAACAAGTTCAAGTAAGATTTTTACTCGAATTAAGATAGTTTATAGTTATAGAAATTGAATCAAAGTTTGAATATGAATATTACCTTGAATAAGAAAGATAACCTACTGTATATAACAAAGGTTTCTTGATCTTAGATGATTACTTGGAATGGATTAGAAACCTTGGAAGTAAATTAGTAAACTTGAAGGGATTTTTGAAGTGTTCTTGAAGTGTTCTTCCTATGATGATTATAGCTTGATTCTTGAAGTGATTTTTGATGAAGATGATGATTAACTACTGGAAAAATACGTTCATAATAGTGTGTGTATGTGTGTTGAGAGATAATTAGAAAGAGAATTGGAAGTGAAATGGAGTGAATGATGAGTGGTAATTGGTGAGTGGTGAGTGGGGTTAAAAGGAGTTCTAGTTAGTTGACTAGCTCATGGTAGAAGTTAAAATTGATTAGTCATACATGACATAATCAAGAGTGGAATCCCATGCTAGTTCCTATTAGTATATACTCATAGTAAGTACGTTTTGAAGCTGTGTATAATACGGGTAAGAATACGACTAGAATTCTTGATGAAAGAAAAGAATGGAAAAGTAACTGTAACCATATTCGTTAAGTATGAGTGTTTTGATATATGTCTTGAAGTCTTCCAAAAGTATTTTAATACATCTAAATACACTACATGTATATACATTTTAACTGAGTCGTTAAGTCATCGTTAGTCGTTACATGTAAGTGTTGTTTTGAAACCTTTAAGTTAACGATCTCAATTAATGTTGTTAACCCATTGTTTATTATATCTAATGAGATGTTAAATTATTATATTATCATGATATTATGATATATTAATATATCTTAATATGATATATATACATTTAAATGTCGTTACAACGATAATCGTTACATATATGTCTCGTTTCGAAATCCTTAAGTTAGTAGTCTTGTTTATATGTATATAACTCATTGTTAATATACTTATGGAGATACTTACTTATCATAATCTCATGTTAACCATATGTATATCCATATATATATAGTCATGTCATTTTTACAAGTTTTAACGTTCGTGAATCGCCGGTCAACTTGGGTGGTCAATTGTCTATATGAAACATATTTCAATTAATCAAGTCTTAACAAGTTTGATTGCTTAACATGTTGGAAAAATTTAATCATGTAAATATCAATCTCAATTAATATATATAAACATGGAAAAGTTCGGGTCACTACAAGAAAGGGCTGCGGCGCGGCATCTAGCTGAATTCAATTCCAGGAGGCATGTTAAGGCAACCACCAGAATACGTTATAGGTCGCGGCGCGGCGATTAAGGCCGCGACGCGGCATTTTGGGCTAGCTGGTACCAGATTTGCAATTTTAAAGGATATTCGAGGGCATTTTGGTCATTTTTCGTATGCGCCAGATTTGGGATCTTAAATCCCATCCACTCATCTCATTTTCTTTATTTCTTTTTCCTTTTTTTCTTCATTTCCTCTCAAAACTTAAATACTCCAAATCTTTCAAGAGGGATTTTGGTAGGGAAGATTCGGGTTTTGATCGAAGGCGTAAGAGGCAACTTTGTTCTCCTCGTTCTTAGCTACAAGGTGATACTAACGGTAAGCCCTAACTCTGAATTTCGTTTTCGTGTTCATCATCTAAATTTGGGGCTTTTGGCTTGTATGTTCATAGATGGAACCCATTTAGTTGTTAATTGAAGATTAACACCAAGATTCGGGTTTATTGTGGTTATTGGCGGGTTTTGGGTTTGGTGTACAAGTTTGTGCTTGTAAGACTTGCAAATTGGTGTAATCACTAGTATTTAGTGATTATTGAAGTATTGGGAACCATTTGTGTTCATGTGCTTGACTAATTTTGAAATGGGTCAAAATTAGAGTTTGGGTGTCAATTAGGGCGAGATTGGTGTTTAACACCTATGTTTGGGTTTGATTGGCGTTATTGGAACCATTATCACCTTAGTTAGTGATTATTGGCGAGGTTGGGCATGTGTTGTACTTGAAAGTGCATTTGGGTCGAAATTTCACTAAGTTGTCAATTGGGTTGGTTTGTAAATCCACCCTAATTGTGTTGTTTGCATTGTGATAATGGAATAGGTACTTTACATTGGCAAGTTGCAGATTGTTAGGTTGCATTCATCAAGACGACAAGGTGAGTGTTAATATCCTATGTGCATATGTATGTGTAGGATGGGTGCGGGTCGGGTGAAGTGGTTCTCGGTTATAGAGCTCACTTCACATATAGGTGGATTTGGTGGACTTGTGTATAGGTCCAATTGGCACGGTTGTGCATTTTGGTTGACCACCTTTGACAAGGTGCACAATTTGTGTGTACGTTATCACATGTGATTGTGATGTGGACTATATAACCCCAATGGCGAAGGGTTGATATTGAATCGTGTAGTGAATTGGATAACCCCAATGGCGAAGGGTTGATGGGAGAAGTGAGTCACGGGTGGATGCGGATTCACGATGACGCGTGTAGTTCGGTCATCTTATCAGAAGTGTGTCTCGTGTAGTTCGGATTCACGGTGACGCGTGTAGTTCGGTCATCTTATTGAGGTAGTGATCTCGTGTGATTTCGGATTCACTAAGGCTCGTGTAGTTCAGCCAACCTCGATGTTGTTGTGGTATTGAAGATAGTAGTCTCGTGTGGATGCGGATTTACTAAGGCTCGTGTAGTTCGGCCAATCTTCATTTTGGTATTTGGTTTTCGGTATTCAGGTTAAGGGGTTAACCTTGGGCGGTTTACGCTTTGTTATATATTGTCGTATTGTTGTGATGTTGCTAACCCTCTAGGTGTAGCTTATTTTGGCATTGTTCACATCGTCGTTGGTGAACTTACTTTATTGTTGTTATTTTTAGCTTGTTGCTTTGTGATCGTACGGTATGCTTAGCTTAGCTTGCCTTTATGCTTGGATGCTCCGGTATGTGTTATTTGATTATTTGTGTGGCGTGTCCATTTTATGCATATATATGTATGTAGTATATTCTCACTCACTAAGCGTTAGCTTACCCTTTCGTTGTTTACATTTTTATAATTTGCATGGAGGCGGTGGCACGGGTAAGCGTGGGAACTAGTGGACTTGCGTAGGTTGCTTTAGAAGACGTGCTTTTGTATTGATTAGGATTGGGTAGCGTATCCCCAATCACCATGCTCGGTTTTGTTAGAAATTAAAATAGTCGGATCGTGTTGCCCGTTCGGATATTAAACTATGTATTAAATGTTTTAAAAGTTTATTGAACTTATTTGTGTTAAAGATGTTTTGGAAACATAATTGGGACCTAAATATTAATGTATTAAAGAAAAAAATATTACAGGCCGATTTAAATACGGGTCGGGTTGTTTTAAGTGGTATCAGAGCATGGTCTAAGGGATTTAGGTGACTTGAGATAGGTGCCTAGACTTAGACTTTTGTGTGTGCTTATTTGTTGCGGGACTTGTAGGAGTACGGGTCGAAATGGGAAATGCGGTTAGTGCCTTAAATTGTAGGTGGACTAACGGTCATGTTAATATGCGGATATTATTAATATACTATTGCGTGGTGTTTGTATTTAGGTTTGCGTTGCGAATATCATCAAGCAAGATAGTCATTGTACTAACGAGTTGATACGGCGTGTGTGCGTAATAAGGACTTGCAAACTTTATTACGGGTGTAAATCGTGTCTAACAAGTGATGTACGATGAGTGTTGAGCAAGATGGGGCGGTGTTGTGCGTGTGGTTTTATACGTTCGTGGACTAATCGTTTTGCATTCTTTAGAATGACGACGCGAAATGAGATTGAGACGAATGACGTTGAGTTTAACGCTAGAGTTGCGGCCGCCGTTGCGGAGCAAATGGGTGCGTTTCAAGAAGAAATGGATAGGAAGTATTCCGAATTTTGAAGTAGTAGTGAAATGGAGCGTTGTATTAAGAGCTTCATGAGGACTAAACCCCCGATGTATGATGGGAAACCGGATCCTTTGGTTAGCACAACATGGATCTTGGATGTCGAAGGGTATTTTTGTACTATTGAATGCCCTCCTGAGAAAAAGACAAGACTCGCTACTAGTTTGTTACGGGGTAGGGCGAAGGATTGATTCGATGGTAAGATTGATCTTATCGGTGGTGAGCCGTTTATGGCGTTGATTTGAAAACTTTCAAGACGACCTTTAAGGGGAAGGCTCGTTTTTGCCCGGAGTATTTGGGGAATGATCGTTTGTTGATGGAGGACTTCTATCGAACTTTGAACGATGACTTGAAGAATAAAATTATCTGGGGTTACGCGAAGTCGTTTATGGAGTTATTCGCGGTGGCTAGGGGTTTTGAGTCGTATTCGCGATCAAAGATTGGTGTACCTTCAGGTGAAAGAAGGGTTGTTTCGTATAGTGCTCCAAGTAAGAGGACTAAGGGTCCGAGTGTGAGCACGAGTGGTACACGGATGAGTATATCGGATTCTAGTGCGTCTAGATGTTACAATTGTGGCATGAGGGGTCACAAGTCTTGGGAATGTTCGGTGCCAAAGGGTGATGGCCCGGTGTGCTTCAATTGCCAAGAGGAAGGACATCGTAAGTCGGAATGTCCCGAGTTAGCGGGGACGGGTGCGGCAAGGAGACGTTAAGGTACGTTTGATTTTAATAAATATGTCCTTTGATTATTTATTTTGTTCCGATGAGTTCGGGTTTGTTAATGCCTTGTGTTGTGCATATTGTTATGGGTGACGTTCCTAATGGAAATACCCTAAGGTGACGTTTTGATTGATGGAGACTTGGTGCAACCAAGCATTCCTTGGTGTTCGGGAAATGTTTCTACCAAGCCTTGGGAATGGGCTTTATGGTCGGTTGTTAAGCGTGTATTTGCTTCGTGTTGAAGTTGATGAACCATGAGGTTCGATGGGTGGTTAAAACCCTAAAGATCGAGTGTTTGATCTCGATGTGTATGTTGTTAATGGAGTCTACGTGACACGATGTTAGGTGCCTCTTTCATACATACGAGCGTGGTATTTGACTCCGATGGTGTTGTGGTTACAATGTACTTAGGGTACCGGAGAGAAACCCTTAGGTACGTGAGTGACTAGGTGGAAATTTGACTAGCTAGAGCAATCGGAGGATTGCAAGATTAAAGTTTGTGTAATTTATGGTGAACTCTTCGTTCGAAATGTTTAAGGATTGGTTAAAATCCTTCGTAAGCTCAAGGTTGGAGCAAGATGTGGTGATGGGTCATGTGAACCCAATTGTTAGTAAAGTCAACCTTTGGTAGCATTGTACGGTTGTACAAGATGCGGTTATGGGATGTAGTTCCAAGTGGGAGAGTTACACTCCCGCACGAGGAGGTTTTAGTGTGAGATTTCGGATAATGCTCATAGTAGATCCGGAATTTGTGTCGAGACCTAGATTTTGGTCGATTTGTGGAAGAGTACAATTTCGGTTAAATTGTACTTATGATTTTGGATTTAAATTATCACCGAGGTGGTAATGTGGTGAATCTTGTTGAGAGATAATGGACGTGTTTGACGAGCAAGGTGATATCCCTCGGTTAAGGGATGTGCGTGTCGGATTCTCTTTTAGAGAATTATTGTTTTGTGCCTATGCGCGATATAGGTGGTTCTTGCTCGATTGTGTTGGTGTTGTGTACGCGTACATATGGTAATGGTTAGTGGTATCCGTTAGGATTCACTATAGTGTAGCAGTGCGCAATTTTGCACTACTCGTTGTTTGAGGCCAAAAGAGCGTTGATTGGTGGGTTATGGCCGTGACGCGGTCTGCTAACTTCATCATAGGTGTAGTGTTATATCGGTATGGTATAACGTTATCGGGAAATTCGAGTACCGATGGGGATTGGGAGTACCATTCCTGTGTTGAGATTTGGGAAGTGGATCTCGTGTAGTTCGGATTCACGATGACGCGTGTAGTTCGGTCATCTTATTGTGGAAGTGAGTCGCGTGTAGTTCGGATTTACAATGACTCATGTGGATGCGGTCATTCTATTGGGATAGTGACTCTCGTGTAGTTCGGATTCACTAGGGCGCGTGTAGTTCGGCCAATCCCGATTGTTGTGCGGTCGAGGTAGTGGGTCGCGTGTGGTTGCGGATTCACTAAGGCGCATGTAGTTTTCGGCCAGCGTTCATGTTGTGTGATATATTGGTTGTTTTATATGATGGAATTCAACATAACAACAATTTCATAATGTTTATATAATCACAAAGTCAATTTATGAGTATAAAGGCAAGCGGAAGCAATATTTCATTTATAAACAAGTGTATATGTTAAACATTTTAATTGAATTCCATGTAATATCAAGTCTTGGAATTAAGCTTACTTATATATGTAGAGAAGGAAGAAGTAGTACCTCCTCAAGTAAATTGAGGGTAGTTTACAAAGTTGCAAGATGATGAATCAATGCACCAATACACCCTTGATATAGTTAGGCTTTAGAACCTTAATGAGCTAGCAAACTAAGCTTGAAACCTACTTCTTTCGCACCCTGAAAACTGGACAGCAGCAAGTTGAAAGAATGATGATGAATGAAGCTTCAAAACTATGAAACCTCAAGGGATAATACCCCAAACTTGCACCCAACACCTAATACTATGGTTAGGATTTAATTATACTTGATTATCACTTGAAAAACCAAGCTTTGAACCCCTTTTTCCTGCTCAAATATCACGACAGCAGTAGCATACAGCAGGCAGTTTCTTTTGCCTGGTTTTTATTCAAAATGACTCTACTCTTCCCTAGTCAAGTGTCTGTATTTGTTCCCTTGAATACTTGTGAGAATATGTTGGTCATAGAGTCAAGCATGTGCCTTGGAATTGTGTTGTATCAAAAGTAACAAGCAAGGAGCATGGGTGCATGTCTTGGAGACTAAAATTCTGCACACTCCATCTATATATTTTATATCAAGATTTATTTTATAAAAATTGTATTTATTTAATAAAACTTGTATAAAATAAACATGTATTTGTTACTTGTAATTATTTTATAAACCATTTTATAAAATATAACACAACATAATTATTTAAACCTATAAATAATTAAATCCACATCATATATAAATTATCCAAATAATTTATCTCAAGTGATCATAATTTAGAAAACCGATTTTCTAAAGTTCAAGTGTCGCGTATTCATTTAACAATCCAACCGTTAAAATAAATACATATAAAGTGTTGGTAAGCTTGTTATTGGGTATGACCCGACTTGGATCATAACATAGTGGTCACGTTAATTTAATATGTCTCTCGGGCATACGAAATACCTTCATTATACGCCAATGATGGGGTCGTAAGGACCATGTTGTGTGATCTATTGGTTGTTTTATACACCAATGGTGGGGTCGTAAGGACCATTTTGGTGTGAATAGTGATGCAATAGTCGTATTTTGCTCACGTGTTTGCGGTAGTTGCGTATTAGACGTGTTTGCGCACTACAAGGGATGTTAAGTGGTAAGTGTTATCCGTTAGATTTCACTTTTATTTGGTCTTCATCGGTTAGATGGTTGACTTTAGTTTGGGACGTCGTTACTTTTAGCATTGTACTTGGTATGGTACGCTAAAGGGTTGATATCTCGGTACGAGATTGGTGGAGTTTTTCCCGATATGAGGGATTGAGCAAGTTTTAGTGCTCGGATTTGTGGACTTGATAAATCGCGAATGACGATTTAGTTGTTAAGGGTAACTCTATGAGAAGAATTGCCTATAGGAGTTGGAAGGATACGTGGCGGATTAGCGTATTCTAAGTGATCATTGTAGACTTCGGATATTGTGTGTATTGTACGTCTCAGAATGCGTGCAAGTGTGTATTTAGTTAATGGATTGACCTTCGGGTTAATGAGTAATGTGGTGGTAGTCGGATTAGATCGATTGTTTGGGAACCATAGCGTGTAAGTTCGGATTTAGTTAAGTGACTAGGATCACGAGGACGTGATCGAATCTAAGTGGGGGAGAGTTGTAACACCCCGTTTTTCCCCGTACGTGAAATATAAGAGTATTGTGTAGGTACGACTAGAGTATGAAGGATTGAGATATGTTCGTGTGTGAAGTTCATGTGTGCGAGAAAACAGATCAGACCATGTTAAAGGTCGCGGCGCGGAGGTATGGGTCGCGGCGCGACATTACAAAAAAATCAGGATCAGGAGGCACGGTAAGGAATGCACCAGACCACGCCTTGGGTCGCAGTGCTACAGAAAGGGCCGTGGTGCGACATCTAGCTGATTCCAATTCCAGGAGGCATGTTAAGGCAACCACCAGAATACGTTATAGGTCGCGGCGCGACGATTAAGGCCGCGCCACGGCATTCTGGGCGAGCTGGTACCAGATTTGCAATTTTAAAGGATATTCGAGGGTATTTTGGTCATTTTGCGTATGTGGCAGATTTGGGATCTTAAATCCCATCCACTCATCTCATTTTCTTTATTTCTTTTCCCTTTTCTTCTTCATTTCCTCTCAAAACTTAAATACTCCAAATCTTTCAAGTGGGATTTTGGAAGGGAAGATTCGGGTTTTGATCGAAGGCGTAAGAGGCAACTTTGTTCTCCTCGTTCTTAGCTACAAGGTGATACTAACGGTAAACCCTAACTCCGAATTTTGTTTTCGTGTTCATCATCTAAATTTGGGACTTTTGGCTTGTATGTTCATAGATGGAACCCATTTAGTTGTTAATTGAAGATTAACACCAAGATTCGGGTTTATTGTGGTTGTTGGCGGGTTTTGGGTTTGGTGTGCAAGTTTATGCTTGTAAGACTTGCAAATGGGTGTAATCACTAGTATTTAGTGATTATTGAAGTATTGGGAACCATTTGTGTTCATGTGCTTGATTAATTTTGAAATGGGTCAAAATTAGGGTTTGGGTGTCAATTAGGGCGAGATTGGTGTTTAACACCTATGTTTGGGTTTGATTGGTGTTATTGGAATCATTATCACCCTAGTTAGTGATTATTGGTGAGGTTGGGCATGTGTTGTACTTGGAAGTGCATTTGGGTCGAAATTTCACTAAGTTGTCAATTGAGTTGGTTTGTAAATCCACCCTAATTGTGTTGTTTGCATTGTGATAATGGAATAGGTACTTTACATTGGCGAGTTGCAGATTGTTCGGTTGCATTCAACAAGACGACAAGGTGAGTGTTAATATCCTATGTGCATATGTATGTGTAGGATGGGTGTGGGTCGGGTGAAGTGGTTCTCGGTTATAGAGCTCACTTCACATATAGGTGGATTTGGTGGACTTGTGTATAGGTCCAATTGGCACGGTTGTGCATTTTGGTTGACCATCTTTGACAAGGTGCACACTTTGTGTGTACGTTATCACATGTGATTGTGATGTGGACTATTTAACCCCAATGGCGAAGGGTTGATATTGAATCGTGTTGTGAATTGGATAACCCCAATGGCGAAGGGTTGATGGAAGAAGTGAGTCACGTGTGGATGCGGATTCACGATGACGCGTGTAGTTCGGTCATCTTATCGGAAGTGAGTCTCGTGTAGTTCGGATTCACGATGATGCATGTAGTTCGGTCATCTTATTGAGGTAGTGATCTCGTGTGGTTTCGGATTCACTAAGGCTCGTGTAGTTCGGCCAACCTCGATGTTGTTGTGGTATTGAAGATAGTAGTCTCGTGTGGATGCAGATTTACTAAGGCTCGTTTAGTTCGGCCAATCTTCATTTTGGTATTTGGTTTTCGGTATTCGGGTTAAGGGGTTAACCTTGGGCGGTTTACGCTTTGTTATATATTGTCGTATTGTTGTGATGTAGCTAACCCTCCGGGTGTAGTTTATTTTGGCATTGTTCACATCGTCGTTGGTGAACTTACTTTATTGTTGTTATTTTTAGCTTGTTGCTTAGTGATCGTACGGTATGCTTAGCTTATCTTGCGTTTATGCTTGGATGCTCTGGTATGTGTTATTTGATTATTTGTGTGGCGTGTCCATTTTATGCATATATATGTATGTAGTATATTCTCACTCACTAAGCGTTAGCTTACCCTCTCGTTGTTTACATTTTTATAGATTTGCATGGAGGCGGTGGCACGGGTAAGCGTGGAAACTAGTGGACTTGCGTAGGTTGCTTTAGAAGACGTGCTTTTGTATTGATTAGGATTGGGTAGCGTATCCCCAATCACCATGCTCGATTTTGTTGGAAATTAAAATAGTCGGGTCGTGTTGCCCGTTCGGATATTAAACTATGTATTAAATGTTTTAAAAGTTTATTGAACTTATTTGTGTTAAAGATGTTTTGGAAACATAATTGGGACCTAAATATTAATGTATTAAAGAAAAAAATATTACGGGCCGGTTTAAATACGGGTTGGGTTGTTTCAAGATGTTCCAACAGTAGTGACATCTCCTCTTGTTTCAGAAGAAACTTCACCTCCACTTAATAATGATGACACACCACTTCTGAACTGCCTGTGGTTCTTGTTGTTGAAATACCAGAACAAATTCTGGTAGAGAATGATACTACAACGGTAGTTAATATGGAACCTGCAGGCTCATCATCGTCTACCTATGTTGATACATCTCTAGAAGATGAGGTCATTACACCCGTCCCTCATACAACAAGATGGCCTCGAGATCACCCAATCACTCAAATCATAGGTGATCCTCATCGGTGAACTAGGAATGGTCTACTTCTGGGACATATAGCTTCGTTGCATGTGCCTAGGGGGAGCATTGCATGTGTCTAGGGGGAGGAATGCATGTGTCTAGGGGGAGCAATGAACAAAGGCGGGAAATGGCAGTTATTAAAATCTGATACGTCAAAATTTTTTAGGGGGAGAAGGAGGGAATGTTGGTTCTCATATAAATCACAGTATGGGACCCGTAAAGAAGGAATCCTCCAAATCCTTAAATGGTCTGTGTCTCAACTGCCTTCCAATCTTTTTCATTAAAACCTATATTTTGATGAGGAGATTGAAAAATATGTTTTAATCACAGATAAATCATATTTTGATGGGGAGAAAAAGACCAAGAAAATAAAGGTTTTATTAAAATATGGCACGTCATATTTTGAGGGGGAGGATAAAAGGATTAAAACCAAAATGAGTTCCATACACTCGTTATGGGACTCGATCTTCAAAATGACTTCTGTATATTTCAGTACATAACTCTCTTACAAAATGGTTCTCACATAAATTACTGAGACGACCCGTCCTAATCCATAAGGATGAATACAATAACATATGATTACATCGCGAGGTATTTGACCTCTATATGATACATTTTACAAACGTTGCATTTATTTTTAAAAGACAACCTTTCATTACATCAAAAGTTGACAGACATACATACCATTTCATAATATCCAACTTATAAATGACCTAATCTGTCATTTACTTAATAATAATCTCTATTGAACTCAACGACTTGAATGCAACGTCTTTTGAAATATACCATGAATGACTCCAAGTAATATCTTTATAATGAGCAAATGCACAGCGGAAGATTTCTTTCAAACCTGAGAATAAACATGCTTTAAAGTGTCAACCAAAAGGTTGGTGAGTTCATTAGTTTATCATAATCATTCATTTCTATCATTTTAATAGACCACAAGAATTTCAATTCCATTTCTCATAAATATACGTCCCATGCATAGAGACAAAAAAATCATTCATATGGATTGAACACCTGGTAACCGACATAAACTAGATGCATATAAGAATATCCCCTATCATTCCGGGACATCCATCAGACATGATATAAAACAATATCGAAGTACTAAAGCATCCGCTACAACGGATGGGGTTCGTTAGGCCCAATAGATCTATCTTTAGGATTCGCGTCAATTAGTAGACTGGTTTACTAATTCTTAGGCTACCAAGCAAAAGGGGCATATTCGGCTTCGATCATTCAACCATATAATGTAGTTTTGATTACTTATGTTGTAACGACCCAACCCGTTATCCATCCAAAAACGTGCCAATAAAAAAAAATTCTGGGACAGTTCATCTGGACGGCGTCCAGTAATCTGGACGGCGTCCAGTTGTGAAGACCAGGACGGCGTCCAGCCGTCTGGGACGGCGTCCAGTTGTACTAAAAAGTTCTGATCAGTTTTTCAAACACACGCGAGTGGAAAACCCGCTTCCCGACACTTTTAAACCAAAACACATTCACAATATGTTATAATAATTAAAACTAAGAGTTTTTCATAATAAAACCGAGTTTTACAACCCCGAGCCCACATCGACCCAAATTACTACCAAGTGACCATTGCGACCCATTTAGTTAAATTCAAAACATAGACCGAGCATGGGATTGGGGATACGCTACCCAATCCTAAATAAATCCAAAAGCAAGTCTTCTAAAGCAACTACGCAAGTCCGCTAGTTCTCGCGCTTACCCGAGCCACCGCTTCCATGCAAATCTATAAAAATGTAAACAACGAGAGGGTAAGCTAACGCTTAGTGAGTGAGAATATACTACATACATATATATGTATAAAATGGACACGCCACACAAATAATCAAATACCGCATACCGGAGCATCCAAGCATAAAGGCAAGCTAGACTAAGCATACCGTACGATCACTAAGCAACAACTAAGATACAACGACAAATATAAGTTCACCCACGATGATGTGAACAACGCCAATAAGCTACACCCGGAGGGCTAGCTACATCACAACAATACATTAATATATATAACAATATATAAACGACCAAGGTTAACCTCTTAACCCAATACCGAAAAATAAATACCACAATGAAGATTGGCCGAACTATACGAGCCTTAGTAAATCCGCATCCACACGAGACTACTATCTTCACTAACACAACATCGAGGTTGGCCGAACTACACGAGCCTTAGTGAATCCGAACTACACGAGATCACTACCTCAATAAGATGATCGAACTACACGCGTCATCGTGAATCCGAACTACACGAGACTCACTTCCGATAAGATGACCGAACTACACGCGTCATCGTGAATCCGCATCCACACGTGATCCACTTCTTCAACTCAAAACCCACGGTCACGGGATTATAAAATCCACCACATCGGGGTTATCCACATCACAACAATATCAACCCTTCGCCATTGGGGTTATATACTCCACATCACAAACAAGTTTGATAACGTACACACAAAACGTGTACCTCGCCAAAGGTGGTCAACCAAAACGCACAACCTTGCCAATTGGACCTAAACGCAAGTCCATCAAATCCACCTATATGTGAAGTGAGCTCTATAATCGAGAATCACTTCACCCGACCCGCACCCATCCTACACAAACACATGTACATAGGATATTAACACTCACCTTGTTGCCTTGATGAATGTTACCGAATAATCCGCAACTCGCCTATGGAATGTACCTATTCCATTATCACAATTCAACAACACAATTAGGGTGTATTTACAAACCAACCCAATTGACACTTAGTGCAATTTCGACCCAAATGCACCTCCAAGCACAAACCGCGCCCAAACTAACCAATAATCACTAACACAAGTGAAAATGGTCCTAATACACCGATTAAACCCGAACACAAGTGTTAAACACATGTCTTACCCATTTAGACACCAAAACCCTAATTTTGACCCATTTCAAAATTAGTTAATCAAACACACCCAAAAGTGTTCCAACACTTCCATAATCACTAAACCTAGTGATTAAACTCAATATCAAAGCCTAATCAAGGCCAAATCGTCAACCAACCCAAAACCCGCCAAGTGACAAGAATAACTAGTCACCATAAATCCATTTCATCATCTAAGAGGGTTTCACAACAAACTAGCTCAAAACCCTAATTTGAATATCCAATCTAAGAACGAGATGAACAACTTTAGAACCCGAGCTTTGGTGAGAATCCGACTGCTTCTTCTCCAAATCAATCTCTCTCTCTAAACCCTTACTCTCTCACTAGATATGGATGAGGGTGTTTGTGAGGATGAAATGTGATCCACAAATGACCAATGGATCAGTTTTGAGGGCTCCAAAGCGACACCCAAATGAAATTACCCATTTTCCCCATTTTAAAATCTAAAATATCACAGCTGGCTCGACAGGCCAACTGAACGGCGTCCCAAATATTGGACGGCGTCCAGCTCTTCTTTGCTGGACGGCGTCCCGAATCTTGGACGGCGTCCCGAATCCTGGATGGCGTCCCGATCAACTGAAATGGAAACAGGGTCTTACAACTCTCCCCCACTTAGACATGATCGCGTCCTCGCGATCTGCGTCACTTAACCGAACGAACCACACTCAACGGTCCTCAAACATAAGTCCCAATCCGACTTTCCTAGACAATTCTTCCTAATGAATCGCCTTTAACAACCAAAATTGTCACACGCGATTTATCAAATCACAATCCGAGCACTAAACCTTGCTTAATCCCTCACATCGGGAAAAACTTACCCAATCTCGAACCGAGATAGCAACCCCTAGCATACCATACCAAGTAACACCGTTAGTAACCACCGCTCATCAAAATAGAGTCAACCATCTAAACCGACGAAGACCGAATAGAAGCGAATCCTTACGGATAACACTCACCAATTAACGTCCCTTGTAGTGCGCAACACGACAAATACACAACTACCGTTACATCATAATCCAACGGCTAAAACCGATTGCGCCCAACGACCATGGCAACGCAAATCCCAAGGTGTACAAAATCGACTATCGTCACACCCGTAACATCATGTGAGCGAAACACGGCTATCGCATCACTAATCATACAACACGGTCCTCACGACCCCACCATTGGCGTATAAAACAACTAATAGATCAAACAACATGGTCCTTACGACCCCACCACCGGTGTATAAAACAACCGATCAATCAAACAACATGGTCCTTACGACCCTACCATCGGTGTATAAAACAACCGATAGATCACACATCCAACAACATGAAGGCTAGCCGAAAACTACACGCGCCTTAGTGAATCCGCAACCACACGCGACTCACTACCTCCACCGCACAACATTCGAGATTGGCTAAACTACACGCGCCTTAGTGAATCCGAAGTACACGAGAGTCACTATTCCAAAAGAATGACCGCAACCACACGCGTCACTTGTGAATCCGAACTACATGAGACTCACTCCTCAATACAATGACCGAAACCACACGAGTCATTTGTGAATCCGAACTACACGCGACTCACTTACACAATACAATGACCGAAACCACACGAGTCATTTGTGAATCCGAACGACAGGCGACTCACTTCCACAATAAGATGACCGAAACTACACGCGTCATCGTGAATCCGCAAACACACGCGATCTACTTCCAAATCTCAACACCGGATGAAGTCAGCGGACCCCGTCAACGGTCATGCTTCACCGATATAACACTACACCCATGATGAAGTCAGCGGACCCCGAAGGTCATGCTTCACCAATATGGCACTACTCTCATGATGAAGTCAGCGGACACCGAACGGTCATGCTTCACCAATCACATACGCACTTTTGGCCTCGAACAACGAGTAGTGCAACATCGCACTCTGCTACACTATAGTGAACCCTAACGGATACCACTAACCATCCACACAAACGAGCAAGAACCACTTATATCAAACATAGGTACAAGGCAATAATCCTCTAGAAGAGAATCCGACACATACATCCCTTAACCGAGGGATTTCACCTTGCTCGCCAAATACGCCCATTATCTCTCAATGAGATTTACCACATTACCACCTCGATGATAATTTACAAATCCAAATCATAAGTACAATTTAGCCAAATTTGTACTCCACCACAAATCAACCAAAACTAGGTCCCGACACAAAATCCGGATCTACTAAAAGCATCGTCCGAAATCTCACACCAAAACCTCCTCGTGCGGGAGTGTAACTCCCCCACTTGGAATTACATTCCATAACCACAACTTGTACACCCGTACAATACTACCAAAAGTATACTTTACCAAAAATTGGGTTCACACGACCCATCACCATATCTTGCTCCAACCTTGAGTATACTAAGGATCTTAACCTATCCTTAAACACTTCAAATGAAAAGTGTACCACAAATTACATAAACTATACTCTCGCAATCATCCAATTGCTTTAGTTTGTCAACTTTCACCCAGTCACTCATGTACCTAAGGGTTTCACTCGGTACCCTAAGTACAATGTAACCGCAACATAATTGGAGCCGAACACCACGCTAGTAGGTATAAAAGAGGCACCTAATGTCGTGTCACGTAGACTCCTTTACCAACATTCATCGAGATCAACACTCGATTTATTGGGTTTCATCCACCCGTCGAACCTCATGGTCCATCAACTTCAACACAAAAGCGAACACGCGCTTAACAACCGAACACCAAAACCCATTTCCATGGCTTGGTAGAAACATTTCTCAAATACTAAGGAATGCTTGGTTGCACCAGGTCTTATGCCCTTCGCCCGACAATCAAACGTCACCATAGGGTACTTCCATTAGGAACGTCACCCATATTAATAACATGCACAACACAATGCATCTAATAAACTCAAACTCAACGGCACATAATAAATAATCAAAGGACATATTTATTAAAACGAAATATACCTTAACGTCTCCTTGCCGCACCCGTCCCCGCTAACTCGGGACATTCCAACTTACGATGTCCTTCTTCTTGGCAATGGAAGCACACCATGCCATTACCCTTTGGTACCGAACATTCCCAAGACTTGTGACCCCTCACGCCACAATTGTAACACCTAGACGCACTAGAATCCGATATACTCATCCGCGTACCACCCGTGCTCACACTCGGACCCTTAGTCCTCTTACTTGGAGCACCATACGAAACAACCCTTCTCTCACTTGAAGGTTCACCCATCTTCGATCGCGAATACGACTCGAAACCTCTATCCAAGTCGAATAATTCCGCAAACGATTTAGCTTGACCTCGGCTAATTTTACTCTTCAAGTCATCATTCAAGGTTCGATAAAAATCCTCCATCAACAAACGATCATTCCCCAAATACTCCGGGCAAAAATGAGCCTTCGCCATAAAGGTCGTCTTGAGAGTATTCAAATCCATAGGACCCTGTTGCAAATTTCACAACTCATTACGCATTTCCGAAAAATCGGCTGAAGTCCGGAACTCCTCGAAGAATTCCTTCTTAAACCCGTCCCACGATAACTCCATAAACGGTTCACCACCGACAATATCAATCTTACCATCCTACGCCCTACCCCGCAACAAACTAGTAGTGAGTCTTGTCCTCTTCTCAGGAGGGCATTCAATAGTACGAAAACACCCTTCGACATCCGAGATCCAAGTTGTGCTTATCAAAGGATCCGGTTTTTCGTCGTACATCGGGGGTTTAGTCCTCATGAAGCTCTTAAGACAATGCTCCATTTCACCACTACTCCGAGATTCAGAATACTTCCTATCCATTTCTTCTCGAAACGCACTCATTTGCTCCACAACGGCGACCGCAACTCTAGCGTTAAACTCCAAATCATTCGTCTCGATCTCGTTTCCCATCGCCATTCTAAGGAATGCAAAAGCGATTAGATCACGAACGTATAAAGCACACACACAATACCACCCCCATCTTGCTAAACACTCGTCGTACATCACTTGTTAGACACGATTTGCACCCGTAATAAGGTTTGCAAATCCTTATTACGCACACACGCCGTATCAACTCCTTAGTAAAACGACCGCCTCGCTCGATGATATAAACAAACACAAACAAAATTCTACGCGATATAAACACACGTGAGAATTATTATCACAACACAATAGTATATTAATAATATCCGCATTACTAATATAACGTTAGTCCACCTACAAAGAAGGCACTAACTATAACCCATTCCGAACCGTAATCCTGCAAGTCCCGCAACAAATTAAGCACACATAAAAGTCTAAGTCTAGGCACCTATCTCAAGTCACCTAAATCCCTTAGACCATGCTCTGATACCACTTGTAACAACCCAACCCGTTATCCATCCAAAAACGTGCCAATAAAAAAAATTTCTAGGACAATTCATCTGGACGGCGTCCAGTTGTGAAGACCAGGACGGCGTCCAGCCGTCTAGGACGGCGTCCAGCCGTCTAGGACGGCGTCCAGTTGTACTAAAAAGTTCTGATCAGTTTTTCAAACACACGCGAGCGGAAAACTCGCTTCCTGACACTTTTAAACCAAAACACATTCACAATATGTTATAATAATTAAAACTAAGAGTTTTTCATAATAAAACCGAGTTTTACAACCCCGAGCCCACATCGACCCAAATTACTACCAAGTGACCATTGCGACCCATTTAGTTAAATTCAAAACATAGACCGAGCATGGGATTGGAGATACGCTACCCAATCCTAAATAAATCCAAAAGCAAGTCTTCTAAAGCAACTACGCAAGTCCGCTAGTTCCCACGCTTACCCGAGCCACCGCTTCCATGCAAATCTATAAAAATGTAAACAACGAGAGGGTAAGCTAACGCTTAGTGAGTGAGAATATACTACATACATATATATATGTATAAAATGGACACGCCACACAAATAATCAAATACCACATACCGGAGCATCCAAGCATAAAGGCAAGCTAGACTAAGCATACCGTACGATCACTAAGCAACAAACTAAGATACAACGACAAATATAAGTTCACCCACGACGATGTGAACAACGCCAATAAGCTACACCCGGAGGGCTAGCTACATCACAACAATACATTAATATATATAGCAATATATAAATGACCAAGGTTAACCTCTTAAACCAATACTGAAAACCAAATACCACAATGAAGATTGGCCGAACTATACGAGCCTCAGTAAATCCGCATCCACACGAGACTACTATCTTCACTAACACAACATCGAGGTTGGCCGAACTACACGAGCCTTAGTGAATCCGAAATACACGAGATCACTACCTCAATAAGATGACCGAACTACATGCGTCATCGTGAATCCGAACTACACGAGACTCACTTTCGATTAGATGACCGAACTACACGCGTCATCGTGAATCTGCATCCACACGTGATCCACTTCTCCAACTCAAAACCCACGGTCACAGGTTTATAAAATTCGCCATATCATGGTTATCCACATCAAAACAATATCAACCCTTCGCCATTGGGGTTATATACTCCACATCACAAACACGTGTGATAACGTACACACAAAACGTGTACCTCGCCAAAGGTGGTCAACCAAAATGCACAACCGTGCCAATTGGACCTAAACGCAAGTCCATCAAATCCACCTATATGTGAAGTGAGCTCTATAACCTAGAATCACTTCACCCGACCCGCACCCATCCTACACATACACATGTACATAGGATATTAACACTTACCTTGTCGCCTTGATGAATGTTACCGAATAATCCGCAACTCGCCGATGGAATGTACCTATTCCATTATCACAATTCAATAACACAATTAGGGTGTATTTACAAACCAACCCAATTGACACTTAGTGCAATTTCGACCCAAATGCACCTCCAAGCACAAACCGCGCCCAAACTAACCAATAATCACTAACACAAGTGAAAATGGTCCCAATACACCGATTAAACCCGAACACAAGTGTTAAACACGTGTCTTACCCATTTAGACACCAAAACCCTAATTTTGACCCATTTCAAAATTAGTTAATCAAACACACCCAAAAGTGTTCCAACACTTCCATAATCACTAAACCTAGTGATTAAACTCAAGATCAAAGCCTAATCAAGGCCAAATCATCAACCAACCCAAAACCCACCAAGTGACAAGAATAACTAGTCACCATAAACCCATTTCATCATCTAAGAGGGTTTCACAACAAACTAGCTCAAAACCCTAACTTGAATATCCAATCTAACAAATAAAATTCGGAGTTTGAGCTTACCAATACTACTACAACGTAGCTAAGAACGAGATGAACAACTTTAGAACCCGAGCTTTGGTGAGAATCCGACTCCTTCTTCTCCAAATCAAGCTCTCTCTCTCTCTAAACCCTTACTCTCTCACTAGATATGGATGAGGGTGTTTGTGAGGATGAAATGTGATCCACAAATGACCAATGGATCAGTTTTGAGGGCTCCAAACTGACACCCAAATGAAATTACCCATTTGCCCCTTTTTAAAATCTAAAATATCACAGCTGGCCCGACAGGCCAACTTGACGGCGTCCCAAATATTGGACGGCGTCCAGCTCTTCTTTGCTGGACGGCGTCCCGAATCCTGGACGGCGTCCCGATCAACTGAAATGGAAACAGGGTCTTACATATGTGTATTTCGTAAAACATTTATAAAAGCGCATGTATTCTCAGTCCCAAAAATATATATTGCAAAAGCATTTAAAAAGGGAGTAATGAAACTCACCATACTGTATTTCGTAGTAAAAATACATATAACGTCATTGAACAAGTTCAAGGTTGGCATCGGATTCACGAACCTATATTAATTATATATATTTATATGTCGATCAATATCTGTCTAACAATTTAGGTCAAGTCATAGTACATCACAATCCTAATGCTCGAGATTATCATGCAAAAGTAAACAAAAGTCAATTTGACTCCAAATGATTTCCAGAATTTATACATGATTATTATATATTTTAAATATAGTCGTTTTATTTTTTTTAATATTTTTGCAGATTTTATTTAGAGTAATTAATATAATTCAAATAAATAAATTTTAAATTAAAAATATACTTTTATATATCTTAAGTAATAAAATTTATAAAGTTCATTTAATATCATAAAAATAATATGATAGGTATTATTAATGTAATTATTTTACACATAGAAGAATATCTTTGTAATAATAATTATTATTATTCTAATAATAATAATAATATTTATATTTTTTCAAAATGGTATTATGATAAAATAATAATTCTTATTAATAATAATAATGAGATTTTATATTAATAATGATATTCTTATTAAAAATAATACTTTTTGTAAAAATGATAGTTTTAATATTAATAATACTTTTAATAATAATAGTGTTAAAAATAATGAAAAACTATAATTTTATCTAAATCAATATCTTAGAATATTTTAAATTTCATCTTGATACCCATACTCATTATTTCCTAATCGATTCATTTAATAGCTTTTAATAGTCTTTTATATCGCATTCATATTAATGATAATAATAGTAATCATAGTAATTACGTGTTACCAATATTAGTTTTAATTATAATAATACTAATAATAATAAATATTATGATAATATTAATGATAATACTAATAACTATTTTTAATAATAATAATAATAATGATACAAACTATAACTTTAACGATAATAACGATAGTAAAAGTAACAATTTTTAATGATAATACCTTTTATTGATAATGATAATAATAATAATAATAATAATAATAATAATAATAATAATAATAATAATAATATTGATAATAATAATAATTAGATAAAAACTATAATGACGATAATAACAACGATAATAATAATCATTTTTTTTATAATAACACAAAAATTCAATTGACTTTAACTTCTAATCCGTTCATCGAAACCATTCGATATCTAAATGAAAAGTTCTTAATTTTTCGCTAGCTTTCCAACGACATGCATATCTTATACCTTATCTCAACCGCATATGTAACTAATTCATGATTCAACATAACCTATCTAACGGCAATATCAAAAGTACAAGCATGTATAATCCTATATACTCGAGCACTAGTCAGGGGTACACTATTAATATTTAAAAATTAAATTATGAGTGCTTACGTATCAATATTGAGATTCAATATTACAGGAAAGGTACGTAGATGCAACGGAGACGATAAATACTAGATTGACCTCACGAGCTTACCTATGAACCATACCCATCACCTCCATAGCTATAACCCATAATTTCCTTAGCCCTATTCTACTCGCATAACTCATTTTGAAATGACTTGTTCATGACCTCGTCGTAATATTTTATGTATAATACTAATATTAATAATACTAATACTACTACTACTACTAATAATAATAATAATAATAATAATAATAATAATAATAATAAGATTTATAATAATTTTTAATAACTAAAATAAATATTACGTAGTACATGTAATATGAGAGAAATATATCAATAAATGGAATTGTGAATTGAATCAAAACGCGTTCGAGACTTATAGGACGTTTCTGGGACCCATTAACTCTAAAATTTTAGAGTGATGAAGAAAAAGAGAACCACAAATTGCGGCCTGTAACATGGACGTTCAAAACTTTCTTTATATATATAGATTTTATAATATATTTAATTTATATAATTAATTAAATATTATATTATATTTACGTACATAGTTAACCTGTAAATTTAATTCCGATTTATTGTACGTTGGAACTCGACTTACGTGCCGGTTCCAGTTTTTCGAACGCATTTTCGTACACTTAGAAAACTGGCGTTTTACGTTTCGTGATGTGTACCCTTATTAATAATTTGACTTTCTCATCAATAAATTATCTTATAAAAAATGTAACTTATATAATTGAGTTTTGTGGTCATTTGCTTCTATAAATCAGTGGCTCGTTGTTCGTCAAAATATATTATTTTAAATCAGGACGTTTTATGACTAAGTTAAAATATATAGATTTTTATATTTTCATTTCGAAATATAAATTTGGGACAGTATATAATATATAATTTTTCAAAAACTAATAATATACAAATTTATATATCTTGAAATCGCTTAAGTAATAAGAAATATTATTTCGTAACATTTGTATTTTTAAAGTTTAAAATTGAAATACTTTATTTATATAAAAATGTTTACAAAGACATTTTAATATTCCAATTACTTTATATTCCAAATCATTTTGTTACAAAGGTTATAATAGTAGAAGTTGTTATGTCATAAGATGTTCTTAAAAAGTCTATTATATCGAAATGACGTTTTCGTTTATGAACGTAAAATCATATATGAATCATATCAGGTTTCAAGGTTTTAACTTCTAGATTAATCATGACTCGCAGGATTAAGTCTAAAGGAAAAATCAAACGTAAGGAATCATCTTAATGTAAAATATCGATCTATTTAACTTGTCAATATCTATTTTCTAATTTACCTATATTCCCTAATTTCACTTTCACAATACCTAATATGAAGGTTAATTAATTTATCTTATAAAAAGTCACGAGGCAATTATTGTAAGGCATGTGTTGAAAGTTGTGACGATCGCTCCAAATCCATATGGACAAACACGTCATTCATCGATTTCATTGCGAGGTATTTGACCTCTATATGATACGTTTTATAAACATTGCATTCTTTTGAAAAGGCAAACCAAATATGAATATTTAAATCAAAGGTTTTCGACATCTGATGATTTCTACATATAGACAATCACTGTAAATAATAGTTTACAACAGTACTTCCGTTGACAATGCAGTCAAAATAAGATACATGGTGATGATTTGGTGAATGCAACATTTTCTTGAAAAATATGCCATGTAAGACTCCATGCACATAGCTTGTCTATCATATAAGCAAACAGCGGAAGACTTCTAGAAAACCTGAGAATAAACATGCTAACAAGTGTCAACACAAAGGTTGGTGAGTTCGTAGTTTGTATGTTTCGCATAACCTGTATATAAAGGTGTATCACAAGATTTCAGTTGTTTCATCCAGAAACGTATATCAAAATATTCTACGAGATTGAGCACCCTGGTAACTAAGCTTTAACGTTTTAATAAGTACCCCTGTTTTAACATACATGCAACTAACATGTACAATACACGCAAACCAACGTGTACTAAACTCAAATAGCATACGTCTGTTTTATAGTTCAGGCTAGGATTTCTATACCTGGAACAGACGGGGATGTCAAGCCCTATGGATCCATATACTACTACTCGCGCCCACCAGTTCTTATAACTGGCAGTTACTAGTTACCAAAGCTAAGGGATTTTCAGTTCAAACTCAGTATAGAATTTAGTATGTACTTGTGTCCATTGTTTAAAATAAATTGCATGTATTCTCAGCCCAAAAATATATATTGCAAAAGCATTTAAAAAGGGAGCAAATGAAACTCACGCATATAAGTATTGTAAATCAATTAATAAAGCATTTGCATGTATTCTCAGCCAAAAAAATGTAGAGAGTAAAAGGGATCTTATGAAACTCACCTTAGCAGCATATAAAGTCGTTCACCAAAATGTGATCGAAACACGAATTACCAAATAACCGTAGATTTCAACGTATCAATATTGAGATTCAATATTGTAGGAAAGTACGTAGACGCAACGGAGATGATAAACACTAGGTTTGATTCACAAATATACCCCCGAACATTACCCATAATCTCTTTGGCAATAACCCATAATTTCCTTAGCTCTATCCCGCTTGAAAACCATTTTGAAAGTGACACGCTCATGACCTCGTCGTAGTATTTTATGTATAATACTAATTAATAATAATACTACTTATAATATTAAGATTAATAATAATATTAATCATAATAATAATAATAATAATAATAATAATAATAATAATAATAATAATAATAATAATAATAATAATAATAATAATAATAATAATAATAATAATAATAATAATATAATTAATAAATATAATACGGAGTAGGAATGAAATCAGAAGCACAAAACATTGGCTTTTATAGATGTGGCCTGGACCAGACTGCCATGCGATCGCATGGCTTCCTAGGCCAAATCCCATGCGATCGCATGGGTGGGTTTTCCAGCTCACATTGTTTTTGTAATCTAGCTTGTCGACATAATAAATAAATATAAATATAATATATATAATTTATATAATTAATTATATATTATATTAAATTTATGTGCATAGTTGACTTGTAATTTTTGTTCCAATAAGTCGTACGTCGTCACTCGACTTATGTCCTGGTTCAGGTTTTTCGAACGCCCTTTCGTACGCTGAGAAAACTAGTACTTTTCGTTTCGTGACTCGTACCTTTGTCAAAATATGAACTTAATCATTGATAACTATGTCACTCTAAGTATAGCTTTAATCAATTAAGCGTTTTGGTTATTTGCTTCTATAAATCATCGTCTCGTAGTATATACATATACACATATATATTTTTTTTATTTATTTTGAAATAGTGTTTTACTGTAGCAATTTACTGTAGCAAGTCAATTTCACTGTAGCAAATAGTGATTTTCGAAAACACTGTAGCATTTTGGGTACTGTAGCAATTTGAAAATACTGTAGCAAATTAGTGTTTTACTTGTTCATCTTAAACGTTTTAGTTCAATTATCTAAATATCAATCGAATTAACAAACGAATGTTACTATCGTTTACTAAATAACTTGAAATTATATATATGTATATATCTTTTTAATATACATAAATCAGTTTTTAAATACACATTGGAAGTTATTTATAAATAAATTTTAATAATAAATATTTCAACTTATCATATATATTCAAATAGATATTTAAACCAATAAGTTTAATGTACGGTATCAAACAATTAATACATTGTTACCTTTTCAAGTTATAGTATATATGTATCTATTTACATATAATTGTTCGCGAATCATCGAAAACAACCGAAAGGTATTTGAATATATGAAAGTAGTTCAAAAATTTTTAGATTCAGTTTTACAGACTTTGCTTATCGCATCAGAAATGTTAATCATACAAAGATTAAGTTTAAATTTGATCAGAAATTTCTGGGTCATCACAAAAGTTAAGTAGGAATTTCTACTAACCCTTGTCCACTTATCGTTAATTGACGTATTTGTTCTTACTCGTAGGTCACTCATTATTCCGAATACCGTTAAAAAGGAAAGGTTTTCTAAATCAAAGTGGACCTCTTAACAGAGACTCGTAATCATAATTCAATGTATCTGATAAATCAATCATTTGATATCATCTTCTAATTCCATCGATAATTATTTGAATATATTTTGAAACAAATACGTTTATGTAAAGTATTATACATCTAATACTTTATTAATGTTTTCAAGCTATAATATATACACATATACATATATATTCATATTCGTTTATCTAATGGTTCGTGAATCGTCGAAGTTTGGTCGAGGTTAAATGAATGTATGAACACAGTTTGAGATTCTTGAGATTCAACTTAACAAACTTTGCTTATTGTGTCGGAAACATATAAAGATTAAAGTTTAAATTGGTTCGGAAATTTTCGTGTCGTCACAGTACCTACCAGTTAAAGAAATTTCGTCCCGAAATTTGATTGGGATGGTCATGATTGACAATAAGAATGTTTTCATCACGAATATGAGTTGGTAAATAGAGTTTTATATTTATTGAGTAATATGGATAAAACAATTTGATTACGCGAAGAGTATAATTGAAGCTATCGCAAAAGAGTGAAATGAGAAAGGTAAAGTTTCGTCATATCTTTTGACATAAACAGGTTGATTCCCGGAGTTCAAGAGATTTGGAGAAGATCTTAGTAATAAGATTTGATTCTTCAGAAATCAAGGAAATTAGGATCCGCTTTAAATGAAATCATCTGTTTTGATTTGCTCTGTCGGATATTTTACTATAAATCTACCCCCTTCATTTCCTTACAATTCACACCTTCTATTCTTTTTTTCTTTAATTTATATTTTGAATCATTCGTCAATATGCTCCATCCAGTTCTGGTTCTCGATATACTTCTAACTTTCATATCTGTCGTTCTTCTTTTTCATCTGCCGCCGGAGGAATATATTTACTTCTACTATACTCTTGGTTTTATAGTGTTTTTAGTCCTCCCGTGTCTTTATATTGCTATATGCATCGATATATATGGTTTGCAATTTCTGGGTTGTTGTTGGGCTTTATATCTTCCTCTATATTTCGAAGTTCCTGCTTCTATCTTCTATAATCATTGTCATCCCCAGTTAATGCTCTCTTTTATTTATTGCGATTTATACCCCAAATTTCTATTTCGGAGCTTTGTCCTTTCGTTTCTTCTTCTTGTGATTAAGCATCGTTTATAATGGTCCAGAATTTGCAGATATAAATTTCAGAATGAACATTGTTAATGTTCTAAGAAGGAAATTGTAATGGCACGATTTTGATTTGTTAAATTACTGGGATACCCTGGAAAAGACCGAATCATCAAGAAATATTTTCTTGATATTTTAGAGGTTAAATAGAATACAGGAGTCGTGTAACATGGCACATGATGACGTTATGATATGTGAATCATCACGTTCCATTTTAGAAACTCAGCATGAATTACTGTAATATAATCACGTTGATCAAGTGTCATTATATTATACTAACTCATGCTTCAGTTCTCAACACTACTTCAAAAACATTCATATTTTAAACTCGAAGATTTCATAATTTAGAAACTAAAAAAGTTTCTTTTATGATATGATACAGATAACACGAGGAGTCAAATGATTTCAGATAAGAATAGGTATAAAAATATCTTCAGAAATGTGGAGGATATTTATAATGAAAGATATGATGATATCTTAATATATCTAAGATCTGAGGATGACAAAGAATATTGTTCGCAAAGATTTTAAAGTAAGGAGTAAGATATTCGCTAAAGACTTCAGCAGACACTGAATCATTTGGATTCTTTGGAGGCAGATTTAGTCTTTGTGATTTGTCCACAGCTTCCTTCATACTTTGCTCAATCCGTTTTTCAGTACCAAATTTTTCGTTTGAGCTTTTCCAATATACTATTCTTTGTTATCCAACTTCTGATCGTAATTACTGTCTACCGTCCTTGCCACTTCATCAGCCTTTTTCAAAACTTCTTAGTACTGATTCGTAGGCTGGAGTGTTTTTCAGAAACTTCACATTCGCAGTCTGTAAGTCTTGAAGATAGACGTTATATATATAACTGTTGAAGTAGAACGCTGCGAGATTTCAAAATATTGATTGCTGATTCCGGTAATTGGCATGGCAATTCTTGTTACAAGATGCGGATGAGTATATGATAGGGTTTTAATGAATAAATATAATGACTTTTCGGAGAGGCTAAAGTCAAAGAGTAATGAAGTTGCTGGTACATCTGCTGATAATGTGGTGGAATATAAAAGATTCCCCGGTAACAATGACGACAAGGGTAATCGTATATATCAGGGTTATAATAAAGCTACTTCGGATGAAAAATCGAAGTTGTCTTGACGAAGCTGTGATAGAATTTGCTACTCTGAAAGGAATCGCAAGTTAATTTTCTCTAATAAATGCCAAAGGATCTGTCGCGGGTACGTGTTAAACTTTTACTTATGTTCCGGGAGTTTTCCAGATGCACGATTGTGGATAACATGTGGTTGGATCATGATTGTTTCTTAATTGAGGTGTTTTCAAGGATCATGAAGGGCTTGAATGCAGATTGTCATTGTCAATATCCGAATGACGAAATCGTTGTAAATCTTGAATGGTTCTACTATCTTTATGAATTTTGTGAATGATAATGATGTTCTAGCACAGTCTTGAACTCAAAGTATGGCTTTGAAAGATGTAGGAATCTACGAGTGTTGTTTTCTGTTAAATCTTGACTTGGATTTTTTTTTTTTTTTGATTTGTCAAAATCAGAATACGAAATCAAATTTGGATGAGAATGGTTGTTTTGATTTCTATAAAAGAATGTATATTATTGTGAAAGTAGTGAGTATAGTTAATGATTGATGAATTAGATTCGAAGAATGTAACATATTAATTGTGAATTTATATATTTCTCGGGTATTACCTACCCGTTAAAAAAAATTTCACAATTAATATTTTGTACCAAAGAATTTTATTACAGTCTTTATGAAAATATATATGTGTATATTTTCTTCAGATGTAACATAGATTTAATGAGTTATTATTAAATTAAACTCATTTGATTTACGGTTTAAACTAGAATTGAATAATTCCTAAAGACATTAGAAATTACATAACTTTTACAGAGTATTTCTTCAATGTAATTGAAATTATGAATCAATACTTCGTTATTTGTTGATGCATGATGTTGGTTTTCGTGAAATTCTTGTGAACTTCGCAAGTTACGAATGATTTTATTTAAAAAGTTTCGAGTACATCGATGATGAAAGTGTAAAATCAAACGTGTATTTGAATAATACACTTGATTTATTACGAGTTAGGATTTATTGAATTGAGACAGAGATTGTAGTTAACGATGGTTAAGTTGCGGATGAAGGATGTACATTATTGCATATTTGTAATATGAATTAACCGAGTAGTTAAGATTCACACCTAATAGCTTAGTACGGAAAAATTTATTATGGTTTAAAGATTCATATATATAAGATATACATATAAATCCTTCAGTGGAAATGAGTTAATTCTTCATAACTCGTTGATACAATATACTCATTGTTGATTCGTAATGATATCCGCGGTGATTCTTGAACTGACGGAGCTTGTGATGTTATAGGTGCTGCTAGTGCTGATGCTGACTGCACTAACGATGCTGGTGACGCTGACGGTACTGTTACTGCTGTTGGTAAAATAAGTCTAACTTGTAAACCGTGTACCATTCTGGTCAGGGTTTCTTTTATCATTTCGGTCCACCCATCTGATTTATGGTTAGGTCTAGAATAAGTAATCTCTAAAATTTTAGAGATTACATAATCATCGTAAAATATTTCTCCGATGAAGTTATGAATTAATACTTCATCGTTTGTTGTTGTTGGTCTTCCTTGTTATCTATAGGGCATATGACGTTGATGCTCGTGGGACAGATTATGAAGTTGAGGTTTACGACGCGGTTGTAGTGGGAGGTGGTAATGGTACTGTTGGTGTTGATGATGGTGGTACTGGTTATGCTGCTGGTGCTGCTGCTGGTGTTTGTAACCTTTGCACCATATTCTCCAAAGTCACTACCCGAGCGCGAAGCTCGTTGACTTCTTCTATTACACCGGGGTGATTGTCGGTTTGGACGAGCGAATAAATAAAATCTAGAATTTGATGTAGTATATAATCGTGACGAGATACTTTGGAAATGAGAGAGAAAATGGTGTTTCGGACAGATTCGCCGGTAAGTGCTTCAGGTTCATCTCTAAGAGGGCAATGTGGTGGATGGAAAGGATCGCCTTCTTCTTGTCTCCAATGATTGAGGAGGCTACGAACCCATCCCCAATTCATCCAAAATAGATGATGGCTGATTAGCTGATCTATTCCAGTCACACTGCTTTCTGAGCTTGAGTGGGATTCCATTTCGAAATCCGAGGGACTTGAACTAATGACGAATTCCATTTCGTATGATTGAATAAAAGGTTTTTCGATATAAACAGAATTTCAGCTATCGAATGGTATTCTAATTACATAGAATATCCATATATATAGAGCAAAAGATTTCGTAAATCACAGAGGAATTTACGGGATATGTCAGGCAAAGTTTACAGTAATAGATACTATAAGATATGATTTAGCAGATACGCTAAAATATGAATTTTGTCTATACACTATTCATGCAATCAATGCAGTAAGACGTGTCTAGACTAAGAATGATGAGCAGGTAATTTCCTGAGGATGATAAGTAGGTAATTTTTAACATAAAATGATAAGCAAAACTTTTGACATGCAGACACAATCGAAGTCCAGACTCACTAATGCATGCTAACGACTTATCAGTTAGACACACTAATGCAGACCTGGTTCGCTAAGACCACCGCTCTGATACAACATGTCATATGTGGGGACGCATCCCACTCAGTTCCTTCCCAGCTAACCGCCTGGTGACCACTGAGCGTACCTCAGACACTGATTTTACGGCCATGCCTCTCGGCAAAACCAACCATATTCGGACCACGAGGAGTAAGAGCCAAAGCTTCGTCACAGGTAACACTGTGAGAACCCCCTCTACGATTAAGCCGACGACACAGCTTAAACCAGCTCTGATACCACATGAGACGACCCGTCCTAATCCATAAGGACAAATACAATAACATATGATTACATCGTGAGGTATTTGACCTCTATATGATACATTTTACAAACGTTGCATTTATTTTTAAAAGACAACCTTTCATTACATCAAAAGTTGACAGGCATACATACCATTTCATAATATCCAACTTATAAATGACCTAATCTGTCATTTACTTAATAATAATCTCTATTGAACTCAACGACTTGTATGCAACGTCTTTTGAAATATATCATGAATGACTCCAAGTAATATCTTTATAATGAGCAAATGCACAGCGAAAGATTTCTTTCAAACCTGAGAATAAACATGCTTTAAAGTGTCAACCAAAAGGTTGGTGAGTTCATTAGTTTATCATAATCATTCATTTCCATCATTTTAATAGACCACAAAAATTTCAATTCCATTTCTCATAAATATACGTCCCATGCATAGAGACAAAAAAATTATTCATATGGATTGAACACCTGGTAACCGACATTAACTAGATGCATATAAGAATATCCCCTATCATTCTGGGACATCCATCGGACAAGATATAAAACAACATCGAAGTACTAAAGCATCCGCTACAACGGATGGGGTTCGTTAGGCCCAATAGATCTATCTTTAGGATTCGCGTCAATTAGTAGACTGGTTTACTAATTCTTAGGCTACCAAGCAAAAGGGGCATATTCAACTTCGATCATTCAACCATATAATGTAGTTTTGATTACTTGTGTCTAT
Organism: Rutidosis leptorrhynchoides; assembly: GCF_046630445.1. Classification (NCBI taxonomy): domain Eukaryota; kingdom Viridiplantae; phylum Streptophyta; class Magnoliopsida; order Asterales; family Asteraceae; genus Rutidosis; species Rutidosis leptorrhynchoides. The sequence continues at coordinate 199,432,862 of NC_092335.1, forward strand.
TTCGTAAAACGTTTCTAAAAGCGCATGTATTCTCAGTCCCAAAAATATATATTGCAAAAGCATTTAAAAAGGGAGTAATGAAACTCACCATACTGTATTTCGTAGTAAAAATACATATAACGTCATTGAACAAGTTCAAGGTTGGCCTCGAATTCACGAACCTATATTAATTATATATATTTATATGTCGATCAATATCTGTCTAACAATTTAGGTCAAGTCATAGTGTATCACAATCCTAATGCTCGAGATTATCATGCAAAAGTCAACAAAAGTCAATTTGACTCAAAATGTAGTGACCCGAACTTTTCCATGTTTATATATATTAATTGAGATTGATATTTACATGATTAAATGTTTCCAACATATTAAGCAATCAAACTTGTTAAGACTTGATTAATTGAAATAGGTTTCATATAGACAATTGACTACCCAAGTTGACCGGTGATTCACGAACGTTAAAACTTGTAAAAACTATATGATGACATATATATGGTTATATATATAGTTAACATGATATTATGATAAGTAAACATATCATTAAGTATATTAACAATGAACTACATATGTAAAAACAAGACTACTAACTTAATGATTTTGAAACGAGACATATATGTAACGATTATCGTTGTAACGACATTTAATGTATATATATCATATTAAGAGATATTCGTACATCATAATATCATGATAATATAATAATTTAAAATCTCTTTTGATATTATAAACATTGGGTTAACAACATTTAACAAGATCGTTAACCTAAAGGTTTCAAAACAACATTTACATGTAACGACTAACGATGACTTAACGACTCAGTTAAAATGTATATACATGTAGTGTTTTAATATGTATTCATACACTTTTGAAAGACTTCAAGACACTTATCAAAATACTTCTACTTAACAAAAATTCTTACAATTACATCCTCGTTCAGTTTCATCAACAATTCTACTCGTATGCACCCGTATTCGTACTCGTACAATACACAGCTTTTAGATGTATGTACTATTGGTATATACACTACAATGATCAGCTCTTAGCAGCCCATGTGAGTCACCTAACACATGTGGGAACCATCATTTGGCAACTAGCATGAAATATCTCATAAAATTACAAAAATATGAGTAATCATTCATGAGTTATTTACATGAAAACAAAATTACATATCCTTTATATCTAATCCATACAACAACAACCAAAAACACCTACAAACACTTTCATTCTTCAATTTTCTTCATCTAATTGATCTCTCTCAAGTTCTATCTTCAAGTTCTAAGTGTTCTTCATAAATTCCAAAAGTTCTAGTTTCATAAAATCAAGAATACTTTCAAGTTTGCTAGCTCACTTCCAATCTTGTAAGGTGATCATCCAACCTCAAGAAATCTTTGTTTCTTACAGTAGGTTATCATTCTAATACAAGGTAATAATCATATTCAAACTTTGGTTCAATTTCTATAACTATAACAATCTTATTTCAAGTGATGATCTTACTTGAACTTGTTTTCGTGTCATGATTCTGCTTCAAGAACTTCGAGCCATCCAAGGATCCGTTGAAGCTAGATCCATTTTTCTCTTTTCCAGTAGGTTTATCCAAGGAACTTAAGGTAGTAATGATGTTCATAACATCATTTGATTCATACATATAAAGCTATCTTATTCGAAGGTTTAAACTTGTAATCACTAGAACATAGTTTAGTTAATTCTAAACTTGTTCGCAAACAAAAGTTAATCCTTCTAACTTGACTTTTAAAATCAACTAAACACATGTTCTATATCTATATGATATGCTAACTTAATGATTTAAAACCTGGAAACACGAAAAACACCGTAAAACCAGATTTACGCCGTCGTAGTAACACCGCGGGCTGTTTTGGGTTAGTTAATTAAAAACTATGATAAACTTTGATTTAAAAGTTGTTATTCTGAGAAAATAATTTTTATTATGAACATGAAACTATATCCAAAAATTATGGTTAAACTCAAAGTGGAAGTATGTTTTCTAAAATGGTCATCTAGACGTCGTTCTTTCGACTGAAATGACTATCTTTACAAAAACGACTTGTAACTTATTTTTCTGACTATAAACCTATACTTTTTCTATTTATATACATAAAATAGAGTTCAATATGAAACCATAGCAATTTGATTCACTCAAAACGGATTTAAAATGAAGAAGTTATGGGTAAAACAAGATTGGATAATTTTTCTCATTTTAGCTACGTGAAAATTGGTAACAAATCTATTCCAACCATAACTTAATCAACTTGTATTGTATATTATGTAATCTTGAGATACCATAGACACGTATACAATGTTTCAACCTATCATGTCGACACATCTATATATATTTCAGAACAACCATAGACACTCTATATGTGAATGTTGGAGTTAGCTATACAGGGTTGAGGTTGATTCCAAAATATATATAGTTTGAGTTGTGATCAATACTGAGATACGTATACACTGGGTCGTGGATTGATTCAAGATAATATTTATCGATTTATTTTTGTACATCTAACTGTGGACAACTAGTTGTAGGTTACTAACGAGGACAGCTGACTTAATAACCTTAAAACATCAAAATATATTAAAAGTGTTGTAAATATATTTTGAACATACTTTGATATATATGTATATATTGTTATAGGTTCGTGAATCAACCAGTGGCCAAGTCTTACTTCCCGACGAAGTAAAAATCTGTGAAAGTGAGTTATAGTCCCACTTTTAAAATCTAATATTTTTGGGATGAGAATACATGCAGGTTTTATAAATGATTTACAAAATAGACACAAGTACGTGAAACTACATTCTATGGTTGAATTATCGAAATCGAATATGCCCCTTTTATTTAAGTCTGGTAATCTAAGAATTAGGGAACAGACACCCTAATTGACGCGAATCCTAAAGATAGATCTATTGGGCTTAACAAACCCCATCCAAAGAACCGGATGCTTTAGTACTTCGAAATTTATATCATATCCGAAGGGTGTCCCGGAATGATGGGGATATTCTTATATATGCATCTTGTTAATGTCGGTTACCAGGTGTTCACCATATGAATGATTTTTATCTCTATGTATGGGATGTGTATTGAAATATGAAATCTTGTGGTCTATTATTATGATTTGATATATATAGGTTAAACCTATAACTCACCAACATTTTTGTTGACGTTTTAAGCATGTTTATTCTCAGGTGATTATTAAGAGCTTCCGCTGTCGCATACTTAAATAAGGACGAGATTTGGAGTCCATGCTTGTATGATATTGTGTAAAAACTGCATTCAAGAAACTTATTTTGTTGTAACATATTTGTATTGTAAACCATTATGTAATGGTCGTGTGTAAACAGGATATTTTAGATTATCATTATTTGATAATCTACGTAAAGCTTTTTAAACCTTTATTGATGAAATAAAGGTTATGATTTGTTTTAAAATGAATGCAGTCTTTGAAAAATGTCTCATATAGAGGTCAAAACCTCGCAACGAAATCAATTAATATGGAACGTTTTTAATCAATAAGAACGGGACATTTCAGTTGGTATCCGAGCGTTGGTCTTAGAGAACCAGAATTTTGCATTAGTGTGTCTTATCGAGTTTGTTAGGATGCATTAGTGAGTCTGGACTTCGACCGTGTTTACTTGAAAAATGATTGCTTAACAAATTTTGTTGGAAACTATATATTTTTAACATGTGAATATTATGTGATATATTAATCTCTTAACGCGTTTGATATTATGTGATAGATGTCTACCTCTAGAACAAGTCCCATTAACTCACCTAATAATAATGAAGAGTCAAATGTAAATTGGAATGATTCGTGGACTGATTCACAAGTTCCCGAAGAGGAACCGGAAGAAGAGTCGGAACCGGAAGAAGAATCGGAACCGGAAGAAGAATCGGAACCGGAAGAAGAATCGGAACCGGTGGGGGAAATAATAAAACGGTTAAGTAAAAGATAATCCTCAACAAACCGACCAAGGTTAATTATGGTCAATGGTGTTTCCGCCAAGGAAGCCAAATATTGGGAGGATTACCAATTCTCCGATGAATCGGATTCCGACGAGAATTCCAATGATGTTATAGAAATTACCCCAACTGAATTTAAAAAGGCAAAAGAAAATAATAAGGGAAAGGGCATAAAAATAGAGAAATCTAATTCCAACCCCGATGAACTTTATATGTATCGTCAACCCCCGAAGTCCTTAAGTTGTAACAATGACCCGGGAACCTCTAAACCACCAGGTTTTTCTAAACCAATGTGGAAAATTACGGCTCGTATTAGGGGAACATCATATATCCCTAGAAACTTGGCAAAACGAACCAAAACCGAAGAAGAAGAAACAAGCGAGTCGGAATAAGATAGTTGTATTCGTGTGGTGTAATATATGTAATATAGTGTGCTTATGCTTTATGATATATGTAAAAATTGCTTGTATTAATAAGTAATTTTTTTTTATGAATCTAACGCTTGTCTATTTTACAGTATAAAAACACAAAATGGATAGACAACCCAATATTTTAAGAGACCTACCCGGAGACATGATTGATGAAATCTTGTCTAGAGTCGGTCAGAATTCTTCGGCACAACTATTTAAGGCGAGATCAGTTTGTAAGACATTCGAAGAACGTTCCAAGAATGCCTTGGTTTATAAAAGGCTTTCGTTCGGAAGATGGGGGATATCACATTGGGAAATCCATAAGTTACGATGTGTTTACTTTGACGCATATATTGCGGGGAACCCAAATGCTATTTTACGCAATGGGTTAAGAAATTATTTTGACTCAATATATCCGAATATTGGACTTCGTGATTTAGAAAAAGTGGCTAACATGCAACATAAAGAAGCATGTTATGCTTACGGATTAGTAATGTTCGCTTCTCACCAAAGTGAGAACAAGAACATCGGGCTACAACTATTAAACAAAACGTTCCCACAAGTGACGGAGTCGGTAATTGGGGTAAGAAATGAGGTTTTTAGATTGTTACGGGACTGTTGGACATTACGTAACCCTCATCCCTTTGACGACGTTACAACACGCTGTCTTATCAACGGCCATAACGGTTATGTTCCACAAGACCAAGGATGGGAAGTAGTCCTAGTAAAACCAGAATGCATGACTTGTTTCTGGACGTATGAATTACGTGTCTTTATTGCCTTTGCTGAACGACTTGTGTACTAGCTAGAATTATCTTCACAACCATCTTGTATCAAATTTATTGTGTGCTATATTTCATGCTATATGTAAAATAAGCGGTATTGTAAGTTTGTAAAATGTTGTGTAAAAGTTTGAACGCGAAATATTATTATAATCAGTTTTTCATATAGAATTGTAGTAGTTGAATTGTATATTAGCTACTAAGTATGAACTTAACGGGTAGGTACTACCCGAATTTAAACTTATAAAACGCTAATATGAAGAAAAAGCTTTTATAAATGAGTTCATATTATGCTATGAAATACTATTAACTACTCTTAATATTCTGTATGATTAACTTGTTCCATTTAACTATTTTGAAGGCAATGGCACCGACTACTCGACACACCGTGAATATGAATGAAGAGGAATTCCGTACTTTTCTAGCTTCAAACATAGCCGCAGTACAGGCTGCGCTACATACCAACAATAACCTTGGATCTAGCAGTACAGGAAATCGTGTAGGATGCACCTACAAAGAATTCACTGCCTGCAAACCTTTGGAATTTGATGGAACCGAAGGACCGATCGGATTGAAACGGTGGACCGAGAAGGTCGAATCGGTGTTTGCCATAAGTAAGTGTACTGAAGAGGACAAAGTAAAGTACGCTACGCATACCTTCACAGGTTCTGCGTTAACATGGTGGAATACCTATCTAGAGCAAGTGGGACAAGACGATGCGTACGCACTACCGTGGTCAGCATTCAAGCACTTGATGAACGAGAAGTACCGTCCCAGAACCGAGGTCAATAAGCTCAAGACAGAACTTAGAGGGTTACGAACCCAAGGATTTGATATTACCACGTACGAAAGACGATTCACAAAATTGTGCCTATTGTGTCCGGGAGCATTCGAAGATGAGGAAGAGAAGATCGACGCATTTGTGAAAGGATTACCGGAAAGAATCCAAGAAGATATAAGTTCACACGAGCCTGCCTCTATACAACAGGCATGTCGAATGGCTCACAAACTAGTGAACCAGATTGAAGAAAGAATTAAAGAACAGACTGCTGAAGAGGCCAATGTGAAGCAAGTCAAAAGAAAGTGGGAGGATAACGGTGATAAGAATCACCAATACAACAACAACATCAATTACAACAATAATCGCAACAATTATCCCAACAATCGCAACATCAATCGCAACTACAACAAACGGCCCAACAACAACAACAACAACAACAGCAACAACAACTACAACAATCATCCCAACAACAATAATAACCGCAACAACAACAACAACAATCAGAATCAGCTATGCCAAAGGTGTGAAAAGTATCACTCGGGGTTCTGCACCAAATTTTGCAACAAGTGTAAAAGAAATGGTCATAGCGCGGCGAAGTGTGAGGTTTACGGACCAGGGGTTAATAGAATGAAAGGAACAAATGGTGTCGGAACGAGTAATGGCGGAGCAAGTAGTGTCGGAGCAAGTTATGCCAATGTAGTTTGTTATAAATGTGGAAAACCGGGCCACATTATTAGAAATTGCCCGAACCAGGAGAACACGAATGGACAAGGCCGTGGAAGAGTTTTCAATATTAATGCGGCAGAGGCACAGGAAGACCCGGAGCTTGTTACGGGTACGTTTCTTATTGACAATAAATCTGCTTACGTTTTATTTGATTCGGGTGCGGATAGAAGCTATATGAGTAGAGATTTTTGTGCTAAATTAAGTTGTCCATTGACGCCTTTGGAGAGTAAATTTTTACTCGAATTAGCAAATGGTAAATTAATTTCAGCAGATAATATATGTCGGAATCGAGAAATTAAACTGGTTAGCGAAACATTTAAGATTGATTTGATACCAGTAGAGTTAGGGAGTTTTGATGTGATAATCGGTATGGACTGGTTGAAAGAAGTGAAAGCGGAGATCGTTTGTTACAAAAATGCAATTCGCATTATACGAGAAAAAGGAAAACCCTTAATGGTGTACGGAGAAAAGGGCAACACGAAGCTACATCTTATTAGTAATTTGAAGGCACAAAAACTAATAAGAAAAGGTTGCTATGCTATTCTAGCACACGTCGAGAAAGTACAAACTGAAGAAAAGAGCATCAATGATGTTCCCGTCGCAAAAGAATTTCCTGATGTATTTCCGAAAGAATTACCGGGATTACCCCCACATCGATCCGTTGAATTTCAAATAGATCTTGTACCAGGAGCTGCACCAATAGCTCGTGCTCCTTACAGACTCGCACCCAGCGAGATGAAAGAACTACAAAGCCAATTACAAGAACTTTTAGAGCGTGGTTTCATTCGACCAAGCACATCACCATGGGGAGCTCCTGTTTTGTTTGTCAAGAAGAAAGATGGTACATTCAGGTTGTGTATCGACTACCGAGAGTTGAACAAACTTACCATCAAGAACCGCTACCCACTACCGAGAATCGATGACTTATTTGATCAACTACAAGGCTCGTCTGTTTATTCAAAGATTGACTTACGTTCCGGGTATCATCAAATGCGGGTGAAAGAAGATGATATTCCAAAGACTGCTTTCAGAACACGTTACGGTCATTACGAGTTTATGGTCATGCCGTTTGGTTTAACTAATGCACCAGCTGTGTTCATGGACCTTATGAACCGAGTGTGTGGACCATACCTTGACAAGTTTGTCATTGTTTTCATTGATGACATACTTATTTACTCAAAGAATGACCAAGAACACGGTGAACATTTGAGAAAGGTGTTAGAAGTATTGAGGAAGGAAGAATTGTACGCTAAGTTTTCAAAGTGTGCATTTTGGTTGGAAGAAGTTCAATTCCTCGGTCACATAGTGAACAAAGAAGGTATTAAGGTGGATCCGGCAAAGATAGAAACTGTTGAAAAGTGGGAAACCCCGAAAACTCTGAAACACATACGCCAGTTTTTAGGACTAGCTGGTTACTACAGAAGGTTCATCCAAGACTTTTCCAGAATAGCAAAACCCTTGACTGCATTAACGCATAAAGGGAAGAAATTTGAATGGAATGATGAACAAGAGAAAGCGTTTCAGTTATTGAAGAAAAAGCTAACTACGGCACCTATATTGTCATTGCCTGAAGGGAATGATGATTTTGTGATTTATTGTGATGCATCAAAGCAAGGTCTCGGTTGTGTATTAATGCAACGAACGAAGGTGATTGCTTATGCGTCTAGACAATTGAACATTCACGAACAAAATTATACGACGCATGATTTGGAATTAGGCGCGGTTGTTTTTGCATTAAAGACTTGGAGGCACTAGTTATATGGGGTCAAAAGTATTATATATACCGACCACAAAAGTCTTCAACACATATTTAATCAGAAACAACTGAATATGAGGCAGCGTAGGTGGATTGAATTATTGAATGATTACGACTTTGAGATTCGTTACCACCCGGGGAAGGCAAATGTGGTAGCCGATGCCTTGAGCAGGAAGGACAGAGAACCCATTCGAGTAAAATCTATGAATATAATGATTCATAATAACATTACTACTCAAATAAAGGAGGCGCAACAAGGAGTTTTAAAAGAGGGAAATTTAAAGGATGAACTACCCAAAGGATCGGAGAAGCATCTTAATATTCGGGAAGACGGAACCCGGTATAGGGCTGAAAGGATTTGGGTACCAAAATTTGGAGATATGAGAGAAATGGTACTTAGAGAAGCTCATAAAACCAGATACTCAATACATCCTGGAACGGGGAAGATGTACAAGGATCTCAAGAAACATTTTTGGTGGCCGGGTATGAAAGCTGATGTTGCTAAATACGTAGGAGAATGTTTGACGTGTTCTAAGGTCAAAGCTGAGCATCAGAAACCATCAGGTCTACTTCAACAACCCGAAATCCCGGAATGGAAATGGGAAAACATTACCATGGATTTCATCACTAAATTGCCAAGGACTGCAAGTGGTTTTGATACTATTTGGGTAATAGTTGATCGTCTCACCAAATCAGCACACTTCCTGCCAATAAGAGAAGATGACAAGATAGAGAAGTTAGCACGACTGTATTTGAAGGAAGTCGTCTCCAGACATGGAATACCAATCTCTATTATCTCTGATAGGGATGGCAGGTTTATTTCAAGATTCTGGCAGACATTACAGCAAGCATTAGGAACTCGTCTAGACATGAGTACTGCCTATCATCCACAAACTGATGGGCAGAGCGAAAGGACGATACAAACGCTTGAAGACATGCTACGAGCATGTGTTATTGATTTCGGAAACAGTTGGGATCGACATCTACCGTTAGCAGAATTTTCCTACAACAACAGCTACCATTCAAGCATTGAGATGGCGCCGTTTGAAGCACTTTATGGTAGAAAGTGCAGGTCTCCGATTTGTTGGAGTGAAGTGGGGGATAGACAGATTACGGGTCCGGAGATTATACAAGAAACTACCGAGAAGATCATCCAAATTCAACAACGGTTGAAAACCGCCCAAAGTCGACAAAAGAGCTACGCTGACATTAAAAGAAAAGATATAGAATTTGAAATTGGAGAGATGGTCATGCTTAAAGTTGCACCTTGGAAAGGCGTTGTTCGATTTGGTAAACGAGGGAAATTAAATCCAAGGTATATTGGACCATTCAAGATTATTGATCGTGTCGGACCAGTAGCTTACCGACTTGAGTTACCTCAACAACTTGCGGCTGTACATAACACTTTCCACGTCTCGAATTTGAAGAAATGTTTTGCTAAAGAAGATCTCACTATTCCGTTAGATGAAATCCAAATCAACGAAAAACTTCAATTCATCGAAGAACCCGTCGAAATAATGGATCGTGAGGTTAAAAGACTTAAGCAAAACAAGATACCAATTGTTAAGGTTCGATGGAATGCTCGTAGAGGACCCGAGTTCACCTGGGAGCGTGAAGATCAGATGAAGAAGAAATACCCGCATCTCTTTCCAGAAGATTCGTCAACACCTTCAACAGCTTAAAATTTCGGGACGAAATTTATTTAACGGGTAGGTACTGTAGTGACCCGAACTTTTCCATGTTTATATATATTAATTGAGATTGATATTTACATGATTAAATGTTTCCAACATATTAAGCAATCAAACTTGTTAAGACTTGATTAATTGAAATAGGTTTCATATAGACAATTGACTACCCAAGTTGACCGGTGATTCACGAACGTTAAAACTTGTAAAAACTATATGATGACATATATATGGTTATATATATAGTTAACATGATATTATGATAAGTAAACATATCATTAAGTATATTAACAATGAACTACATATGTAAAAACAAGACTACTAACTTAATGATTTTGAAACGAGACATATATGTAACGATTATCGTTGTAACGACATTTAATGTATATATATCATATTAAGAGATATTCGTACATCATAATATCATGATAATATAATAATTTAAAATCTCTTTTGATATTATAAACATTGGGTTAACAACATTTAACAAGATCGTTAACCTAAAGGTTTCAAAACAACATTTACATGTAACGACTAACGATGACTTAACGACTCAGTTAAAATGTATATACATGTAGTGTTTTAATATGTATTCATACACTTTTGAAAGACTTCAAGACACTTATCAAAATACTTCTACTTAACAAAAATTCTTACAATTACATCCTCGTTCAGTTTCATCAACAATTCTACTCGTATGCACCCGTATTCGTACTCGTACAATACACAGCTTTTAGATGTATGTACTATTGGTATATACATTACAATGATCAGCTCTTAGCAGCCCATGTGAGTCACCTAACACATGTGGGAACCATCATTTGGCAACTAGCATGAAATATCTCATAAAATTACAAAAATATGAGTAATCATTCATGAGTTATTTACATGAAAACAAAATTACATATCCTTTATATCTAATCCATACAACAACAACCAAAAACACCTACAAACACTTTCATTCTTCAATTTTCTTCATCTAATTGATCTCTCTCAAGTTCTATCTTCAACTTCTAAGTGTTCTTCATAAATTCCAAAAGTTCTAGTTTCATAAAATCAAGAATACTTTCAAGTTTGCTAGCTCACTTCCAATCTTGTAAGGTGATCATCTGTAACATCCCGCGTTTTTCCGTTAAATTTATTTTTAACACCGTCTTTTTTTTTTAAAAATAATATCTTTCGTATTTAAATTAATAGTTTCCGTGAGTAACGTTCATTATATTCCCGCTATTTAATTTTGACATCACCCGTTTACTCGAGCGTTTTAAAAATATTCGATCGGTTAAATCCCGCACCCGCTTTGAAACTCGAGGGACCGGAGTTGCCAAATGGGCAAACTAGTTGACTAGGTCAACTAGTCAACCCATTTTTCCACCATTTCCATCATCTCCCTCTCTCTCTCTTTCTTTCTTTTTTTTTTCTCTCAAGAACACAAACATAATTCATCATCTAAATTCGGATCGGGAAGCAAACTTCAAAACAAATTACATATTCGTGATCCTCTCATCATCCTCTTCGATTTGGTACCAATTTCATCCATTTTGGGTAACATTTCTAAAACACTAAATTTCTCTAAATTCGTTTTATATACTTGAAATTGTGTTAGTTAGTGTCTATGGCTCGTGTGTAACATGAATATATGTTTTGTTTGCTCGATTTGTGGTTTGGAGTAACTAGTTTGAGTTTTTGAAATGGGTTTGCTTAATCCTTGATTTTGGATGAGTTAATGTTGTTAGATTGTTAAAGTGCATGTTATAATTGTGTTACTAGTATCATTAGCCACATTTGGATGTGTAGGTTGATTAAGAAAACTTCAAAAACCCGATTAATGATTTTGTGATGTTTGACTAGGGTTTGATAGTTCTTGACATGAACTTTTGGATGCTTAAATGCCATGGAATGTTAATTGTTAGTGTTTAGTTGTAATGTATGCCTAATTACCTTCGAAACGGCATATCGTATGTGTAAATTGGATTCCCGAATCATAAAATACGTTTTACGAAATTGAAACTTTGAAAATGGACTTTTAAACGATCACTTGACGAGAAATCGGTTATGGAAAATGTTGTTTTTGTTTGATGAAACATGTTTAGTTGTGTTCCTTGTCAAAAGAGCTTTCCAACGGTATAAGATACGCTTCCTAATTGTTTACGGTTTGAGTTTTGCGTTTGTTTGAAATTTTACCAAGCCTTGAACAAGTGAAACAGGCCAGGGACCAGGCCACGGCCATTGTCGCGCCGCGGAGCAATTTGTCGCGCCGTGGCCCAAAGGGTGATTTTAGAACATGTTTTTCAAGCTTTCTGACCTTCAACATAGGCATTTGTCGCGCCGCGGAGCAATTTGTCGCGCCGTGACAATTGCCTGTTTCATCCGAACTTCAGCAAACTTGTTTTGGCCATAACTTTTTGACCGTAACTCCGTTTTCGATGAATCAAATATCGTTGGAAACGTAATAAGATTTCCTTTCTAATGGTAAGGTTTTGAAATGTCAACTCAAACTTTATTACAATCGTTCTAACATGCTTTTATACTTGATTCTTGCATGAAACTTGACAACGTGATTCACATGCTATACTATTCGAGTCGTAACGAGCCATAGGACTAATTGAACACATTTCACCCAACCATGTGTCGTAACCGGTTAATTGATACAATTTACTTGTTTAGGTCAAGACTAAGCAACTTTCATGCACACGTTTACTTTGTGAAGTACCTTTATACTCGTGCACTCGAGGTGAGATCATAGTCCCACCTTTTCAACAACTTTTTATACTTTTAAATTGTGGGCTGAGAAACATATGCTTTGTTACATTTTGTACTACTTACTTTTATACTTTGAACACAAGTACAAGGAAAACAAACATTCTACAGCGAGTTTAGAACAAAAATCCTCAATTCGATTATCATTAGTTACACTTGCCGGGTGTAAGCGAGAACTTATGTTATATGGCCATATGGGTTGACAACCCTCATCTTTGACGGTTCGCTACCGTCTACGGATGAAATATATTTTCGAGAATCAGTGTTTGTTCTAGCACTAAGTGATGGGGTATACAATGGAAGGAATGTTAAGCTTTGATAATTGGGTGCTCGCGAACCAACTTTTGGAATGAAACTTTTGGATGATCAATTTATGGAAATACTAAATCTTGTGGTTCAAAATATAACATTTACTAATACACCTATGATTTCACCAACGTTTTTCGTTGACAGTTTTCTATATGTTTCTCAGGTTCATACATGGCTATTTGATACATGCTTCCGCGTACATTCATACTTGCTTGGGGTCAAGCATACATGCATACACTCTGATTTCTTGCTTGGAGTCAAGCATACATACATGCATACGCTAGTGATAGCATCTTTGGATTCAAACATATTGTTTACATACTTACGCTATTTATAGCAACTGTGATTTTAAACTAATTATGTCGCAAGATATTTCATTTGTACTTTACTACTTTTGTAAACTTAAACTTGTTGTCGATCCGTTTGGTGAACTAAACTTTGCAAGTCATGCACGTTTCAAATGAATGCGACATAATTTTGGTCAAACGCGTCTCATATAGGGACTATGACCACGCAACGGGACCTAAGTAGCGGCGCCGTCAATGACGATTTGGTCGGGTCGCTACAGATGGTATCAGAGCGTTGGTTGTAGGGAACTAGGACGTGCATTAGTGTGTCTAACAGAGTCGTTAGGACGCATTAGTGAGTCTAGACTACAACCGGATAGTTAGCATTTGCATTCTTACATACATTTGCTATAGATAGCACTTACTTGACTACTTGTGCATTATACTTGAATCATTCTTAGGCAAACTTTTTAATGGTACCCAACCTTCATCATATGAACTCGTATTCCGCCACTTTTTGGTAACACACGTAAATTCATGATTCATACACGTATGGATGACGACGACTTCATTAGTCACACTCGTTCGGGAACTCTGTCTCCCGGATTGTTATTTGCCACCGTTTCAACTTACTCTCGGTTTCTCACTGGTGTTTCTTACTATCTACTTTTTGGTGTTACTACCATCACTACTCTAGGTGAGTATCGTCATCAACATTTATCACTACGGTTGCGTGCTACTCGTTATCATGACTCGTTACTCTTTTCATACCTAAATACATTATTGTTTGAATCGAACCGATTTGACGTTAACAATCATTTATACACTTCCCGCGGGGAAACGCTTCTTTAGAGTTGTAGAAACTATTTCGATTTAATACGAGTCACGTTTGAGACGTCGTTACATTTTGTTCATTTTAGATTTTCGCGATGACACGAACTTGAATCTATAGAGTGATGTGGGAATGGAGGTATGAGTTAGCGTAATATAACGACACTCGATCAACGTGGTTATATTACGGTAAGACATACCAAAGTTCTAGTGACGCGTGATGGTGGTTAGACTCGATCAACCTAAACACCACCATGTGCCATGTACATGACTTCATCCTTTCATGTTTGGACATCCGAAAACTCCGAGAATATTGATAACAACCATACCGGGGACACCCCTTCGACTTTTGTCGAACTATACTTATGCTTCCGAATGAATTACCGATTCCTCTCGACTTCAACCGTATGTTACACGTGGATACTATCTCGTCCTCGCACAGTCTTATTGACTAATTACGATTTACTCGTTATGCTCGCACCGAGGCGGAAACTTCTTTTGCATCACCCTCGTACTTCCGGTTCAGGAGGTCCTTATTCTAAATTCCCAATGGAGAGAGACTCTCCACGTTATACTAGTATTCACCTCGAGGGTGAATAGTTCCGACGAACGTTTTTCTTTCAGAAACCGATGAGGACTTGCCCCGACGAACGTTTTTGGAAACTGATAAATCTTTCGCGACGCGAATTTTCTTGAGAAATTTGTCCTAGCTAACGTTTTCAATTCCTAGCAAACTTGTTCAATATGCCTTAGGGAAATGTACCCCGTTTCGGATCGAGATCCTCGTTTCACTTCTAGATTTTGGAGTACCTTACAAAAAGCCTCGGGACCGCGTTTAGACATGAGTACCGCGTACCATCCACAACCCGACGGACCGAACAAACATGCGATTTAAACCTTGGAAACCATAATACAAGTTTGTATTACCAATTTCAAATTTACTTGAGAAAATTATTTTCCTTAAACCGAATCCTCGTACTACAATGATTTTCATTCGAGTTTTAACGTCACTCCTTTTGAAACCACATGTGACCGGAAACGTCATTCTCCTTTGTCGAACCAAGTAAACGATGATCAATTCACCGGGGCCGAGGTTATTCATGAGCAACCGAGAAAATTTATTCATATTCGGGTAAAACCCTACGCGACTCGTAATCACCAAGAGCTACGCCGATGTTAGACGTAAACATTTCAAATTCCACGTGGGAAACCGCGTCACGTTAAGAGTCGCACCTTGGAAAGGTGCAATCCGTTTCGGGAAACGTAGGAATGTAAATCCACTATATTTCGATCCTTTAAATTCTTGGGGTGTTTTGGACCCGTCGCTAGCCGTTTAGACTTTTCCGACTCATTTTGAGTCTCCGTTTATCCTACATTCGATGTATCAACTCAAAGACGTGTTTTGCGAAACGAGAACTTGTTATCTCCTTTGATGAACTCACTATCGACGATAAACCTCACTTCCTAGGAGGACCGATTGAAACCATGAATCATGGAAGCCAAACCTTAAAACAACATATGATCCCGACCGTCAAAATTCGTGAAAATACTCAAGGACGTACCTTCACTTATTCGTAGAATTTACAACGCAAGATCTCGAGTAAGATTCAACAACTACTACTTCCAACTAAATTTCGGGACGAAATTTCTTTTGAGGTGTGGATAATGTAACATCCCGCGTTTTTCCGTTAAATTTATTTTTAACACCGTCTTTTTTTTTTTAAATAATATCTTTCGTATTTAAATTAATAGTTTCCGTGAGTAACGTTCATTATATTCCCGCTATTTAATTTTGACATCACCCGTTTACTCGAGCGTTTTAAAAATATTCGATCGGTTAAATCCCGCACCCGCTTTGAAACTCGAGGGACCGGAGTTGCCAAATGGGCAAACTAGTTGACTAGGTCAACTAGTCAACCCATTTTTCCACCATTTCCATCATCTCCCTCTCTCTCTCTTTCTTTCTTTTTTTTTTCTCTCAAGAACACAAACATAATTCATCATCTAAATTCGGATCGGGAAGCAAACTTCAAAACAAATTACATATTCGTGATCCTCTCATCATCCTCTTCGATTTGGTACCAATTTCATCCATTTTGGGTAACATTTCTAAAACACTAAATTTCTCTAAATTCGTTTTATATACTTGAAATTGTGTTAGTTAGTGTCTATGGCTCGTGTGTAACATGAATATATGTTTTGTTTGCTCGATTTGTGGTTTGGAGTAACTAGTTTGAGTTTTTGAAATGGGTTTGCTTAATCCTTGATTTTGGATGAGTTAATGTTGTTAGATTGTTAAAGTGCATGTTATAATTGTGTTACTAGTATCATTAGCCACATTTGGATGTGTAGGTTGATTAAGAAAACTTCAAAAACCCGATTAATGATTTTGTGATGTTTGACTAGGGTTTGATAGTTCTTGACATGAACTTTTGGATGCTTAAATGCCATGGAATGTTAATTGTTAGTGTTTAGTTGTAATGTATGCCTAATTACCTTCGAAACGGCATATCGTATGTGTAAATTGGATTCCCGAATCATAAAATACGTTTTACGAAATTGAAACTTTGAAAATGGACTTTTAAACGATCACTTGACGAGAAATCGGTTATGGAAAATGTTGTTTTTGTTTGATGAAACATGTTTAGTTGTGTTCCTTGTCAAAAGAGCTTTCCAACGGTATAAGATACGCTTCCTAATTGTTTACGGTTTGAGTTTTGCGTTTGTTTGAAATTTTACCAAGCCTTGAACAAGTGAAACAGGCCAGGGACCAGGCCACGGCCATTGTCGCGCCGCGGAGCAATTTGTCACGCCGTGGCCCAAAGGGTGATTTTAGAACATGTTTTTCAAGCTTTCTGACCTTCAACATAGGCATTTGTCGCGCCGCGGAGCAATTTGTCGCGCCGTGACAATTGCCTGTTTCATCCGAACTTCAGCAAACTTGTTTTGGCCATAACTTTTTGACCGTAACTCCGTTTTCGATGAATCAAATATCGTTGGAAACGTAATAAGATTTCCTTTCTAATGGTAAGGTTTTGAAATGTCAACTCAAACTTTATTACAATCGTTCTAACATGCTTTTATACTTGATTCTTGCATGAAACTTGACAACGTGATTCACATGCTATACTATTCGAGTCGTAACGAGCCATAGGACTAATTGAACACATTTCACCCAACCATGTGTCGTAACCGGTTAATTGATACAATTTACTTGTTTAGGTCAAGACTAAGCAACTTTCATGCACACGTTTACTTTGTGAAGTACCTTTATACTCGTGCACTCGAGGTGAGATCATAGTCCCACCTTTTCAACAACTTTTTATACTTTTAAATTGTGGGCTGAGAAACATATGCTTTGTTACATTTTGTACTACTTACTTTTATACTTTGAACACAAGTACAAGGAAAACAAACATTCTACAGCGAGTTTAGAACAAAAATCCTCAATTCGATTATCATTAGTTACACTTGCCGGGTGTAAGCGAGAACTTATGTTATATGGCCATATGGGTTGACAACCCTCATCTTTGACGGTTCGCTACCGTCTACGGATGAAATATATTTTCGAGAATCAGTGTTTGTTCTAGCACTAAGTGATGGGGTATACAATGGAAGGAATGTTAAGCTTTGATAATTGGGTGCTCGCGAACCAACTTTTGGAATGCAACTTTTGGATGATCAATTTATGGAAATACTAAATCTTGTGGTTCAAAATATAACATTTACTAATACACCTATGATTTCACCAACGTTTTTCGTTGACAGTTTTCTATATGTTTCTCAGGTTCATACATGGCTATTTGATACATGCTTCCGCGTACATTCATACTTGCTTGGGGTCAAGCATACATGCATACACTCTGATTTCTTGCTTGGAGTCAAGCATACATACATGCATACGCTAGTGATAGCACCTTTGGATTCAAACATATTGTTTACATACTTACGCTATTTATAGCAACTGTGATTTTAAACTAATTATGTCGCAAGATATTTCATTTGTACTTTACTACTTTTGTAAACTTAAACTTGTTGTCGATCCGTTTGGTGAACTAAACTTTGCAAGTCATGCACGTTTCAAATGAATGCGACATAATTTTGGTCAAACGCGTCTCATATAGGGACTATGACCACGCAACGGGACCTAAGTAGCGGCGCCGTCAATGACGATTTGGTCGGGTCGCTACATCATCCAACCTCAAGAAATCTTTGTTTCTTACAGTAGGTTATCATTCTAATACAAGGTAATAATCATATTCAAACTTTGGTTCAATTTCTATAACTATAACAATCTTATTTCAAGTGATGATCTTACTTGAACTTGTTTTCGTGTCATGATTCTGCTTCAAGAACTTCGAGCCATCCAAGGATCCGTTGAAGCTAGATCCATTTTTCTCTTTTCCAGTAGGTTTATCCAAGGAACTTAAGGTAGTAATGATGTTCATAACATCATTTGATTCATACATATAAAGCTATCTTATTCGAAGGTTTAAACTTGTAATCACTAGAACATAGTTTAGTTAATTCTAAACTTGTTCGCAAACAAAAGTTAATCCTTCTAACTTGACTTTTAAAATCAACTAAACACATGTTCTATATCTATATGATATGCTAACTTAATGATTTAAAACCTGGAAACACGAAAAACACCGTAAAACCAGATTTACGCCGTCGTAGTAACACCGCGGGCTGTTTTGGGTTAGTTAATTAAAAACTATGATAAACTTTGATTTAAAAGTTGTTATTCTGAGAAAATAATTTTTATTATGAACATGAAACTATATCCAAAAATTATGGTTAAACTCAAAGTGGAAGTATGTTTTCTAAAATGGTCATCTAGACGTCGTTCTTTCGACTGAAATGACTATCTTTACAAAAACGACTTGTAACTTATTTTTCTGACTATAAACCTATACTTTTTCTATTTAGATACATAAAATAGAGTTCAATATGAAACCATAGCAATTTGATTCACTCAAAACGGATTTAAAATGAAGAAGTTATGGGTAAAACAAGATTGGATAATTTTTCTCATTTTAGCTACGTGAAAATTGGTAACAAATCTATTCCAACCATAACTTAATCAACTTGTATTGTATATTATGTAATCTTGAGATACCATAGACACGTATACAATGTTTCGACCTATCATGTCGACACATCTATATATATTTCGGAACAACCATAGACACTCTATATGTGAATGTTGGAGTTAGCTATACAGGGTTGAGGTTGATTCCAAAATATATATAGTTTGAGTTGTGATCAATACTGAGATACGTATACACTGGGTCGTGGATTGATTCAAGATAATATTTATCGATTTATTTCTGTACATCTAACTGTGGACAACTAGTTGTAGGTTACTAACGAGGACAGCTGACTTAATAACCTTAAAACATCAAAATATATTAAAAGTGTTGTAAATATATTTTGAACATACTTTGATATATATGTATATATTGTTATAGGTTCGTGAATCAACCAGTGGCCAAGTCTTACTTCCCGACGAAGTAAAAATCTGTGAAAGTGAGTTATAGTCCCACTTTTAAAATCTAATATTTTTGGGATGAGAATACATGCAGGTTTTATAAATGATTTACAAAATAGACACAAGTACGTGAAACTACATTCTATGGTTGAATTATCGAAATCGAATATGCCCCTTTTATTTAAGTCTGGTAATCTAAGAATTAGGGAACAGACACCCTAATTGACGCGAATCCTAAAGATAGATCTATTGGGCTTAACAAACCCCATCCAAAGAACCGGATGCTTTAGTACTTCGAAATTTATATCATATCCGAAGGGTGTCCCGGAATGATGGGGATATTCTTATATATGCATCTTGTTAATGTCGGTTACCAGGTGTTCACCATATGAATGATTTTTATCTCTATGTATGGGATGTGTATTGAAATATGAAATCTTGTGGTCTATTATTATGATTTGATATATATAGGTTAAACCTATAACTCACCAACATTTTTGTTGACGTTTTAAGCATGTTTATTCTCAGGTGATTATTAAGAGCTTCCGCTGTCGCATACTTAAATAAGGACGAGATTTGGAGTCCATGCTTGTATGATATTGTGTAAAAACTGCATTCAAGAAACTTATTTTGTTGTAACATATTTGTATTGTAAACAATTATGTAATGGTCGTGTGTAAACAGGATATTTTAGATTATCATTATTTGATAATCTACGTAAAGCTTTTTAAACCTTTATTGATGAAATAAAGGTTATGATTTGTTTTAAAATGAATGCAGTCTTTGAAAAATGTCTCATATAGAGGTCAAAACCTCGCAACGAAATCAATTAATATGGAACGTTTTTAATCAATAAGAACGGGACATTTCACAAAATGATTTCCAGAATTTATACATGATTATTATATAGTTTAAATATAGTCGTTTTATATTTTTAAATATTTTTGCAGATTTTATTTAGAGTAATTAATATAATTTAAATAAATAAATTTTAAATTAAAAATATACTTTTATATATCTTAAGTAATAAAATTTATAAAGTTCATTTAATATCATAAAAATAATATGATAGGTATTATTAATGTAATTATTTTACACGTAGAAGAATATCTTTGTAATAATAATTATTATTCTACTAATAATAATAATAATATTTATATTTTCGAAAAATTGTATTATGATAAAATGATAATTCTTATTAATAATAATAATAATGAGATTTTATATTAATAATGATATTCTTATTAAAAATAATACTTTTTGTAAAAATGATAGTTTTAATATTAATAATACTTTTAATAATAATAGTGTTAAAAATAATGAAAAACTATAATTTTATCTAAATCAATATCTTACGATATTTTAAATTTCATCATGATACCCATACTCATTATTTCCTAATCGATTCATTTAATAGCTTTTAATAGTCTTTTATATCGCGTTCATATTAATGATAATAATAGTAATCATAATAATTAGGTGTTACTAATATTAGTTTTAATTATAATAATAATAATACTAATAATAATAAATATTATGATAATATTAATGATAATACTAATAACTATTTTTAATGATAATAATAATAATAATCCTAACTATAACTTTAATGATAATAACGATAGTAAAAGTAACAATTTTTAATGATAATACCTTTTATTGATAATGATAATAATAATAATAATAATAATAATAATAATAATAATAATAATAATAATAATATTGATAATAATAATAATTAGATAAAAACTATAATGACGATAATAACAACGATAATAATAATCATTTTTTTTATAATAACACAAAAATTCAATTGACTTTAACTTCTAATCCGTTCATCGAAACCATTCGATATCTAAATGAAAAGTTCTTAATTTTTCGCTAGCTTTCCAACGACATGCATATCTTATACCTTATCTCAACCGCATATGTAACTAATTCATGATTCAACATAACCTATCTAACGGCAATATCAAAAGTACAAGCATGCATAATCCTATATACTCGAGCACTAGTCAGAGGTACACTATTAATATTTAAAAATTAAATTATGAGTGCTTACGTATCAATATTGAGATTCAATATTGCAGGAAAGGTACGTAGACGCAACAGAGACGATAAACACTAGATTGACCTCACGAGCATACCCATGAACCATACCCATCACCTCCATAGCTATAACTCATAATTTTCTTAGCCCTATTCTACTCGCAAAACTCATTTTGAAATGACTTGTTCATGACCTCGTCGTAACATTTTATGTATAATTCTAATATTAATAATACTAATACTAATAATAATAATAATAATAATAATAATAATAATAATAATAATAATAATAATAATAATAATAATAATAATAATAAGATTTATAATAATTTTTAATAACTAAAATAAATATTACGTAGTACAAGTAATATGAGAGAGATAGATCAATAAATGGAATTGTGAATGGAATCAAAACGCGTTCGAGACTTATAGGACGTTTCTGGGACCCATTAACTCCAAAATTTCAGAGTGATAAAGAAAAAGAGAACCGTAAATTGCGGCCTATAACATGGGCGTTCAAAACTATCTTTATATATAAATATTTTATAATATATTTAATTTATATAATTAATTAAATATTATATTATATTTACGTACATAGTTAACCTGTAAATTTAGTTCCGATTTATTGTACGTTGGAACTCGACTTACATGCCGGTTCCGGTTTTTCGAACGCATTTTCGTACGCTTAGAAAACTGGCGTTTTACGTTTCGTGATGTGTACCCTTATTAATAATTTGACTTTCTCATCAATAAATTACCTTAAAAAAAATGTAACTTATATAATTGAGTGTTGTGGTCATTTGCTTCTATAAATCAGTGGCTTGTTGTTCGTCAAAATATATTATTTTAAATTAGGACGTTTTATGACTAAGTTAAAATATATAGATTTTTATATTTTCATTTTGAAATATAAATTTGGGACAATATATAATATATAGTTTTTCAAAAACTAATAATATTCAAATTTATATATCTTGAAATCGTTTAAGTAATAAGAAATATTATTTCGTAACATTTGTATTTTTCAAGTTTAAAATTCATATACTTTATTTATATAAAAATGTTTACAAAGACATTTTAATATTCCAGTTAATTTATATTCCAAATCATTTTGTTACAAAGGTTATAATAGTAGAAGTTGTTATGTCATAAGATGTTCTTAAAAAGTCTATTATATCGAAATGACATTTTTGTTTATGAACGTAAAACCATATATGAATCATATCAGGTTTCAAGGTTTTAACTTCTAGTTTAATCATGACTCGTAGGATTAAGTCTAAAGGAAAAATCAAGCGTAAGGAATCATCTTAATGTAAAATATCGATCTATTTAACTTGTCAATATCTATTTTCTAATTTACCTATATTCCCTAATTTCACTTTCACAATACCTAATATGAAGGTTAATTAATTAATCTTATCAAAAGTCACGAGGTAATTATTGTAAGGCATGTGTTGAAAGTTAAGTAGGAATTTCTACTAACCCTTGTCCAGCTATCGTTAATTGACGTATTTGTTCTTACTCGTAGGTCACTCATTATTTCGAATACCGTTAAAAAGGAAAGGTTTTCTAAATCAAAGTGGACCTCTTAACATAGACTCGTAATCATAATTCAATGTATCTGATAAATCAATCATTTGATATGATCTTCTAATTCCATCGATAATTATTTGAATATATTTTGAAACAAATACGTTTATGTAAAGTATTATACGTCTAATACTTTGTTAATGTTTTCAAGCTATAATATATACACATATACATATATATTCATATCCGTTTATCTAATGGTTCGTGAATCGTTGAAGTTTGGTCGATGTTAAATGAATGTATGAACACAGTTTGAGATTCTTGAGATTCAACTTAACAAACTTTGCTTATCGTGTCGGAAACATATAAAGATCAAAGTTTAAATTTGTTCGGAAATTTTCGGGTCATCACAATTACAGTGTGAGACCCGCTATTCAAATACGGTTTTCTAAAACTAAGTTTGCAAAATTTGTTTTTCGAAATAGGTTTTTACAAAGTAAAACATATTTTGAGGGGGAGAAAGAATGAATCTTTGCAAAATCTGCTGAATTCTGTATACTTTCGTACAGAACTCGTTCCTAGAAAGTTTCCTGAAAGGAACTTATGTTATGTAAATACTTTGGTTTACTTGTGATAACTTAAAAACCAAAAGAATTTTTGAATACTTTAGTTTACTAGTGTTATTTAAAAACCAAAACTATTTTTCATAACAACAATGGCTTCAACATACTTCTGTGTAGAACCCGCATCTCAAAGTGGTGTTAAACACACTTCAAAGTGGTTTTAAACATCAAAACAGCTTTTGCACACATAACACTGTAAAACCCGACCTTTCACATCAAACTGACCCAAAATGTGCAACTATCAAGGGGGAGTTTAAAGATTCAAATGTCAGTAATGACGGAGGAGGTGTCCTAGTGACTGCCTCAAGAAGATGTGTCTAGATGACTGCCTCAAACAATATAGTCATCAAATGACGGAGGATGTGTGTGATGACCCGTCCAAATCCATTTGAACGAATACATCATTCATTGATTGCACAGTGAGGTACTGACCTCTACATGATACGTTATGTAAACATTGCATTCTTTTGAAAAGGCACACCATAAATGAATATCTAATTCCAAGGTTTTTGACATCTGATGATTTCTACATATAGAAAATCACCATAAATAATAGTTTACAATACTACATCTGTTGACAATGCAGTCAAAATAAGATACATGGTGATAATTTTGTGAATGCAAAGTTTTCTCGAATAAAGCATGTATGACTCCATGCACATAGCTTGTATAACGTATAAGCAAATAGCGGAAAACTTCTAGGAACCTGAGAATAAACATGCTTAAAAGTGTCAACACAAAGGTTGGTGAGTTCATAGTATTAATGTTGCGCATAATCTGTATATAAAGGTGGATCACAAGATTTCCGTTGTTTCATCCAAAACATTTATCAAAATATTCTACGAAATTGAGCACCCTGGTAACTAACCTTAACGTATATATAATAAGTACCCCTGTTTTAACATACATGCAACCAATATGTACAATACATGCAAACCAACGTGTACTAAACTCAAATAGCATACGTCTGTTTATAGTTCAGGCTAGGATTTCTATACCTGGAACAGACGGGGATGTCAAGCCCTATGGATCCATATACAACTACTCGCGCCCACCAGTTCTTATAACCGGCAGTTACTAGTTACCAAAGCTAAGGGATTTTCGGTTCAAACTCAGTGTAGAATTAAATATGTACTTGTGTCCATTGTGTATAAATAAAGTGCATGTATTCTCAGCCCAAAAATATTTAAAGCATTTAAAAAGGGATCTATAAACTCACCTTAGCACATAAAGTTATTCACCGAAATGTGACCGAAACTCGAAATGAAAAATAGCCGTAGATATCAACCTAGAGAACATATGTTGGTCAATATATGTCTAACAAGCTAGGTCAGATCATAGTGTATCACAATCCTAATGCTCGAGACCGACATGCAAAAGTTAACAAAAGTAATCAAAAAGTCAACTTTGACAATTGTTTAACAACACGAGACGTGTCTTATATAAGAATTCATTTACTCGCCCATTAGTATGCCAAAATCCAATTTATTAATCTTATAAACAGTTGTTTAAATATTAATTGTAGATTCAAAAGCAATTTCAATTAACGTCAATCATAATTCAGTTGACCATAACTTTTAATTTGTTCATCGAAATCACGCGATTTCTAAATGAAAAGTTATTAATTTTTCGCCAGCTTTCCAACAACAAATATATCATATACCTTATATCAGTAGTACATGTATTAAATTCGTGATTCATCATAAAACTATTTAACAACGACATTTAGTATACTAGCATGCATAAACATATATACTCGAGCACTAGACATGGATACCTTATTAATATATAAAATATAAGATATGAATGCTTACGTATCAAAATTGTGATTCAATATTGCAGGAAAGTGCGTAGACGCAACGGAGATGATAAATACTAGGTTTGACTTACAAATAATACCCACAAATATTACCCATAACCTCCATTGCTATAACCCATAGTTTCCTTAGCTTAAACCCCTTGAAAACTCACTTGGGCATAACCTCGTCGTAATATTTTATGTATAATAATACTAATAATAATACTCCTAACTAAAAGATTAATATTAATATTAATCTTAATTATTATAATAATAATAATTAATAATAATAATAATATAAATAAATATCTACGGAGTATATGTGAGATTAGAGAGATTGAGAATGGAGTCGAGCAAGCAGAAAGCAAATCGATTTATAGCCACACTTCTGGACCCACTTTCTTCGCGATTACGGAGTGGGTGTGGGCAATAGGCCCGCGATCGCGGCCATCCACTCTCCAGCTCGCCACTTGATTTGTTTGCTACCTCGTCGACATATTATATATATATATATATATATATATATATATATATATATATATATATATATATATATATATATATATATATATATTATATTAAATTCTCGTACGTAGTTAACTTGTAAATTTAGTTCTAATGACTTGTACTTTGTCATTCGACTAATGTACCGGTTCAGGTTTTTCGAACAACGTTTCGTATGCTTAGAAAACTAGCACATTACATTTCGCGATGTGTACCTTCATTAATAATTAGACTTAATCATCGATAAACTATATTATCCAAAGTATAACTTATACATTTGAGTGTTTTGGTCATTTGCTTCTTAAAATCATTGTCTCGTTATCTATTAAAATATAATAATAATAATATGGGAATGTTTTATATCTAAATTACGTTCTTTAAACAAAACATTTTAATAATCAAAATTCTATTATATCAAAAACGTTTTCTTACATTAAATATTAAAATAGTTAAATAATTAACTTATCAAAAGTCACGAGGAAACTATTGTAAAGCATGCTTTGAAAATTAAGCAGGGATCTCCACTAACTTGTCTAACTTCGATACTTGAAACTTTGTTTTCACTTGTAGATTACACGACCATTTATTCCGAATATCGTTAAAAAGAAAAGTTTTCTTAAATCACAGTGAACCTCACAACAGAGACACGTAACAATAACACAATCTATAAGAGATTTGATAAATATCTTTAATTCAATCGTTTAGCATTATCTTTTAATTCCATAGTTAAATATATCAAATAGATATTTAAACCCATAGGTTTACTGTACAGTATTATACATTTAATATTTCGTTAATGTTTTCAAGTTATAATATATATATATATATATATATATATATATATATATATATATATATATATATATATACATATATATATATACATATTTATATATATATTTACATATATATATTCATATCCAATTATATAATGGTTCGTGAATCGTCGGAATCTAGTCGAGGTTAAATGAATACATGAACACAGTTTTAAAATGTTTGAGATTTAACTTAACAGACTTTGCTTATCGTGTCGAAAAAATTATTTATACAAAGATTAAGTTTAAATTTGGACAGAAATTTCCGGGTCATCACAGTACCTACTCGTTAAAGAAATTTCGTCCCAAAATTTGATAGAGATTGTCACGGCTAATAATAAAAATGTTTTCATGATGAATATGAGTTGATAAACAGAGTTTCATCATTATTGACTAATATAGATAAAACGATTCGATTATGTGAAGCGTACGAGTGAAGCTGTCACAAAAGGTTGAGATAGAGATTTAACTTTTGACGTAGTCAAGGTGGATTTCCGGATTTCAAGGAATTTAAAGATAATCCTTGAAATCTATAAAAGATTTGATTCTCCGTAATCAAGGAAATTATGATCCTCTTTGATTAAATGCGGTAATCTGCCTCGATTGCTGTCTGATATTTCGCTATAAATTGACCTCTTCCGTTTCATTTATTTTCATCACTCCTATAATCTTCTTCATACATCCCGATAGATTCTAAAAATGCTAAATCCAGTCATGATTCTTGACATTTTCCTGGCTATAGTATCCTTCATTCTTCTTTTTCATCTGCCACCAGAGGAAGTTATTTTCTTCTACTATTACCTTGGGGTTATAATGTTTTTAATTCTCCCGTGTCTTTACGTTGCAATACGTATTGATATACACGGTCTGTAATTTATGTGTTGTTGTCAAGCTTTATATTTTCCCTTATATTTAGGAGCTCCATGCTTTTGTTTCTTCTTCCCGACTTTAAGTCAAGCAAACAATGGTCCAGAATTCATAGGTATGGAGTTTCGAATGATCATAATATACAAATACAAAGTAGAATGGAAAGGTAATAGCACGATTTGACTTGTCAAATTACAAGAATATCCAGAAAAGACTGAATCATCAAGAAAAATATTTTCTTGATAGTTTAGAGGTTAAATAGAATGAAAGAGTTATGTAACATGGTTCATGATGAGGGTATGATCTGTGAACCTTTATCACGTTCCATTAGAAACTCAGCATGACTTTCTGTAATATAATCACGTTGATCAAATGTCATTATATTATACTAACTCATGCTTCAATTCCCAACACTACTAAAAAACATTCATATTTTAAATTCGAATTTTTTTCAAATTTTAGAAACTACAACAGTTTTCTTTATGATGTAACACTGATAGCGCGAAGAGATAAATGATTTCAGATAAGAATGGTTATGAAAATATCTTCAGAAATATCGATGATCTTTATAATGAATGATTCGATGATATCTTTGAATTTCTAATATCGAAAGATGATAAAGAAGATTTGTCCGTAAAGATTTAGAGTCAGGAGCAAGGTATTCGTTAATGACTTTAGCAGATACTGAATCATTTGGATTCTTTGAAGGCAGGTTTAGTCTTTGTGATTTGTCCACAGCCTCCTTCATGGTTTGCTCAATCCGTTTTCCAGTATCAGACCTTCTATTTTTTTGAGCTTTGCCAACACATTATTCTTTATCATCAAACTTTTGACTGTTAATGTCGTTTAGGGTGTTTTTCAGAAACTTCACATTCGAAGTGTTTAAGTCTAGGAGATAGACGTTATATGTACATATATAACTGTTGGCGTAGAATTGCTGGGAAATTCGAGAATAATGATTGAAGCTTTTTGGTATGACAATTACCGTTACAAGATGCAGATAAGTACATGATAGGGTTTCAATGAATATAATGATTTTTCAGAAAGTTAAAGATCAATGATGTTGCTGGTAAGTTTACTGCTAATGTGGTGGAATATAAACGGTTCCCCGGTAACGATGACGAAGGGCAAACTTATATATCAAGTTATAATATAAGGCTTATTCGAATGAAAGGTTGAAGTTGATTTGCTGGAGATGTGATAAAATTGGCTACTTTGGAGAGGATTTGTAAAGTTATTTTCGGTAATAACAATGCCAAGGGATTATAGATGTGTTTTAAACTTCTACTTAGGTTCTCGGAGTTTTTCAGGTGCATAACTGTGGATAACATGTGGTTGGATCATCATCTCGATTGTTTCATTATTGAGGGGTTTTAAGAATCATGAAGGGTTTGAACGCAAATTGTCATCGTCAATATACATATGATGTTCTAGAATTTTGAACGACATGAATATTTTTTTTTGGTTGTTATGAATAGAAGTGATATTCTAGTACAGTTTTGAATTCAAAGTATGGCTTTGAAAGATGTAGAAATCTAAGAGTGATGTCTTCTGTTAAATCTTGACTTGAATTTTGATTTGTCAAAATCAGAATATGTAATCAAATTTGGATGAGAATGGTTGTTTTGATTTCTATGAAAGAATGTTTATTGTTATGAAAGTAGTGAGTATAGTTGATGATTGCTGAATTAGATTCGAAGAATGTAACATATTAATTGTGAATTTATATATCTCTCGGGTATTACCTACCCGTTAAAAGTTTCACAAGTTAATATTTTGTACAAGAGAGTTTTTATGAAAACATATGTATATTTTCTTCAGATGTAATACATATTTAATGATTTAATATTGAATTAAACTCATTTGACTTTCGGCTGGAACTAGAAATGAATAATCTCTAAAACTTTAGAATTTACGTAATCTTCGCGTAAATGAAATTATGAATCAATACTCTATTATTCATTTTATTGATATTTATTCGGTGAATGATGTTGGTGCTCGTGGAATTCTTGTGAACTTCGCAAGATATGAATTATGTTTTTAGAAAGTTTCGAGTACATCGAAGATGAAAGTGTAAAATCAAACATGTAATTGATTAATACACTTGGTTTATTATGAAATTAGTTGAAACAGAGATTGTAGTTGACGATGGTTAAGTCTTTAACGAAGGATGTACATCATTGCATATTAGTAATATGAATTAACCGGGAAGTATCTACCCTTATTCAATTCATGCATAATAGCTTAGTACGAAAAGATATACTATGGTTTCCAAAATTTATATATATATATATATATATATATATATATATATATATATATATATAAGATATACATATAAATTCTTCAGTAGAAATGAGTTAATACTTCATAACTCGTTGATATGACATACTTGTTGTTGATTAGTGATGTTGTTCGCGGTGATTATGGATCTGGAGGAGCTTGTGATATGGTAGATGCTGCTGGTGCTGACGATGCTGACGGTACTGACGGTGCTGGTGATGTTGACGGTACTGTTGATGTTGTTGGTATAGCAAGTATAGCTTTTAAATCGTGCACCATTCCGGTCAGGGTTTCATTTCATCATTTCTATTCGCCCACTCATCTGATTTACAATTTGCACTAGAATATATAATCTCTAAAACTTTTAGAAACTACATATTCTCTGCAGAATATTTCTTCGATGAAGTTATGAATCAATACTTTATCGTTTGTTGCTGTTGGTATTCCTTGGTATCTACATGGCATATGACGTTGATGCTCGTGGGACAGTTTGTGATGTTGAAGCATGGGATGTGGATGTTGTTGGTGGTGGTAATGGTACTTTTGGTGTTGATGATGGTGGTACTGTTGATGCCGGTGATGCTGCTCGTGCTTGTAACCTTTGCACCATATTCTCCAACGCCACTACCCGAGCGCGAAGCTCGTTGACTTCTTCTATTACACTGGGATGATTGTTGGTTCGGACGAGCGAATGAATAAGATTCAGAATTTGAGATAGTATATAATCGTGATGAGATACTCTGGAAATGAGAGAGAAAATGGTGTTTCGAACAGGTTCGCCGGTAAGTGCTTCAGGTTCTTCGCCAAGAGGGAAATGTGGTGGATGGAAGGGATCACCTTCTTATCTCTAATGATTAAGTGGGCTACGAACCCATCCCCAATTCATCTAGAATAGATTATGGCTAATTGGTTGATCCATTCCGGTCACATTTCTTTCGGAACTCGAGTGAAACTCCATATTGGAATAGCTGTCGAAATCTAAGGAATTTGAACTAGATACGGGATCCATCTTGTGTAATCAGAGAAATAATTTTTGATGTGAATTAGATTATAGGACTTAGATTTGGTATTCTTCAATACATAATTTACATATGTATATATAATACCAAAATCCCATAAATTACGGAGGAATCTTCGGTAGATGTCAGGCAAAGTTTACAGTAACAGATATGCTAAAATATGAATTAGCAGATACGCTAAGATATGAATTTTTGTCTATACACTATTAATGCAATCAATGTAGTAAAATGTGTCTAGACTAAGAATGATAAGCAGGTAATTTCCTAAGGATGATAAGCACGTAATTTTCGACAAGAAATTATAAGTAAAACTCGGTAAAAACAGATACGGTCATAGTCCAGAATCACTAATGCAACCTAACAATTACCATTTAAACACACTAATGCAAATTCAGATTCCCTATGACCTCAAGCTCTGATACCAACTATGATGACCCGTCCAAATCCATTTGAATGAATACATCATTCATCGATTTCACAGTGAGGTACTGACCTCTACATGATACGTTATGTAAACATTGCATTCTTTCGAAAAGGCACACCATAAATGAATATCTAATTCCAAGGTTTTTGACATCTGATGATTTCTACATATAGAAAATCACCGTAAATAATAGTTTACAATACTACATCCGTTGACAATGCAGTCAAAATAAGATACATGGTGATGATTTTGTGAATGCAAAGTTTTCTTGAATAAAGCATGTATGACTCCATGCACATAGCTTGTATAACGTATAAGCAAACAGCGGAAGACTTCTAGGAACCTGAGAATAAACATGCTTAAAAGTGTCAACACAAAGGTTGGTGAGTTCATAGTATTAATGTTGCGCATAATCTGTATATAAAGGTGGATCACAAGATTTCAGTTGTTTCATCCAAAACGTTTATCAAAATATTCTATGAAATTGAGCACCCTGGTAACTAACCTTAACGTATATATAATAAGTACCCCTGTTTTAACATACATGCAACCAACATGTACAATACACGCAAACTAACGTGTACTAAACTCAAATAGCATACATCTGTTTTATAGTTCAGGCTAGGATTTCTATACTTGGAACAGACGGGGATGTCAAGCCCTATGGATCCATATACAATTACTCGCGCCCACCAGTTCATATAACCAGCAGTTACTAGTTACCAAAGCTAAGGGATTTTCTGTTCAAACTCAGTGTAGAATTAAGTATGTACTTGTGTCCATTGCGTATAAATAAAGTGCATGTATTCTCAGCCCAAAAATATTTAAAGCATTTAAAAAGGGATCTATAAACTCACCTTAGCACATAAAATTCACTGAAATGTGACCGAAACTCGGAATGCAAAATAGCCGTAGATCTCAATCTAGAGAACTTATGTTGGTCAATACATGTCTAACAAGCTAGGTCAGGAAGTTGTGATGTGGTCCATCGGTTGGTGGCCTTCCTCCTTTAGAGGAGGTCAGGAGTTCGACCCCCGTTGGCTACATATTAAAAACACAATGTCATCCCTGACATGAAGTATCCACCCGTGGCACCTTTCCCATATCGTTTGGGGGGTAAAAGGGAGGGGGTTTTACTTGGTCGTGCCCTTGGATCGGTTTCACGGTTTCCTCCCGGGCAGCGATGGGGGCGGGGTTATTATCGCTGCATCGGCATAGTCGAAATGGGAGATGATCGCAACGGGTGGTTTAGTCCCCCTCGGGTGATCCCATTCGCTGTCCAAAAAAAAACAAGCTAGGTCACGTCATAGTGTATCACAATCCTAATGCTCGAGACCGACATGCAAAAGTTAACAAAAGTCATAAAAAAGTCAACTTTGACAATTGTTTAACAACACGAGACGTGTCTTATATAAGAATTCATTTACTCGCCCAGTAGTATACAAAAATCCAATTTATTAATCTTATAAACAGTTGTTTAAATATTAATTGTAGATTCAAAAGCAATTTCAATTAACGTCAATCATAATTCAGTTGACCATAACTTTTAATTTGTTCATCGAAATCACGCGATTTCTAAATGAAAAGTTATTAATTTTTCGCCAGCTTTCCAACAACATGCATATCATATACCTTATATCAGTAGTACATGTATTAAATTAGCGATTCATCATAAAACTATTTAAAGACGACATTTAGCATACTAGCATGCATAAACATATATACTCGAGCACTAGACATGGATACCCTATTAATATATAAAAGATAAGATATGAATGCTCACGTATCAAAATTGTGATTCAATACTGCAGGAAAGTACGTAGACTCAACGGAGATGATAAACACTAGGTTTGACTTGCGAATAATACCCGCAAATATTACCCATAACCTCCATTGCTATAACCCATAGTTTCCTTAGCTTAAACCCCTTTGAAAACTCGCTTGGGCATAACCTCGTCGTAATATTTTATGTATAATAATACTAATAATAATACTCCTAACTATAAGATTTATAATAATATTAATCTTAATTATTATAATAATAATAATTAATAATAATAATAATAATAATAATAATATAAATAAATATCTACGGAGTATATGTGAGATTAGAGAGATTGAGAATGGAGTCGAGCAAGCAGAAAGCAAATCGATTTATAGCCACACTTTTGGACCCACTTTCTCCGCGATCGAGGAGTGGGTGTGGGCAATAGGCCCGCGATCGCGGCCATCCACTCTCCCGATCGCCACTTGATTTGTTTGCTACCTCGTCGACATATTATTTATATATATATATAATATATTTATAATTCATATAATTATATATATATATATATATATATATATATATATATATATATATATATATATTAAATTCTCGTGTGTAGTTAACTTGTAAATTTAGTTCTAATGACTTGTACTTTGTCATTCGACTAATGTACCAGTTCTGATTTTTCGAACAACGTTTCGTATGCTTAGAAAACTAACACATTACATTTTGCGATGTCTACCTTCATCAATAATTAGACTTAATCATCGATAAACTATATTACCCAAAGTATAACTTATACATTTGAGTGTTTTGATCATTTGCTTTTTAAAATCATCATCTCGTTATCTATTAAAATATAATAATAATATGGGAATGTTTTATATCTAAATTACGTTCTTTAAACAAAACATTTTAATAATCAAAATTCTATTATATCAAAAACGTTTTCTTACATTAAATATTATAATAGTTAAATAATTAACTTATCAAAAGTCACGAGGAAATTATTGTAAAACATGCTTTGAAAATTAAGCAGGGATCTCCACTAACTTGTCTAACTTCGATACTTGACACTTTGTTTTCACTTGTAGATTACACGACCATTTATTCCAAATATCGTTAAAAAGAAAAGTTTTCTTAGATCACAGTGGACCTCACAACAGAGACACGTAACAATAACACAATCTATAAGAGATTTGATAAATATCTTTTAATTCAATCGTTTAGCATTATCTTTTAATTCCATAGTTAAATATATCAAATAGACATTTAAACCCATAGGTTTAATGTACAGTATTATACATTTAATATTTCGTTAATGTTTTCAAGTTATAATATATATATATATACATATATTTACATATATATTAATATCCAATTATATAATGGTTCGTGAATCGTCGGAATCTGGTCGAGGTTAAATGAATACATGAACACAGTTTTAAAATGTTTGAGATTTAACTTAACAAACTTTGCTTATCATGTCGGAAACATTATTTATACAAAGATTAAGTTTAAATTTGGTCAGAAATTTCCGGGTCTTCACAATGTGTCCTAGTGACTGCCTCAGGAGGATGTGTCTAAATGACTGTCTCAAATGTGGAATAACCCAACAACTTGATGCAAATTAAGTGTTAGGAGTCTCGAACAGCTGAAGGGGTTTCAAAAATTCATGAAAAGAAACCCTGCATATCGGCCAGAATTCCTCTGGATAAATCACATCAAAAGTATGTGGTTGAGCCTCAACGTCAAACAGGGCCTGGAGGTCAGACTTATCTTGATGAGGGAGATCTGTCTTTTCTAACGGAGTGGCAACATGACACTACTTCGGTAGATTTATCAGACCTCTGGAAGGATAATCACCTTAACAATCAGTCAGGATTCAAGCCTGATTACACACACTCTTTAGAGAGTGCAACAACTGAATGAAATGTGTCACCTCACGACATATCAGTGACTTCAGGATGCGATGTAACATCTTCCTACATTACATCGATTTCGACCGACACCAATGCGGTGTTAGGTACAGTTGGAAGGCGTAGTATAACCAAGGGTGGCATAGTTGCACAAAAGTCCCATGATACTTTAATCATGGAGGTGGATAGCTTGCTAACGCTGACTGGAACTTCGGTGACCAGTCATCCTCAACATCCACCGAGGTTAAAGTTGGACCAACCAATACCAGTGAGGTCCTGATGTGCGAAAAGTGGTATATGAATTATCGTATGGAAAATACCGGTTTTAGAAATTGCTACACACTAACGGGCAGTGTACCCGATCGTGTAGTAGTATAGTAACTGGTTTAGTTCCGTGTATCGTTCCAAGGACAGTTATATCAGTCAAACTAGAATTAGAAACTATATTATGATTAACTAAGTGAATGAAAGTTAAAAGTACAAGTTTTATGTTTTGGTGGCTATTTAACGATTTAGCCAAATCAAAGAAGGTTAAATGTAAAAACAATATTTTTGTCTTTTAAGTTTATGAAATGAGAATAAATGCAAATAAAGCAAGTAAGATAGTTTTGAATTAAATCAAAGAGATGAAATGTTTATCTAGATATTTTACCCTCGGTATTGGATGTATTTTTAGATATTAAGTCCTGATTGAATAATTATGTGTGTAGTTATCTAATAGGTTCACTAAGAGTTCTCTCGGATAAACACGCAAATACAATAACAAGATCAAGGGTTCCCTTTTCACTATGGTTCTTGTATTTGTAATCAAATAACTATAAGCATGCTAATCACCTCAATCGACTCGCCAAGAGTTCTCTTTAGCAAGTACTCAAACTAGAATTACTAAGCGAGGGTTCCCTATTACTTAGACCTTTTCGTTTGTGACTAGTTGATCAACAAGATCAAAGACTTGAATAACAATTGTCTTTGCGTTCGCTCTACACAATTCATTCCTATTTTGTTTAACCGTTTTAATCTAGTTTACCCCCTTGGTCCGGTTTAGCAAACAATCAATCTAAGACAAGTTGATTGTAAATCAATATGATACATCAACAAGAGTTCTCTTTATCAACAACATATCAATTAACTAGATACAAATGATTTTAACAACAATAAGCATGGTTCTTAATTCAAGCTTCAATCTATCACGCATAATACATTCAATCAATAAGATTACATCCAATACCTTGGTTATTAATCTAGACAAACATTATAAAAACTAGCCAACAATCATGGTAACAGACAACAATACAATCAATTTATTAACTGAAATCATTGCTGAGAACAAGTAAATAACCTACAAGAACAAGAGTTCTTGGATGAAGAAGGTTTTGATGGATGATGCCTTGATGTTGAGCCTCTTCAAAGAGGTTGGAGTTCTCCAATTTGCTCCTGAAAATCGCCTCTAAACTCTCTGGTTCGTATTCTTTTGAAACAGTCCCAAAAATGAAGCTTTAAAGTGGAGAAATTAGGTAAAAAGCAGAAAAGTCGGGTACACCTACTACGGGACGTCGTCCCAAAAGGCAGGACGGCGTCCCACAAAACACGACAGGACGGCGTCCTAATAATTCTAGACGGCGTCCCAGATAAAAGGCCAGGATGGCGTCCTCTTATGCTAGACGGCGTCCCGAATGGTTTTTAGGCACTGTTTCGTTTTCTTTTCAATATTAGTTCATTTGGACGAAGCCTAACATATCAGAAGCCTTGTTTTATCATTTTAGAGTGCTACCTTGACCCTAACTCGTATCGGGATCGACCAATGTCATAAATCATCAAAATTCTTTGCAGATCATTCTTCCGATACAAATTCGCGCATCTTGGCTTATCACTTGTAGATCACCTTCATTATCTTCGATTCTAGAGCGTTTTAAGTGATATTGCGATAGATATATATGATGTTATTGAGCAATATCAAAACACCCCACACTTAAACCTTGCTTGTCCTCAAGCAATTCTTTCGTTACAAAGTAGAACAATATCAAACATAATCACAAAATATAGATTACAAACATTACATGAATTACTCGAAGCACACGAAACACACACGTTGATATGAAACACAACACACACTATATGAAACACACGCTTTAAGTAACACACTTTTATTGGAATCACACGCACGCTTTACACACAATGGAAACACACGCACACATTTTTGGTAGATTAGAGCCAAGTATCCGAAAAATTTGATCCTAGGGAAATCAGGACCTTGATGAAAACGTTTTATGGTTTTGAAAATATCATGCTAGTTTTTAATACTAGACACGTTTTCCGATTTTGTCGGATTTTCTGAATTTTGAAAAATGAGTGCGGGTTTCCCGCTATTGGTCAAGCCAATCCCTCCCACGGTACCTAACATCACGAGATGTTGGTAGAAAATAATGTGCTTAGGGGGATACACATTACGTCCGGATATCATTGACAATTATGAGGTAATCATCTAATCCGTTAAGTCAATCATAAAGATCGAAGTTCATCAGGCTTAAAAGCTGATATATTACCTTTCCGGAGGTTATCCACTGGGAATCTGATCAATCACTGACAATTTGTGTATCATGGTGCGCTTCCCATTTGGCTAGCAAATCTCCCTCATTGAGATAAGCTTTGACTACCAGTTTCCCTGTTTGATGTTGAGGCCTGGTAGATTTCCAGTCGATTTTAGCAATGACTTTTCAAGACT
The DNA here is from genome assembly GCF_046630445.1 of Rutidosis leptorrhynchoides. NCBI lineage: Eukaryota > Viridiplantae > Streptophyta > Magnoliopsida > Asterales > Asteraceae > Rutidosis > Rutidosis leptorrhynchoides. Next base: position 199,470,983 of record NC_092335.1, read on the forward strand.
TTTCGTCACCCTACAACTGGTCTGGACTACAACTTCTGAAATAAATCAGCAAGTGTGTCGTTCGGGAGACTTGATTCCCTTTAGGATGGAATGGATACATCCTGTATGGTCATATAAGTGGTCGGACGCAACATTGTCCTTGTTAGGAGAAACAATGAGGATCGCCCTTAGGGTTTTTGATCTGGCGCGAGATCCGGTTTCCGACCACGCTATACAATCACCGCTCTCTCACGGTTTACACTCGTTTTGGTACAAGTGACCTACAAGTTAGCTTACTAAACTAGTAGGATTTTCATTCAAATAATTGAATGATGGAGCAACTTCAAAGACTATTAATAATTTAAAATGTAAACCAACATTTATTTTCTAGATTTTAAGACCATAATGTGTATAACGTGGTTTTTGGGCTTTTAATCGTTTTTAAGGCTAATTGAAAATTTTAAAAATTTTTAAATAAGCTTATAATCAATTAAGTTTATAAAATATCTTTTAAAAATTTATATTTATAACGGAAATTCGGTTGTTATACCTGATCTTAATCCGTCGATAAATTTTAAAATCAATTTTATAAAATTTAACCTTTTACAAGTTATGTTGCCTTGAACGCCTTAATTTTAGTAAAACGAGTTCCCGATAAATTTCTACTCCCCACCCCACACTTGAGATCATGCAAGGCCCTCATTGCATGAAATCAGAAAAAAAAATTAAATTTAGAGGGCAAAGTGATAGGGTGATTGTAGAAATTTCCAATTTTTTAACCTGTAAATAATGGAACAAGTAGACGGATGCCGCTGAACTTACTACCAGCATAAGAGCATCGTCTAGTCCGCGATTATCATCATACACACATCATAATATCAAATGTCGCTGAACTTAATGCCAGTCTTTGAAGTTCAATCATGCTGCACAAATAAACAAACCACACAAATCACAATAAAAATAACGGTGTTTTTACAACCACATCCGTTTATCAAACCACACCATTAGTATATTATTACAAACCGAAATTGTATCAAAATACATCCCACAAATAAAATAGTCTAAAAACAAGGTACAAAATGATCCAATAGGCACGCAGGCCTAGTTATCAAACGGCCAAAAATAATTACCCGAACCATCTCTGTACGGGCGTTCCTGAGGATATTGCTGCTCAAATCTGTTCCGAGCATCCTACAACGCAGTGGTATTATCATAAGTCGGGTGAGGCGGAGGTGGGTTTTGAGGATCCGTGTAATATTGGGGTGTCAGACGTGTCGTCCCATAGTACTGCTCGGGGTTGGAATAAAACAACTCTGAGTTATGGTTATTCCAATCAATACCATAACTCATCCATCCCTGATCGTGCACTTGAGCAATCTGTCGTTGCTCCATTCGCTGCTGACTATCCCACATTCGATCGTTGTGCATCCTTTGTTCGTTCGGGCTCAACCTCATGTTATTAACACTACCAACCAAACTGTCCCAACTTGATTGGGACGGATGCCACGGAACCTGTTCACCCACATTAGTCTGTGCCTCCATTTCTGCCTCCTCTTCCTGCCGCTGCTCTTGCTGAACACCACTGCCACTTGCGTCACCTGCACCAACTGCCACAAAAGGCACCAAATGCCCATTTCTATCTTTCATAATGATTTCAGCATTAATATAAAAAACCTTTTTTAATGGTTTCATTACGCTCGTGTACTCCTGTAATCTACTGAAATCAATGTTAAAATGTCGGGCAATTCGGGTGATGTAGTGGCCTCCCAGAAGTGGCTTCTGTAGCCGTGTCTCAGTCGTAATGGCAAGGAAATAATTACCGATTAGCCCAGGAATGTCGGTATAGGAACCCCGCTTGATTTGATCCATAATCCACAAATCTAATGTTTTCACCTTCTCATTACCCTCAATCCTCGCATTAAACGTGCATGCGATGAGTCGATGAAGCAGCCTATCATCCCGGGCTGCGATTTCGTTGTACCTGTGCTTGCTTGATCTAAAATGTGCAGGCGCAATATTTGGCTTACAAATTCTGCGCCAATAAGAGGTGTCATCAAAAACATGCCGGCCAACGTAATCAGAAGCCCGCAAATATTCACCTAACTGATTATCGGTGAATTCCTCAAAAATTCCCAGAACTCTACAAAGCTGTAAACTGCTTATACCCCTACCTTGGCCCCCGAGACGAAACTGTAGAAACTCATTCGATAAATAATCGCTGACATTGTTAAACCGCATGGTAGAGTAAAATTCTTTAAGCAGCACCGGATAGATTGGTTCATTGATGCTAAAAACCTGTTCCCAAACGTGGGTGACTACTCTACCGTAAGGAATGGCGAGTAAATTAGAAACATGTCGGCGCATGCCCGCCTCTTCCAATGGCCCCCAGATAAAATACCAAGTTGCATTAATCGGCCTACGGTTTATTCTCTCAAATGTTTCCGTATAGTCTTCATCGTTCTGAACCTGTGTTAACCAAACTCGAGGATCGTTTAGATCCTCCTCCGCTTCTTCTCCGGAAGACGATGATGAATGATGTTGTTGTTGTGGTGGTGGTGGTTGTCGTGGAGGAGCCAAACCTGCTGTCCTTCTTCTTTTTGCCGGTCCTCCTCTGCTTGATTGTCCCTGCAAAACATTATACACCAAACCAAAAGAACATAGAAACCGTTGTGTTAATGTTAGCTAAAAACATAACCGAGTAGCAGGAGAACTTCATCATTCAATTCCTAGTTCAAAAGCATTATGATTCATTTAAACGAAAGTGCATGTTCACAATTTTAAACCAAAGTCAACCAAAGTCAACATGAATTCGTTAATACACCTTCAAAAAAAAAATTGAAAATCATAACTTCACAATGTAGCACAAACTTAGGACTCAAAGATTCAAGTATGTTGTGTCATAGGTCATAACATTTAACTTTGCATTCTAATCATATTCATCACAAATCATAATACAATTTTCACAATTTTTAGCTCAAATGACCATCTTAACATCATACATTATGGCATTCCATTCCATTAATTTGATTCAACAGGCCCTTACAAATGAAAAACAAGCATACACATTTCATAAATTCATTACAATTCAACAATATGCTTAGAAATTCACTAACATTCAAAAATGACCCGGCCAAGTTGACATCAACATCACCAACACAATCATATACTTCACAAGAATCATAAACATCATACATAAACTCAACATCATAAATTAAGCATCCCAAATTCGGATTTAATTTCTTCAAACCCTAGAATCATGAACAAACCCTTAAAAACATGTAATCTTTGCAAAATAAACACATTAAGGGCAATTAAACTACTAAGGTATGTTAATCTTAACAATAATCATGCAAATCAAACACCCCACACTTATCCTTCACCAATTTATAGATATAGACATACAATTCAAGTAATGGATAAAGAAAAGTGTAAAAATGGAGTATCCATACCAAAAAGTTCATGATTTGAAGCTTGAATTTGAAGAAGGAAACGCGAAATTGAAGTAGAAATTAGGGTTTTTAGAGAGTGGTTCGGGTTAGGGCAGAGAAAAATAGAGAAGAGTGTGTTTTGTGGATAAGAAATGAGTGGGTAAGTGTATAAAACGTATTTTTTTTTTCTGACTCAGGGGGTCGGGACGTCGTCTCGGAATGGAGGACGGCGTCTCGGTTAGTACTTTGGGACGGCGTCGAGCTAATTGAGACGGCGTCTAGAAGTTTAAACTGGGACGGCGTCTAGCTAAATGGGACGGCGTCTAGAAGCTTAAACTGGGACGGCGTCTTTCATAGTGGGACGGCGTCCTGCATAGTGCTAAAGCCCACTGACCTGATTTTCTGAGTCGTTCGCGTTTAGGGGTCATACGTTAATCATTTTGTACCAAACTAAAATTTAATGTGCACACAATACAAACCTAATTACAATCGTGAACCATTCTTTTACGAGTCGTTCACCAAACTCGTCCCCATTTAGATTTAGGCGTTTTTCTTGAAGTTGAGGCTAACCTCATCCTCAATTTCTAGGGGACCATCAACATAGTGTTTGACCCGGTGGCCATTCACTTTAAAAATATCACCCTTCCCGTTCTCCATTTCGACTGTACCATAAGGGTACACCTTTCTAACAACAAACGGTCCCGTCCATCGGGACTTAAGCTTTCCGGGTGATAACTTGAAACGGGAATTATAAACAAGGACACGATCTCCTTCCATGAATTCTTTTGGATGTTTCAATCTTTTGTCGTGCCATTGTTTGGTTTTTTTCTTGTAAATTAGAGAGTTGTCATAGGCTTCAAGCCTCAACTCGTCTAATTCATTTAGTTGGGTCAAACGTAACCGACCCGCTTCTTGGTAATCCAAATTGCATGCCCTTAGCGCCCAATGTGTAGTGACCCAAACTTTTCCATGTTTATATATATTAATTGAGATTGATGTTTACATGATTAAATGTTTCCAACATGTTAAGCAATCAAACTTGTTAAGACTTGATTAATTGAAATAGGTTTCATATAGACAATTGACCACCCAAGTTGACCGGTGTTTCACGAACGTTAAAACTTGTAAAAAAACTATATGATGACATATATATGGTTATATATATAGTTAACATGATATTATGATAAGTAAACATATCATTAATTATATTAACAATGAACTACATATGTAAAAACAAGACTACTAACTTAATGATTTTGAAACGAGACATATATGTAACGTTTATCGTTGTAACGACATTTAATGTATATATATCATATTAAGAGATATTCGTACATCATAATATCATGATAATATAATAATTTAAAATCTCTTTTGTTATTATAAACATTGGGTTAACAACATTTAACAAGATCGTTAACCTAAAGGTTTCAAAACAACACTTACATGTAACGACTAACGATGACTTAACGACTCAGTTAAAATGTATATACATGTAGTGTTTTAATATGTATTTATTCACTTTTGAAAGACTTCAATACACTTATCAAAATACTTCTACTTAACAAAAATGCTTACAATTACATTCTCGTTCAGTTTCATCAACAATTCTACTCGTATGCACCCGTATTCGTACTCGTACAATACACAGCTTTTAGATGTATGTACTATTGGTATATACACTCCAATGATCAGCTCTTAGCAGCCCATGTGAGTCACCTAACACATGTGGGAACCATCATTTGGCAACTAGCATGAAATATCTCATAAGATTACAAAAATATGAGTAATCATTCATGACTTATTTACATGAAAACAAAATTACATATCCTTTATATCTAATCCATACACCAACGACCAAAAACACCTACAAACACTTTCATTCTTCAATTTTCTTCATTTAATTGAACTCTCTCAAGTTCTATCTTCAAGTTCTAAGTGTTCTTCATAAATTCCAAAAGTTCTAGTTTCATAAAATCAAGAATACTTTCAAGTTTGCTAGCTCACTTCCAATCTTGTAAGGTGATCATCCAACCTCAAGAAATCTTTGTTTCTTACAGTAGGTTATCATTCTAATACAAGGTAATAATCATATTCAAACTTTGGTTCAATTTCTATAACTATAACAATCTTATTTCAAGTGATGATCTTACTTGAACTTGTTTTCGTGTCATGATTTTGCTTCAAGAACTTTGAGCCATCCAAGGATCCATTGAAGCTAGATCCATTTTTCTATTTTCCAGTAGGTTCATCCAAGGAACTTAAGGTAGTAATGATGTTCATAACATCATTCGATTCATACATATAAAGCTATCTTATTCGAAGGTTTAAACTTGTAATCACTAGAACATAGTTTAGTTAATTCTAAACTTGTTCGCAAACAAAAGTTAATCCTTCTAACTTGACTTTTAAAATCAACTAAACACATGTTCTATATCTATATGATATGCTAACTTAACGATTTAAAACCTGGAAACACGAAAAACACCGTAAAACCGGATTTACGCCGTCGTAGTAACACCGCGGGCTGTTTTGGGTTAGTTAATTAAAAACTATGATAAACTTTGATTTAAAAGTTGTTATTCTGAGAAAATGATTTTTATTATGAACATGAAACTATATCCAAAAATTATGGTTAAACTCAAAGTGGAAGTATGTTTTCTAAAATGGTCATCTAGACGTCGTTCTTTCGACTGAAATGACTACCTTTACAAAAACGACTTGTAACTTATTTTTCCGACTAGAAACCTATACTTTTTTTGTTTAGATTCATAAAATAGAGTTCAATATGAAACCATAGCAATTTGATTCACTCAAAACGGATTTAAAATGAAGAAGTTATGGGTAAAACAAGATTGGATAATTTTTCTCATTTTAGCTACGTGAAAATTGGTAACAAATCTATTCCAACCATAACTTAATCAACTTGTATTATATATTATGTAATCTTGAGATACCATAGACACGTATACAATGTTTCGACCTATCATGTCGACACATCTATATATATTTCGGAACAACCATAGACACTCTATATGTGAATGTTGGAGTTAGCTATACAGGGTTGAGGTTGATTCCAAAATATATATAGTTTGAGTTGTGATCAATACTGAGATACGTATACACTGGGTCGTGGATTGATTCAAGATAATATTTATCGATTTATTTCTGTACATCTAACTGTGGACAACTAGTTGTAGGTTACTAACGAGGACAGCTGACTTAATAAACTTAAAACATCAAAATATATTAAAAGTGTTGTAAATATATTTTGAACATACTTTGATATATATGTATATATTGTTATAGGTTCGTGAATCAACCAGTGGCCAAGTCTTACTTCCCGACGAAGTAAAAATCTGTGAAAGTGAGTTATAGTCCCACTTTTAAAATCTAATATTTTTGGGATGAGAATACATGCAGGTTTTATAAATGATTTACAAAATAGACACAAGTACGTGAAACTACATTCTATGGTTGAATTATCGAAATCGAATATGCCCCTTTTTATTAAGTCTGGTAATCTAAGAATTAGGGAACAGACACCCTAATTGACGCGAATCCTAAAGATAGATCTATTGGGCCTAACAAACCCCATCCAAAGTACCGGATGCTTTAGTACTTCGAAATTTATATCATATCCGAAGGGTGTCCCGGAATGATGGGGATATTCTTATATATGCATCTTGTTATTGTCGGTTACCAGGTGTTCACCATATGAATGATTTTTATCTCTATGTATGGGATGTGTATTGAAATATGAAATCTTGTGGTCTATTGTTACGATTTGATATATATAGGTTAAACCTATAACTCACCAACATTTTTGTTGACGTTTTAAGCATGTTTATTCTCAGGTGATTATTAAGAGCTTCCGCTGTCGCATACTTAAATAAGGACAAGATTTGGAGTCCATGCTTGTATGATATTGTGTAAAAACTGCATTCAAGAAACTTATTTTGTTGTAACATATTTGTATTGTAAACCATTATGTAATGGTCGTGTGTAAACAGGATATTTTAGATTATCATTATTTGATAATCTACGTAAAGCTTTTTAAACCTTTATTGATGAAATAAAGGTTATGGTTTGTTTAAAAATGAATGCAGTCTTTGAAAAACGTCTCATATAGAGGTCAATACCTCGCAACGAAATCAATTAATATGGAACGTTTTTAATCAATAAGAACGGGACATTTCAGTTGGTATCCGAGCGTTGGTCTTAGAGAACCAGAAAATTTGCATTAGCGTGTCTTATCGAGTTTGTTAGGATGCATTAGTGAGTCTGGACTTCGACCGTGTTTTCTTTAAAAATGATTGCTTAACATTTTTGTTGGAAACTATATATTTTAACATATGAATATTATGTGATATATTAATCTCTTAACGTGTTTGATATTATGTGATAGATGTCTACCTCTAGAACAAGTCCCATTGACTCACCTAATAATAATGAAGAGTCAAATGTAAATTGGAATGATTTGTGGACTGATTCACAAGTTCCCGAAGAGGAACCGGAAGAAGAGTCGGAACCGGAAGAAGAATCGGAACCGGAAGAAGAATCGGAACCGGATGAAGAAATAGAACCGGTGGGGGAAATAATAAAACGGTTAAGTAAAAGAAAATCCTCAACCAACCGACCAAAGTTAATTATGGTCAATGGTGTTTCCGCCAAGGAAGCAAAATATTGGGAGGATTACCAATTCTCCGATGAATCGGATTCCGACGAGAATTCCGATGATGTTATAGAAATTACCCCAACTGAATTTAAAAAGGTAAAAGAAAATAATAAGGGAAAGGGCATAAAAATAGAGAAATCCAATTCCAACCCCGATGAACTTTATATGTATCGTCAACCCCCGAAATCCTTAAGTTGTAACAATGACCCGGGAACCTCTAAACCACCAGGTTTTTCTAAACCAATGTGGACAACGACGGCTCGTATTAAGGGAACATCATATATCCCTAGAAACTTGGCAAAACGAACCAAAACCGAAGAAGAAGAAACGAGCGAGTCGGAATAAGATAGTTGTATTCGTGTGGTGTAATATATGGAATATAGTGTTCTTATGCTTTATGATATATGTAAAAATTGCTTGTATTAATAAGTATTTTTTTTTTTTTTTTTATGAATCTAACTCTTGTCTATTTTACAGTTTAAAAACACAAAATGGATAGACAACCCAATATTTTAAGAGACCTACCCGGAGACATGATTGATGAAATCTTGTCTAGAGTCGGCCAGAATTCTTCGGCACAACTATTTAAGGCGAGATCAGTTTGTAAGACATTCGAAGAGCGTTCCAAGAATGTCTTGATTTATAAGAGACTTTCGTTTGAAAGATGGGGGATATCACATTGGGAAACCCATAAGTTACGATGTGTTTACTTTGACGCATATATTGCGGGGAACCCAAATGCTATTTTACGCAACGGGTTAAGAAATTATTTTGACTCAATATATCCGAATATTGGACTTCGTGATTTAGAAAAAGCGGCTAACATGCAACATAAAGAAGCATGTTATGCTTACGGATTAGTAATGTTCGCTTCTCACCAAAGTGAGAACAAGAACATCGGGCTACAACTATTAAACAAAACGTTTCCACAAGTGACGGAGTCGGTAATTGGGGTAAGAAATGAGGTTTTTAGATTATTACGGGACTGTTGGACATTACGTAACCCTCGTCCCTTTGATGACGTTACGACACGCTGTCTTATCAACGGCCATAACGGTTATGTTGCACAAGACCAAGGATGGGAAGTAGTCCTAGTAAAACCAGAATGCATGACTTGTTTCTGGACGTATGAATTACGTGTCTTTATTGCCTTTGCTGAACGACTTGTGTACTAGCTAGAATTGTCTTCACAACTATCTTGTATCAAAGTTATTGTGTGCTATATTTCATGCTTTATGTAAAATAAGCGGTATTGTAAGTTTGTAAAATATTGTATAAAAGTTTGAACGCGAAATATTATTATAATCAGTTTTTCATATAGAATTGTAGTAGTTGAATTGTATATTAGCTACTAAGTATGAACTTAACGGGTAGGTACTACCCGAATTTAAACTTATAAAACGCTAATATGAAGAAAAAGCTTTTATAAATGAGTTCATATTATGCTACGAAATACTATTAACTACTCTTAATATTCTGTATGATTAACTTGTTCCATTTAACTATTTTGAAGGAAATGGCACCGACTACTCGACACACCGTAAATATGAATGAAGAGGAATTCCGTACTTTTCTAGCTTCAAACATAGCCGCAGTACAGGCTGCGCTACATACCAACAATAACCTTGGATCTAGCAGTACAGGAAATCGTGTAGGATGCACCTACAAAGAATTCACTGCCTGCAAACCTTTGGAATTTGATGGAACCGAAGGACCGATCGGATTGAAACGGTGGACCGAGAAGGTTGAATCGGTGTTTGCCATAAGTAAGTGTACTGAAGAGGACAAAGTGAAGTACGCTACGCATACCTTCACAGGTTCTGCGTTAACATGGTGGAATACCTATCTAGAGCAAGTGGGACAAGATGATGCGTACGCACTACCGTGGTCAGCATTCAAGCACTTGATGAACGAGAAGTACCGTCCCAGAACCGAGGTCAATAAGCTCAAGACAGAACTTAGAGGGTTACGAACCCAAGGATTTGATATTACCACGTACGAAAGACGATTCACAGAATTGTGCCTATTGTGTCCGGGAGCATTCGAAGATGAGGAAGAGAAGATCGACGCGTTTGTGAAAGGATTACCGGAAAGAATCCAAGAAGATATAAGTTCACACGAGCCCGCCTCCATACAACAGGCATGTAGAATGGCTCACAAACTAGTGAACCAGATTGAAGAAAGAATTAAAGAACAGACTGCTGAAGAGGCCAATGTGAAGCAAGTCAAAAGAAAGTGGGAGGAAAACGGTGATAAGAATCACCAATACAACAACAACAGCAATTACAACAATAATCGCAACAATTATCCCAACAATCGCAACATCAATCGCAACTACAACAAACGGCCCAACAACAACAACAACAACAACAACAACAACAACAACTACAACAATCATCCCAACAACAATAATAACCGCAACAACAACAACAATCAGAAGCAACTATGCCAAAGGTGTGAAAAGAATCACTCGGGGTTCTGCACCAAATTTTGCAACAAGTGTAAAAGAAATGGTCATAGCGCGGCGAAGTGTGAGGTCTACGGACCAGGGGTTAATAGAACGAAAGGAACAAATGGTGTCGGAACGAGTAATGGCGGAGCAAGTAGTGTCGGAGCAAGTTATGCCAATGTAGTTTGTTATAAATGTGGAAAACCAGGCCACATTATTAGAAATTGCCCGAACCAGGAGAACACGAATGGACAAGGCCGTGGAAGAGTTTTCAATATTAATGCGGTAGAGGCACAGGAAGACCCGGAGCTTGTTACGGGTACGTTTCTTATTGACAATAAATCTGCTTACGTTTTATTTGATTCGGGTGCGGATAGAAGCTATATGAGTAGAGATTTTTGTGCTAAATTAAGTTGTCCATTGACGCCTTTGGATAGTAAATTTTTACTCGAATTAGCAAATGGTAAATTAATTTCAGCAGATAATATATGTCGGAATCGAGAAATTAAACTGGTTAGCGAAACATTTAAGATTGATTTGATACCAGTAGAGTTAGGGAGTTTTGATGTGATAATCGGTATGGACTGGTTGAAAGAAGTGAAAGCGGAGATCGTTTGTTACAAAAATGCAATTCGCATTATACGAGAAAAAGGAAAACCCTTAATGGTGTACGGAGAAAAGGGCAACACGAAGCTACATCTTATTAGTAATTTGAAGGCACAAAAACTAATAAGAAAAGGTTGCTATGCTGTTCTAGCACACGTCGAGAAAGTACAAACTGAAGAAAAGAGCATCAATGATGTTCCCATTGCAAAAGAATTTCCCGATGTATTTCCGAAAGAATTACCGGGATTACCCCCACATCGATCCGTTGAATTTCAAATAGATCTTGTACCAGGAGCTGCACCAATAGCTCGTGCTCCTTACAGACTCGCACCCAGCGAGATGAAAGAACTGCAAAGCCAATTACAAGAACTTTTAGAGCGTGGTTTCATTCGACCAAGCACATCACCGTGGGGAGCTCCTGTTTTGTTTGTCAAGAAGAAAGATGGTACATTCAGGTTGTGTATCGACTACCGAGAGTTGAACAAACTTACCATCAAGAACCGCTACCCACTACCGAGAATCGACGACTTATTTGATCAACTACAAGGCTCGTCTGTTTATTCAAAGATTGACTTACGTTCCGGGTATCATCAAATGCGGGTGAAAGAAGATGATATTCCAAAGACTGCTTTCAGAACACGTTACGGTCATTACGAGTTTATGGTCATGCCGTTTGGTTTAACTAATGCACCAGCTGTGTTCATGGACCTTATGAACCGAGTGTGTGGACCATACCTTGACAAGTTTGTCATTGTTTTCATTGATGACATACTTATTTACTCAAAGAATGACCAAGAACACGGTGAACATTTGAGAAAGGTGTTAGAAGTATTGAGGAAGGAAGAATTGTACGCTAAGTTTTCAAAGTGTGCATTTTGGTTGGAAGAAGTTCAATTCCTCGGTCACATAGTGAACAAAGAAGGTATTAAGGTGGATCCGGCAAAGATAGAAACTGTTGAAAAGTGGGAAACCCCGAAAACTCCGAAACACATACGCCAGTTTTTAGGACTAGCTGGTTACTACAGAAGGTTCATCCAAGACTTTTCCAGAATAGCAAAACCCTTGACTGCATTAACGCATAAAGGGAAGAAATTTGAATGGAATGATGAACAAGAGAAAGCGTTTCAGTTATTGAAGAAAAAGCTAACTACGGCACCTATATTGTCATTGCCTGAAGGGAATGATGATTTTGTGATTTATTGTGACGCATCAAAGCAAGGTCTCGGTTGTGTATTAATGCAACGAACGAAGGTGATTGCTTATGCGTCTAGACAATTGAAGATTCACGAACAAAATTATACGACGCATGATTTGGAATTAGGCGCGGTTGTTTTTGCATTAAAGACTTGGAGGCACTACTTATATGGGGTCAAAAGTATTATATATACCGACCACAAAAGTCTTCAACACATATTTAATCAGAAACAACTGAATATGAGGCAGCGTAGGTGGATTGAATTATTGAATGATTACGATTTTGAGATTCGTTACCACCCGGGGAAGGCAAATGTGGTAGCCGATGCCTTGAGCAGGAAGGATAGAGAACCCATTCGAGTAAAATCTATGAATATAATGATTCATAATAACATTACTACTCAAATAAAGGAGGCGCAACAAGGAGTTTTAAAAGAGGGAAATTTAAAGGATGAAATACCCAAAGGATCGGAGAAGCATCTTAATATTCGGGAAGACGGAACCCGGTATAGGGCTGAAAGGATTTGGGTACCAAAATTTGGAGATATGAGAGAAATGGTACTTAGAGAAGCTCATAAAACCAGATACTCAATACATCCTGGAACGGGGAAGATGTACAAGGATCTCAAGAAACATTTTTGGTGGCCGGGTATGAAAGCCGATGTTGCTAAATACGTAGGAGAATGTTTGACGTGTTCTAAGGTCAAAGCTGAGCATCAGAAACCATCAGGTCTACTTCAACAACCCGAAATCCCGGAATGGAAATGGGAAAACATTACCATGGATTTCATCACTAAATTGCCAAGGACTGCAAGTGGTTTTGATACTATTTGGGTAATAGTTGATCGTCTCACCAAATCAGCACACTTCCTACCAATAAGAGAAGATGACAAGATGGAGAAGTTAGCACGACTGTATTTGAAGGAAGTCGTCTCCAGACATGGAATACCAATCTCTATTATCTCTGATAGGGATGGCAGATTTATTTCAAGATTCTGGCAGACATTACAGCAAGCATTAGGAACTCGTCTAGACATGAGTACTGCCTATCATCCACAAACTGATGGGCAGAGCGAAAGGACGATACAAACGCTTGAAGACATGCTACGAGCATGTGTTATTGATTTCGGAAACAGTTGGGATCGACATCTACCGTTAGCAGAATTTTCCTACAACAACAGCTACCATTCAAGCATTGAGATGGCGCCGTTTGAAGCACTTTATGGTAGAAAGTGCAGGTCTCCAATTTGTTGGAGTGAGGTGGGGGATAGACAGATTACGGGTCCGGAGATTATACAAGAAACTACTGAGAAGATCATTCAAATTCAACAACGGTTGAAAACCGCCCAAAGTCGACAAAAGAGCTACGCTGACATTAAAAGAAAAGATATAGAATTTGAAATTGGAGAGATGGTCATGCTTAAAGTTTCACCTTGGAAAGGCGTTGTTCGATTTGGTAAACGAGGGAAATTAAATCCAAGGTATATTGGACCATTCAAGATTATTGATCGTGTCGGACCAGTAGCTTACCGACTTGAGTTACCTCAACAACTCGCGGCTGTACATAACACTTTCCACGTCTCGAATTTGAAGAAATGTTTTGCTAAAGAAGATCTCACTATTCCGTTAGATGAAATCCAAATCAACGAAAAACTCCAATTCATCGAAGAACCCGTCGAAATAATGGATCGTGAGGTTAAAAGACTTAAGCAAAACAAGATACCAATTGTTAAGGTTCGATGGAATGCTCGTAGAGGACCCGAGTTCACCTGGGAGCGTGAAGATCAGATGAAGAAGAAATACCCGCATCTATTTCCAGAAGATTCGTCAACACCTTCAACAGCTTAAAATTTCGGGACGAAATTTATTTAACGGGTAGGTACTGTAGTGACCCAAACTTTTCCATGTTTATATATATTAATTGAGATTGATGTTTACATGATTAAATGTTTCCAACATGTTAAGCAATCAAACTTGTTAAGACTTGATTAATTGAAATAGGTTTCATATAGACAATTGACCACCCAAGTTGACCGGTGTTTCACGAACGTTAAAACTTGTAAAAAAACTATATGATGACATATATATGGTTATATATATAGTTAACATGATATTATGATAAGTAAACATATCATTAATTATATTAACAATGAACTACATATGTAAAAACAAGACTACTAACTTAATGATTTTGAAACGAGACATATATGTAACGTTTATCGTTGTAACGACATTTAATGTATATATATCATATTAAGAGATATTCGTACATCATAATATCATGATAATATAATAATTTAAAATCTCTTTTGTTATTATAAACATTGGGTTAACAACATTTAACAAGATCGTTAACCTAAAGGTTTCAAAACAACACTTACATGTAACGACTAACGATGACTTAACGACTCAGTTAAAATGTATATACATGTAGTGTTTTAATATGTATTTATTCACTTTTGAAAGACTTCAATACACTTATCAAAATACTTCTACTTAACAAAAATGCTTACAATTACATTCTCGTTCAGTTTCATCAACAATTCTACTCGTATGCACCCGTATTCGTACTCGTACAATACACAGCTTTTAGATGTATGTACTATTGGTATATACACTCCAATGATCAGCTCTTAGCAGCCCATGTGAGTCACCTAACACATGTGGGAACCATCATTTGGCAACTAGCATGAAATATCTCATAAGATTACAAAAATATGAGTAATCATTCATGACTTATTTACATGAAAACAAAATTACATATCCTTTATATCTAATCCATACACCAACGACCAAAAACACCTACAAACACTTTCATTCTTCAATTTTCTTCATTTAATTGAACTCTCTCAAGTTCTATCTTCAAGTTCTAAGTGTTCTTCATAAATTCCAAAAGTTCTAGTTTCATAAAATCAAGAATACTTTCAAGTTTGCTAGCTCACTTCCAATCTTGTAAGGTGATCATCCAACCTCAAGAAATCTTTGTTTCTTACAGTAGGTTATCATTCTAATACAAGGTAATAATCATATTCAAACTTTGGTTCAATTTCTATAACTATAACAATCTTATTTCAAGTGATGATCTTACTTGAACTTGTTTTCGTGTCATGATTTTGCTTCAAGAACTTTGAGCCATCCAAGGATCCATTGAAGCTAGATCCATTTTTCTATTTTCCAGTAGGTTCATCCAAGGAACTTAAGGTAGTAATGATGTTCATAACATCATTCGATTCATACATATAAAGCTATCTTATTCGAAGGTTTAAACTTGTAATCACTAGAACATAGTTTAGTTAATTCTAAACTTGTTCGCAAACAAAAGTTAATCCTTCTAACTTGACTTTTAAAATCAACTAAACACATGTTCTATATCTATATGATATGCTAACTTAACGATTTAAAACCTGGAAACACGAAAAACACCGTAAAACCGGATTTACGCCGTCGTAGTAACACCGCGGGCTGTTTTGGGTTAGTTAATTAAAAACTATGATAAACTTTGATTTAAAAGTTGTTATTCTGAGAAAATGATTTTTATTATGAACATGAAACTATATCCAAAAATTATGGTTAAACTCAAAGTGGAAGTATGTTTTCTAAAATGGTCATCTAGACGTCGTTCTTTCGACTGAAATGACTACCTTTACAAAAACGACTTGTAACTTATTTTTCCGACTAGAAACCTATACTTTTTTTGTTTAGATTCATAAAATAGAGTTCAATATGAAACCATAGCAATTTGATTCACTCAAAACGGATTTAAAATGAAGAAGTTATGGGTAAAACAAGATTGGATAATTTTTCTCATTTTAGCTACGTGAAAATTGGTAACAAATCTATTCCAACCATAACTTAATCAACTTGTATTATATATTATGTAATCTTGAGATACCATAGACACGTATACAATGTTTCGACCTATCATGTCGACACATCTATATATATTTCGGAACAACCATAGACACTCTATATGTGAATGTTGGAGTTAGCTATACAGGGTTGAGGTTGATTCCAAAATATATATAGTTTGAGTTGTGATCAATACTGAGATACGTATACACTGGGTCGTGGATTGAT
Source organism: Rutidosis leptorrhynchoides (assembly GCF_046630445.1). NCBI lineage: Eukaryota > Viridiplantae > Streptophyta > Magnoliopsida > Asterales > Asteraceae > Rutidosis > Rutidosis leptorrhynchoides. The sequence goes on from NC_092335.1 coordinate 199,487,394, forward strand.
TCAAGATAATATTTATCGATTTATTTCTGTACATCTAACTGTGGACAACTAGTTGTAGGTTACTAACGAGGACAGCTGACTTAATAAACTTAAAACATCAAAATATATTAAAAGTGTTGTAAATATATTTTGAACATACTTTGATATATATGTATATATTGTTATAGGTTCGTGAATCAACCAGTGGCCAAGTCTTACTTCCCGACGAAGTAAAAATCTGTGAAAGTGAGTTATAGTCCCACTTTTAAAATCTAATATTTTTGGGATGAGAATACATGCAGGTTTTATAAATGATTTACAAAATAGACACAAGTACGTGAAACTACATTCTATGGTTGAATTATCGAAATCGAATATGCCCCTTTTTATTAAGTCTGGTAATCTAAGAATTAGGGAACAGACACCCTAATTGACGCGAATCCTAAAGATAGATCTATTGGGCCTAACAAACCCCATCCAAAGTACCGGATGCTTTAGTACTTCGAAATTTATATCATATCCGAAGGGTGTCCCGGAATGATGGGGATATTCTTATATATGCATCTTGTTATTGTCGGTTACCAGGTGTTCACCATATGAATGATTTTTATCTCTATGTATGGGATGTGTATTGAAATATGAAATCTTGTGGTCTATTGTTACGATTTGATATATATAGGTTAAACCTATAACTCACCAACATTTTTGTTGACGTTTTAAGCATGTTTATTCTCAGGTGATTATTAAGAGCTTCCGCTGTCGCATACTTAAATAAGGACAAGATTTGGAGTCCATGCTTGTATGATATTGTGTAAAAACTGCATTCAAGAAACTTATTTTGTTGTAACATATTTGTATTGTAAACCATTATGTAATGGTCGTGTGTAAACAGGATATTTTAGATTATCATTATTTGATAATCTACGTAAAGCTTTTTAAACCTTTATTGATGAAATAAAGGTTATGGTTTGTTTAAAAATGAATGCAGTCTTTGAAAAACGTCTCATATAGAGGTCAATACCTCGCAACGAAATCAATTAATATGGAACGTTTTTAATCAATAAGAACGGGACATTTCACAATGTGCTTTATGTTCAATCTCCAACGGGAGATGGCATGCTTTTCCGTATACCATACGGAAAGGAGTTGTTCCAATCGGTGTTTTGTAGGCCGTGCGAAAAGCCCACAATGCATCGTTTAACTTGGTTGACCACTCTTTGGGATTGGCACCAACGGTCTTTTCAAGTATGCGTTTTAATGACCGGTTGGTGTTTTCTACTTGCCCACTCGTTTGGGGATGATAAGATGTCGAAATTTTATGGATTACTCCATATCTTTTCAACACCTTTTCCAATTGCTTATTGCAAAAGTGGGTGCCCCGGTCACTTATAAGAGCTTTTGGTGTGCCGAACCTAGAGAAAAGTTCCATCAAAAAGTTTACCACTACTCGGCCATCATTTGTTGGTAGAGGTTTTGCCTCCGCCCATTTAGAAATATAATCTATGGCGACAAGTATGTAGAGGTAAGAATGAGATTTTGGAAAGGGGCCCATAAAGTCAATTCCCCAAACATCGAACACCTCACATACTTGGATGCTTTGTTGAGGCATTTCATCCCGTTTAGTTATTTGACCGGCCTGTTGGCACGCGTCACAAGCTTTACAGACAGCGTAGGCATCTTTGAATATGGTAGGCCAATAGAAACCGGCCTCGTAAACTTTCTTCCCCGTGATTTGGGGACCAAAGTGCCCACCTGTTGGACCAAGGTGACAGTCAAGCAGAATTTCAGTGCATTCCTTCCCCGAAACACACCGACGGATTATCCCATCGGGACACTGTTTAAAGAGATATGGATGTTCCCAAAAATAGTATTTTAAGTCACTAAAGAATTTCTTTCTTTTCTGGTGTGACATACCGGTTTCTAGGAATCCACCCGCAAGATAGTTGGCAATGTCTACAAACCATGGATCATCAATTTTCTCAACCCTCATGAGATTTTCATCAGGAAAATTATCTTGGATAACGGTCTCATGTAGAACCCCAAGATTCGGGTTCTCAAGTCGAGAAAGGTGATCGGCAGCTAGGTTTTCGGCACCCTTTTTGTAGCGACCCCGACAAATCGTCAAATGACGGTGTCATCTACGTATGGTCCCATTACATGGTCGTAAGTCTTTATAACAAAGTTTGACCGAAAAGTATGTCGCATTCATTTCATAAATAAGGGTGTTTCAAAGTTTACAAAAGTAGTTTCCATAACAAGTACATAACAATGTTTAAAGTTTGTATGAAACACATGCGACACGATTAAAAGTAGTCAAAAAGACGCTCCACGTATGCAAGTATACTCAACATCCAATACAAGTATCAAATAGTATGAGCGGAAGCATGTATCACCTAAGTTCAAGGACCTGAGAAAAACATAGAGAAACTGTCAACGAAAACGTTGGTGAAATCATAGGTTTAAATAAGTAAATGAGTAATAGTAAGTTGAACCACAAGATTTGCAACATCGATGAAGCCATAGTACATTCTAAAAGTTAATATTCACGAGCACCCAATTATCAAAGCTTAACGTTCCGTCCGTTGAATACCCCATCAATTAGTGCTAGAACAACACTGTTCCCGAAAATATATTTCATTCGTAAACGGTAGCGAACCGTTTGAATGAGGGTTTGTCAAACCCATATGGCCATATAACATAAGTTCTCGCTTACACCATCTGATGTAACTAATGATAATCGGATTGAGGATTTTCGTTCTAAACTCGTATGTAGAATGTTTGTTTTCCCGTTCTTGTGTTCACTTAGTTCAAAAGAATCGTTTATGTTTTCTCATCCCAAAAGTAAGTTTAAAAGAGTAAAAGTGGGACTATGATCTCACCTTGTATGCACGAACCAAAAAGTACTTCGACAAGTAACGTGTGCAAAGAACAATGCTAGTCTTGACCTAAACAAATAGGTTGTATTAATAACGGTAAACACGATAGGTCAAAGATGTTCAATTAGTCCTATGGCTCGTTACGACTCGATTATTTAGCATGTGAAATCAAATTGTCAAGTTTCATGCAAGATACAAGTATATAAACAAGTTAGGAAGGTTGCAAAAATCATTTGGTTAAGTTTGACAAAAAGTCAAACTTTGGTCGGTCAAAGTCAACGAAAAAGTCAACACGTTCGGGTCGTGTCCCGAACTATTTTTCTGAGGTTTTTAATCATGTATGAGCATGCTAGGACAAGTTACATGTGAATCGGAGGTGCGTAGCATAGCAAACATTATTCGAAAATTGACCAAGTTGGACAGACCCAATCGGCGCGCCGCGCGGGTATATGGCGCGCCGCGCGGGTACCTGTGCAGATAATTCTGGCAGTTTTTAAGTTTTATGCACGAACCTAACTTCAAACAATCACCATTTATGATCCGCAAACAATCAAGACAAGTATCTTATACCGTTGGGAAGGTAATTTGACGAGGAAAACAACTAAACACATTTCATCAATCAATCTACCTATTACAACAACCAAAACCGCATCTAATGCTTAACATTAACCGCATACAAGTTCATAAATGCAATTCAATGATTCGGGCAACCAATTTACATGAATGATATGCCGTTTCGAAGGTAATCAAGCATACAATCCAACTAAACACTTACCAATAATAATCCATGGCATTCAATGCATCAAAAGTCCATTTCAAGTTCATCAAACCCTAACCCAAATTCACCAAAATCACTAATCAAGTTCATGAAGTTTTCTCAGGCAACCTACACATCAAATTGAAGCTAGTGATGCTAGTAACACAATTAAAACATCAACTTTTAACATCTAACAACATATGATCATCCAAAATTCAAGAACAACACACCAAAATTCAAGTTCATGCTAGTTACACTAAAACAACGAGATCGAGCATATAAATCATATATTCGTGTTAGACTTGAGCCATAGACACTAATTAACACTTTTATAAGTTAAAAACATCAAGAACACAAAATCTAGTGATTTTAGAAAGTTACCCAAATGAGATGAAGTTGGTACCAAAATGAAGAGGATGAAGAGAGGATCACAAATATGTAGTTTATTTTGTTGTAAGCCTCCTAGATCGAATTTAGATGATGATTGAATGAATTTGGTTTTGGGTGTGTGTGTTCTTGCTAGAGAGAAAGAGAGAGAGATGGAGGTGGAAATGAATGGGTGAAAGGGGTTTGACCCTTTGACCTAGTCAAGGGTTTGATCCCTTGTCAAGTTTAGTCCCTCAACTTTCGTTCGGGTGCGGGAATTACCTAAACGAGATAATTTAAAACGCGTATCAACGGGAGATGTTATAAACATATAACGGACTTTATATTAGTATAACGGAAAAGTAAATGGAAAAAGGCGGGATGTTACATTACCTACTCCTTAAAAGAAATTTCGTCCCGAAATTTAAGTAGGCGTAGTAGTCGTTGTTTCTTCCTCGAGATCTTGCGTTTCCGAATTCACGAATAGATGAGGATACTTCCTTTGCATTTGATCTTGTCTTTCCCAAGTAAACTCGGGTCCTCTTTTGGCATTCCAACGAACCTTGACAATCGGGATTCGGCTTTGTTTCAATGTCTTGACGGAGGTGTCCACAATTTCAACCGGTTCCTCCACAAAATGAAGTTTGTCATCAATGGTAAGCTCCTCGAGAGGAACGACGATATCGGGTTCGGCAAGACACTTTTTCAAGTTGGATACATGGAAAGTAGGATGAACGGAGCTCAATTGAGGCGGAAGATCTAAACGATAAGCAACGGTTCCAATACGCTCCAAGATTTTGAAAGGACCAATATACCGCGGATTTAGCTTCCCGCGTTTCCCAAAACGGATTACACCCTTCCAAGGTGCGACTTTTAACATTACTCGGTCACCGATTTGAAATTCAAGATCGTTGCGTCGTTTGTCGGTATAGCTCTTTTGACGACTTCGGGCCGTCCTAAGCCTATCTCGGATTTGAACGATTTTCTCGGTGGTTTCGTGAATGAGTTCGGGTCCGGTGATTTGCACGTCGCCTACCTCGGCCCAACAAAGAGGTGAACGACATTTGCGGCCATATAGCGCTTCAAAAGGTGCGGCTTTAATACTCGCGTGATAACTATTGTTGTAAGAGAACTCGGCGAGAGGTAAGTGCTTGTCCCAAGCTTTTCCGAAATCAACCACGCAAGCTCGTAACATGTCCTCTAAGGTTTGAATTGTACGTTCGCTTTGTCCATCGGTTTGAGGATGATATGCGGTGCTCATGTCTAAACGCGTTCCCAACGCTTCTTGCAATGTACGCCAAAATCTAGAAACGAAACGGCCATCTCGGTCGGAGATAATCGATAATGGTACACCGTGTCGGGCTACGATCTCCTTAATGTAAAGTTGTGCAAGTTTCTCCATTTTGTCCGTTTCTTTCATGGCAAGGAAGTGTGCGGATTTGGTGAGACGGTCAACAATAACCCAAATGGTATCAAAACCGCCCGTCGTTTTTGGTAGCTTGGTGATAAAATCCATCGTTATCCTTTCCCACTTCCATTGCGGGATCTCGGGTTGTTGAAGTAGTCCGGACGGTCTTTGGTGTTCGGCTTTGACTTTGGAACATGTCAAACACTTGGAAACATACGTAGCTACGTCCCTTTTGATGTTCGGCCACCAATATAGTTGTTTAAGATCGTGGTACATCTTATTGGCACCGGGGTGAATCGAGTATCGTGACTTATGGGCTTCATCTAAAATAAGGCTTCGTAGATCCCCATAACTAGGCACCCAAATTCTTCCGGCGAAATATCGGAGTCCGGTTTCTTTAACTTCGAATCGAGAGGTGAGGACGTTCAAGTGTTCGAGAGAGATGTTTTCATCCTTGAGAGCCTCATCTTGGGCTACCCGAATTTGGCTATTAAGGTTTGTGTGGATGGTGATGTTTAAGGCTCGGACACGAAGAGGCACCGCTCTTTCTTTTCGACTTAAGGCATCGGCTACTACATTTGCCTTCCCAGGATGGTAACGAAGCTCGCAATCGTAATCGTTTAAGGTTTCAATCCACCTTCGTTGTCTCATGTTTAGCTGCTTTTGATCGAAAATGTGTTGAAGGCTTTTGTGATCGGTGAAGATAGTACTCTTGGTTCCATAAAGATAGTGTCTCCACATTTTAAGTGCAAAGACAACGGCTCCGAGTTCGAGATCATGTGTCGTATAGTTTCGTTCATGAATTTTGAGTTGTCGAGAAGCATAAGCAATGACTTTCATTCGTTGCATCAATACACACCCAAAACCATGTTTTGAGGCATCGCAATATACAACAAAGTCATCATTGCCTTCGGGAAGTGACAAGATAGGAGCGGTGGTTAGCTTCGTTTTCAAGATTTGGAATGCGGATTCATGTTCGGTCGCCCAAATGAATTTCTTTCCCTTGTGAGTCAATGCGGTTAGAGGACGTGCAACCAAAGAGAAATTTTCGATGAATCTACGATAGTACCCGGCGAGACCCAAAAATTGACGAATGTGAGTAGGAGTAGTAGGAGTCTCCCATTTGCTAATGGCTTCGATTTTCGTGGGATCGACTTTAATACCTTGATCACTCACAACATGACCAAGAAACTGAACTTCCTTTAACCAAAATTCACACTTGGAGAATTTGGCATAGAGTTGTTCTTGTCTTAAAAGTTCAAGCACAAGTCGGAGGTGTTCCTCGTGTTCTTCTTCGCTTTTTGAATAGACTAAAATATCATCGATGAACACGATAACGAATTTGTCAAGATACGGTTTGCACACGCGGTTCATAAGATCCATGAACACCGCTGGTGCGTTAGTGAGACCAAATGGCATTACAAGAAATTCATAACTACCATAACGAGTTCGGAAAGCGGTTTTAGAGACATCTTCCCCCTTAACCCTTAATTGATGATAACCCGAGCGGAGATCGATTTTCGAATATACACAAGACCCTTGTAGTTGATCAAAGAGGTCATCGATGCGAGGAAGAGGATATCGGTTCTTAACCGTCAATTTATTTAGTTCACGATAATCAATGCACATTCGTAGGGATCCGTCTTTCTTTTTAACAAACAAAATCGGAGCGCCCCAAGGTGAATGGCTAGGTTGGATAAAACCACGATCAAGTAGTTCTTGGATTTGACTTTGCAATTCTTGCATTTCAGATGGAGCGAGTCTATATGGTGCACGCGCTACGGGTGCGGCTCCTGGAATAAGATCGATTTGAAATTCAACCGGTCGATGAGGTGGAAGACCCGGTAATTCGTCGGGAAATACATCGGAATAGTCACTAACAATTGGCACATCATCGATGTGCTTCTCATCGGACTCGACTTTCTTAACGTGAGCAAGGATCGCAAAACAACCCTTACGGAGTAGTTTTCTAACTTTAATACTAGAAACGAGGTTGAGTCCGGTGCAACTCTTATCGCCATAGACGATCAAAGGTTCACCATTCTCGATAGGAATTCGGATTGCGTTAAGATCACAAAGAATGTGAGATTTCGTTTTGACTAACCAATTCATACCGATTATTACATCAAAGCTTCCTAGTTCCATGGGTATCAAGTCAATTTCAAATTCCTTACCCAAAATGTTCAAAGTACACCCCCGGTAATATGTGTCGGCACTTAAGAGTTTTCCGTCGGCCACTTCGATGGAATAAGTAGTATCTAAAGGGTGTGGTGGAGTGCAAAGGGTAGGAGCTAAAGTCTTGGACACAAAACATTTATCGGCACCCGAATCGAATAAGCAAGTAACATAAGAGTTGTTGAGAAGAAACGTACCCGTGACTAGTTCATTGTCATCTCGGGCTTCCTCGGTGTTGATGTTAAAGGCTCGGCCTCGGTTGTTGGGGTTGGCTTTCTTTTTCGGGCATTCGTTCTTATAATGGCCCGTTTGGCCACATTCATAACAAGTGACCGTCCTTGGAGGATTGGGCCCCTTTCGAGCGACGGGGGCGGTGCTTGTGCAATTGTTGGCCCTATGACCAACTCCTTGGCAACGGTGACAAATTAGCTTGTTACATTCGCCGTAATGATGTTTGTGGCACTTGTTGCACAAAGGTAAGTTTCCGACATAACCCTTCTTGCCGTCGTTGTTGAAGGGCTTTTTGGTGAAGGTGTTGTTGTTGTAGTTGGTTGATGGAGTGGCTTCCCATTTCCTTTTGTTGCCACCCTACTTGTCCTCGGCCTTAGGAGCCGGCGCTACGATTTCGTCAACCGTTTCAATTAGTTGGCGAGCCATGTTCATAGCGGCTTGATGAGTAGTGGGTTTGGATGACATCACCCCTTGTTTGATGCTTTTTGGAAGACCGAGCATGTAGAGCTCAATCCTTTGAGATTCGGGGTTAACAAGATTAGGACACATCAAGGATAGTTCGGCGAAGTGTTGATTATAAGCTTTAAGATCGTTTCCGACCGCTTTCAAAGCTCTTAGTTCTTCTTCAAGCTTTCGGGTTTCTTCGCGCGGAAAATATTCGACAATCATCTTTTCCTTCAAATCGGTCCAAGAGAGGGCATGAGCTTCATCGGTACCCACCGATTGAACATAGGTGTTCCACCAAGTGAGAGCAACACCGGAGAACGTGTGGGTGGAGTATTTGACCTTGTCTTGATCCCGACAACCGCTTATGCTAAAGACGGCCTCGGTTTGTTCAAACCAACGAGTAAGCACAACCGGTCCACCGGTTCCATCATAAGTGTGAGGTCTGCACCCCATGAAAGCTTTGTAGGAGCATCCCTCGTTTTAGTTACCGGCCCCATTGTTGTTGTTGTTGTTGTTGTGGTTGTTGTTATTGTTATTGTTGTTGGAAGAGTGACCGGCCATGGCCGCATCTACGGCGGTAGCTATCATCCGTTCGAGAGCTTGTTCGGGAGTTTCATTGCGGCGTACACGGCGAGGAGCCATTGTTCCTTCAAAACAAAAGAATACCGTTGGTTAGTATTCTAAATGATACTAACCGTGATATGGGATAAAGATAGAGAGAAAATTATCCTTGACCCGCCTTAAATTCTTTATGTCATAATGTCGGTATGTTCATATGAGTCACCGTAATATAATTTCCGGGAATTATATTACCCTAATTCATATGTGCATTCGACATTACATCATATAGTCAAGGTGGCGTGTCAATTAAATTATACAACGCAAGATTTAGATAGGATAAGAGTAGATATGAGTAAGAGAGTTCGAGTATAAATGCACAAATAGTCAAGTAATTCCTACGTCAAGTCTATATGCCGGTTGTAGTCTAGACTCACCAATGTACCCTAAGACTCGGGGTTGACACCAATGAACTCTAAATCCCTACAACCAAAGCTCTGATACCACTTGTAGCGACCCCGACAAATCGTCAAATGACGGCGTCATCTACGTATGGTCCCATTACATGGTCGTAAGTCTTTATAACAAAGTTTGACCGAAAAGTATGTCGCATTCATTTCATAAATAAGGGTGTTTCAAAGTTTACAAAAGTAGTTTCCATAACAAGTACATAACAATGTTTAAAGTTTGTATGAAACACATGCGACACGATTAAAAGTAGTCAAAAAGACGCTCCACGTATGCAAGTATACTCGACATCCAATACAAGTATCAAATAGTATGAGCGGAAGCATGTATCACCTAAGTTCAAGGACCTGAGAAAAACATAGAGAAACTGTCAACGAAAACGTTGGTGAAATCATAGGTTTAAATAAGTAAATGAGTAATAGTAAGTTGAACCACAAGATTTGCAACATCGATGAAGCCATAGTACATTCTAAAAGTTAATATTCACGAGCACCCAATTATCAAAGCTTAACGTTCCGTCCGTTGAATACCCCATCAATTAGTGCTAGAACAACACTGTTCCCGAAAATATATTTCATTCGTAAACGGTAGCGAACCGTTTGAATGAGGGTTTGTCAAACCCATATGGCCATATAACATAAGTTCTCGCTTACACCATCTAATGTAACTAATGATAATCGGATTGAGGATTTTCGTTCTAAACTCGTATGTAGAATGTTTGTTTTCCCGTTCTTGTGTTCACTTAGTTCAAAAGAATCGTTTATGTTTTCTCATCCCAAAAGTAAGTTTAAAAGAGTAAAAGTGGGACTATGATCTCACCTTGTATGCACGAACCAAAAAGTACTTCGACAAGTAACGTGTGCAAAGAACAATGCTAGTCTTGACCTAAACAAATAGGTTGTATTAATAACGGTAAACATGATAGGTCAAAGATGTTCAATTAGTCCTATGGCTCGTTACGACTCGATTATTTAGCATGTGAAATCAAATTGTCAAGTTTCATGCAAGATACAAGTATATAAACAAGTTAGGAAGGTTGCAAAAATCATTTGGTTAAGTTTGACAAAAAGTCAAACTTTGGTCGGTCAAAGTCAACGAAAAAGTCAACACGTTCGGGTCGTGTCCCGAACTATTTTTCTGAGGTTTTTAATCATGTATGAGCATGCTAGGACAAGTTACATGTGAATCGGAGGTGCGTAGCATAGCAAACATTATTCGAAAATTGACCAAGTTGGACAGACCCAATCGGCGCGCCGCGCGGGTATATGGCGCGCCGCGCGGGTACCTGTGCAGATAATTCTGGCAGTTTTTAAGTTTTATGCACGAACCTAACTTCAAACAATCACCATTTATGATCCGCAAACAATCAAGACAAGTATCTTATACCGTTGGGAAGGTAATTTGACGAGGAAAACAACTAAACACATTTCATCAATCAATCTACCTATTACAACAACCAAAACCGCATCTAATGCTTAACATTAACCGCATACAAGTTCATAAATGCAATTCAATGATTCGGGCAACCAATTTACATGAATGATATGCCGTTTCGAAGGTAATCAAGCATACAATCCAACTAAACACTTACCAATAATAATCCATGGCATTCAATGCATCAAAAGTCCATTTCAAGTTCATCAAACCCTAACCCAAATTCACCAAAATCACTAATCAAGTTCATGAAGTTTTCTCAGGCAACCTACACATCAAATTGAAGCTAGTGATGCTAGTAACACAATTAAAACATCAACTTTTAACATCTAACAACATATGATCATCCAAAATTCAAGAACAACACACCAAAATTCAAGTTCATGCTAGTTACACTAAAACAACGAGATCGAGCATATAAATCATATATTCGTGTTAGACTTGAGCCATAGACACTAATTAACACTTTTATAAGTTAAAAACATCAAGAACACAAAATCTAGTGATTTTAGAAAGTTACCCAAATGAGATGAAGTTGGTACCAAAATGAAGAGGATGAAGAGAGGATCACAAATATGTAGTTTATTTTGTTGTAAGCCTCCTAGATCGAATTTAGATGATGATTGAATGAATTTGGTTTTGGGTGTGTGTGTTCTTGCTAGAGAGAAAGAGAGAGAGATGGAGGTGGAAATGAATGGGTGAAAGGGGTTTGACCCTTTGACCTAGTCAAGGGTTTGATCCCTTGTCAAGTTTAGTCCCTCAACTTTCGTTCGGGTGCGGGAATTACCTAAACGAGATAATTTAAAACGCGTATCAACGGGAGATGTTATAAACATATAACGGACTTTATATTAGTATAACGGAAAAGTAAATGGAAAAAGGCGGGATGTTACACTTTTTATCTTTTATATCGATGTCGAATTCTTGCAAAAGCAAGACCCAACGTATTAAACGGGGTTTAGCATCTTGCTTAGAAAGCAAGTACTTTAAAGCCGAGTGGTCTGTGTAGACAACCGTCTTTGCTAGCACCAAATAGGATCGGAATTTGTCAAACGAAAAGACGATTGCAAGGAGTTCCTTCTCGGTGGTAGTGTAATTAAGTTGGGCTCCTTGCAGTGTCTTACTAGCATAGTAAATGGGCTTGAAATGTTTTTCTATTCTTTGCCCCAAGACGGCACCAATAGCAAAGTCACTGGCGTCACACATAAGTTCGAATGGTATTGACCAATTCGGCGATATGAGAATGGGTGACTGCGTGAGCTTTGCTTTAAGAAGATTAAAGGCGGTAAGACACTCGTTCGTAAAGACAAATGGAGCGTCCTTCTCAAGAAGTTTGTTCATGGGGGTTGCAATTTTGGAAAAATCTTTAATGAACCGCCGGTAAAAACCGGCGTGCCCCAGAAAACTTCTAACACCTTTCACATTCGTTGGTGGTGGTAATTTGGCTATTACTTCCACTTTAGCCCGATCCACCTCAAGACCTGCACAAGAAATTTTATGACCCAATACAATTCCCTTTTTTACCATAAAATGGCATTTTTCCCAGTTTAGTACAAGATTTGATTCTTCACACCTAATCAACATACGCTCAAGATTTTTAAGACATGAGTCAAAAGAATCACCGAAGACTGAGAAGTCATCCATGAATGCTTCCATAAAATCTTCAATCATGTCATGAAAAATAGCCACCATACATCTTTGGAAGGTAGCAGGAGCATTGCATAAGCCAAAAGGCATACGCCGATAGGAGAAAGTACCATAAGGACATGTAAAGGTCGTTTTCTCTTGGTCCTCGGGTGCTATAGGGATTTGGAAATATCCCGAGAAACCGTCAAGAAAACAATAAAAATTCTTTCCCGCTAATCTTTCCAACATTTGATCAATGTAAGGAAGGGGAAAATGGTCTTTTCGGGTAGCATCATTTAATTTTCTGTAGTCAATGCATACCCTCCAACCCGTGATAGTCCTGGTAGAAATTAATTGGTCGTTTTCATTTGTGACAACGGTCATGCCACCCTTTTTGGGCACGCATTGGACCGGACTCACCCAAGGACTATCCGAAATTGGATAAATAAGACCCGCATCTAGGAGTTTTACAATCTCCTTCTTAACAACTTCTTGCATATTGGGGTTGAGTCGCCTTTGTATTTGTACACACGGCTTATAGTTATCTTCCATTAATATCTTATGTGTACAATAAGAGGGACTTATACCCTTGATGTCATGAATTTTCCATGCTAGAGCCGTTTTATGGGCTTTTAACATGGAAACAAGCTTAGATTTCTCACTTACAGAGAGTTCGGATGAAATGATCACCGGGAGAGTAGAACCTTCTTGTAGGTAAGCATATTCCAAGTGATTTGGAAGTGGCTTTAGTTCCAAAACGGGAGGTTCTTCAATCGATGTTTTACATCGGTATTCATTCCCTAAATCCAACTTTCTGTACTCTTCATCATTTGGCTCATATCCGTTAGCCATCAAAGTGGTCAACATCTCCACTTCTTCCACCATTGTTTCATCATCACCTTCCGCAAAAATGCATTCTCCTGTACCGTGCAATTCTGGAAATTCCTGCAATAACTCCGAATACGTGTCTACGGTTTGCAAATAATAACATTGATCATCAGTAGACTCGGGGTATTGCAAGGCATGGTCAACGGAAAAGGTAACCTTCATATCCTCAATACTAAGGGTCAATTTCTGCCCATGAACATCTATCATAGCTCTAGCGGTATTGAGGAAAGGTCGACCTAATATAAGAGGCACACGTGTGTCCTCCTCCATGTCTAGAATTACAAAATCAGCCGGAAATACTAGGGTACCTACTTTTACTAACATATTCTCTAAAATTCCACGAGGGAATTTAACAGAGCGGTCTGCTAGTTGGATTGCCATTCGAGTTGGTTTCAGTTCCCCGGGGTTTAGCTTAACATATAATGAATAAGGCATTAAATTTATGCTAGCCCCTAAATCCGCTAATGCTTTAATGCATTCCAAATCTCCCAGGAGACATGGTATGGTAAAACTTCCAGGATCAGCTAACTTTTTCGGTATTTTGTTCATCAAAATTGCTGAACAATTTGCATTCATGGTGACGGATGAAAGTTCCTCCATTTTCTTCCGATTAGTAAGTAAGTCTTTTAAAAACTTAGCATACTTGGGCATACCTGAGATTACATCAATGAAAGGCATGTTTATGTTAATTTGTTTAAACATATCTAGGAATTTTGACCTTTCGGCCTCTAGCCTCTCTTGTTGTTGTTTTCTTGGGTATGGGAGCGGTGGTTGATATGGTTTCACTACGGGTTTTTCCCGTTCTTCCTTTTCAACCACTTTTTCCGGCTCCTTAACCGGTTCATCATTTTGGTTCAATGGAACCCTGAAATCAGAATTTTCGGGCATTTTTGGAGCATCGTATGCTAGACCACTCCGTGTGGTGATAACATTTGCGTGCTCGTTTCGTGGGTTTTTACTGGTATCGCCCGGTAAACTACCTGGTTTCCTCTCGCTCAGTAAATTGGCTAAACCACTCATTTGTTTTTCTAAATTTTGAATTGATGCTTGTTGGTTTCTAAATTGATGTTCGTTTTTCTCGTTGGTTTGGTTTATATTTGTGACAAGTTGAGTTTGTGATGTAATTAACTTTTCCAACATACTCTCTAAATTTGACTTTTTCTCTTCCTGTTGGGGTTTTTGGTAAAAACCCGGAGTTTGTTGTTGGAACCCACTACCTGACCCTTGTTGAAAATTGGAAGTTTGACCTTGAGGGTTGTAGGGGTTGTTAAAGTTCCGGTTAAATTGGGCTCTTCCCTGAAACTGGTTATTATTTCTTTGGCTTATGAAAGCCACTTCTTCTTTTTGAGCCATGGTTAACCCGGCATCACAATCTTTTCCTAAGTGGAGACCTCCACAGTATTCACAACCTACTTTCATACTATGGATTTCCTTGGTGATTTTGTCCATGTTTCGGACAACACCATCTATTTTTACACCTAGGGAGCTTAAGTCATCATAAGCACCGGCGCTTTGGACTTGAGCATTTCGAGTAATTGGGCGTTCTTGATGCCACTCATGAGAATAATCGGCTAGTTTCTCAATTATCTCATAAGCCTCTTGCTCGGTTTTGTCCATAAGAGAACCACCGGCCGCTTGGTCAATTGAAATTCGGGTTGCTACATCACAAACTTTGTAAAAGATTTGGACCTTTTGAAAGGTATCCAAACCATGGTTTGGACAACCTCTTAGCATTTTGGAAAATCGATTCCATGCTTCGTACAGGGTTTCCATCGGCTTTTGACAGAATTGGGTAATTTCGTGTTGGAGTCTCGCGGACTTGGATGCTGGAAAATATTTCTTAAGAAATTTTTCCAACATACCATCCCACGTTTCTATCGTAGCCTCGGCCAATGAATCTAACCAACTTCGTGCTTCCCCTTGGAGTGTCCAAGGGAAAAGTCTTAATAATATGGCCTGGTCAGTTTCTGGTTTAAGTTTAAATAGAAGACATATCTCTTGAAAGAGACGAATATGTTCGTTTGCATCTTCATTCGGACCACCACCAAATTGACACCTGTTATTAATCATTTGAAGAATAGGTCCTTTTATTTCAAAAGTTACCTCACCAGTGGGTGGAGTAATAGCACTACCTTGTCCGGTCCGGGTTGCTTTCATCTTTGCTGCCATTGATTGTCGTGGTACCAACGGTCTTTCTCCTTCCATTTCAAAATTTGGGGGTTGAACGGGTTTACCAAAGTCTGAATATCGAGGCTTGGTCGTACTTGATTCTGAATCAAAGGTTTCTTGCTTTGATGAAGATTCAAAAATTTCAAGTACTTCTTTTGAAATCCTACCAAGCTTTCTATCAGGTTCTGTAAACGGTGTAAGTAATGGAGATTCTGAACTTCGGGTATGTGGCATATGCGACCTATAAACTGTCAATCACACAACTAACAAAAATTATTAAACATACCGATTCTATAAGTTTAAAAAAAAATCAAATATTATTAAAAATTTAAAATAATTAAGAAACTACTTAATCACAAATCAGTTAATAATTCTATTTTGACACAAAACTGTCCCCGGCAGCGGCGCCAAAAACTTGATGTGCGAAAAGTGGTATATGAATTATCGTATGGAAAATACCGGTTTTAGAGATTGCTACACACTAACGGGCAGTGTACCCGATCGTGTAGTAGTATAGTAACTGGTTTAGTTCCGTGTATCGTTCCAAGGACAGTTATATCAGTCAAACTAGAATTAGAAACTATATTATGATTAACTAAGTGAATGAAAGTTAAAAGTACAAGTTTTATGTTTTGGTGGCTATTTAACGATTTAGCCAAATCAAAGAAGGTTAAATGTAAAAACAATATTTTTGTCTTTTAAGTTTATGAAATGAGAATAAATGCAAATAAAGCAAGTAAGATAGTTTTGAATTAAATCAAAGAGATGAAATGTTTATCTAGATATTTTACCCTCGGTATTGGATGTATTTTTAGATATTAAGTCCTGATTGAATAATTATGTGTGTAGTTATCTAATAGGTTCACTAAGAGTTCTCTCGGATAAACACGCAAATACAATAACAAGATCAAGGGTTCCCTTTTCACTATGGTTCTTGTATTTGTAATCAAATAACTATAAGCATGCTAATCACCTAAATCGACTCGCCAAGAGTTCTCTTTAGCAAGTACTCAAACTAGAATTACTAAGCGAGGGTTCCCTATTACTTAGACCTTTTCGTTTGTGACTAGTTGATCAACAAGATCAAAGACTTGAATAACAATTGTCTTTGCGTTCGCTCTACACAATTCATTCCTATTTTGTTTAACCGTTTTAATCTAGTTTACCCCCTTGGTCCGGTTTAGCAAACAATCAATCTAAGACAAGTTGATTGTAAATCAATATGATACATCAACAAGAGTTCTCTTTATCAACAACATATCAATTAACTAGATACAAATGATTTTAACAACAATAAGCATGGTTCTTAATTCAAGCTTCAATCTATCACGCATAATACATTCAATCAATAAGATTACATCCAATACCTTGGTTATTAATCTAGACAAACATTATAAAAACTAGCCAACAATCATGGTAACAGACAACAATACAATCAATTTATTAACTGAAATCATTGCTGAGAACAAGTAAATAACCTACAAGAACAAGAGTTCAACAAGTAAATAACCTACAAGAACAAGAGTTCTTGGATGAAGAAGGTTTTGATGGATGATGCCTTGATGTTGAGCCTCTTCAAAGAGGTTGGAGTTCTCCAATTTGCTCCTGAAAATCGCCTCTAAACTCTCTGGTTCGTATTCTTTTGAAACAGTCCCAAAAATGAAGCTTTAAAGTGGAGAAATTAGGTGAAAAGCAGAAAAGTCGGGTACACCTACTACGGGACGTCGTCCCAAAAGGCAGGACGGCGTCCCACAAAACACGACAGGACGGCGTCCTAATAATTCTAGACGGCGTCCCAGATAAAAGGCCAGGACGGCGTCCTCTTATGCTAGACGGTGTCCCGAATGGTTTTTAGGCACTGTTTCGTTTTCTTTTCAATATTAGTTCATTTGGACGAAGCCTAACATATCAGAAGCCTTGTTTTATCATTTTAGAGTGCTACCTTGACCCTAACTCGTATCGGGATCGACCAATGTCATAAATCATCAAAATTCTTTGCAGATCATTCTTCCGATACAAATTCGCGCATCTTGGCTTATCACTTGTAGATCACCTTCATTATCTTCGATTCTAGAGCGTTTTAAGTGATATTGCGATAGATATATATGATGTTATTGAGCAATATCAGGTCCCCAAATTCGGAAAATGCTTTGGTTTTAGAAAACTTGTCTAGTGTAACAGATAGTATGCATGTTATAAAACTGTCTAGTAAAACAACTAGCTCAACTTTTACAAAACTAAAACATTTTCTGAAGATCCTGTTTTCTTAAAGGATCAAATTTTACCTTAACCTCTTTGTTTCTTCTTAGCAGGTACACGTTCCCTCTCTGGCGATAAATACATATACTCTCTCTGCTATTTTGCGATGAACACGAGATGCCATATTCATGCTACACATGTTGAACACGGGAAACCATATTCATCATGCGTGGAGAATGACACACGAGTCAAAACAAATCCATCACCAATCATGAAAAGGATGACTCAACATTTGAGGGGGAGCAAAAAGGGTCTTCGCAACAAAGAAAGATCATATCAAGCCACTTTCAAGACCTCTGCGTCGGAACTAAAGAAGAAGATAAATCAAATCAAACATAACACTCCCAGTTAAGCTCTTCATATGTGCCAAACTTTGTGTTCAAGATTAATAGCATCAAAGGCTTCATAACTCCAAAATCTAGGAGCCAAAATACACTCCGAAAGAAGATGTGATTCCAGCACATCAAGCAAAAATCAAAGCCCAGAAGAAGGCTACAAAAGAAACTATAAGAGAATGATCAAGGAGGGTTACACTTTTGAGAAACTCACGCTAAAGCAAAAGACAAGGAAGAAGATATAATCACACCCTACAAAAAGAAAGATTGTTAAACCCTACCAAGGGGAAGATTGTTGAAAAACTTACAAATTACGCAATTGTAACACTCCTAATAGAAGAATGCAGAACAAGCACATGGGAGGGGTTAGAACATTGGTCGTAATTCAAAATCCCAAGACAAGGGGGAGATTGTTGACAATTTTTATTGTCTAATTTAATATCGTGTGGTTTATGTCGTATATCTTAGGCTAGTGGCGTGTGGTTTAATATGTTGATTATTGCAATAGTCTAGATTAGGATATTTATCACGGTAACTTGGTATTAACCATTTACCTTAAGTGGGGAGGTTGCTAATATATAAAGCAACCTCCCACCCATTTGTAACTAAGCTTTTCACATAGTAACAAGTTGTCTTATCAACTAGTGCATGTTTCTCTCTAACATTTTCATCTAGTTCATCTTATCCATCCAAAACCCACTAACACTATCAAGAACAGATCGAACACCTCTAATTATGGACTAACAATTTGTTACGATTATGAAAGGGACATGTACCACATCATCATTCCATCAAAACATCTATAAATACACCCCATGGGTCGTTCATTACAACATACTGAATACGTACCGTTACTCTGCCAAAATCATACTGTAACAATCTTCAGCTAAAAGTACAACTTGGATTGAGTCTCCGGTCGATATTGGAGTTCATTAACACTTAAGATATGAAGTCATTCGATCTAATCGAGTGAGGTTAATCTAATTATTTGTTTTACGCTCTTGGAATCCAGATTTCAAATGGGGTTTGCATAGTTATTAGAGTTAAAACTATCGATAAACACATTTTTCCCAAATTAAGCACTCAGGTCTAAATCTAAAACCATCAATTCAAATTTAGGCGTGATCACATATATTTTATTTTTAAGAAATTCATACACCACTACACTTATCCCGAATATATACATATATTTTTAGTTCAAAACTTAAATCTAAACCTCAAAGTTAATAGGGCACCATGACGATTCAGTTTCGTGAGATTCGAAAAGATTCGTGACGTTGCAAATTTTGCTTTAATCTTAAACTCGAGAAGGGAATTTGTGCTTACCAAGATAGGCACAAGAAAAGTTTTTCTAATTTTGATGTGGGAAATGGCTCTTCGAAAGTCAAAATGAATGTTGATTTTATACTGATAAACGGAGGCTCTGTTTCACCTAGGTGGGGTAAGAGGTCCTTCAGTGAATTTGTTACAGGGGATTATCATAATCCGGCTAAACCTACAAATGTTGCCCCTGTTTGAATTCACAATAACATAAATTCCGGTGAGGACTTTGGAAATCCAGCACCCGTCAAAATAAAGATCGGTGAAAAGTTTTATGCGTTCAATCTGCCCAGTTCGGTAAGCAATCACAACATCTTGTTCCGTGATTTCCTTTTCACTCGAAAATTTAATTACAAACAAGATAATTGACAC
This sequence comes from Rutidosis leptorrhynchoides, assembly GCF_046630445.1. Taxonomy (NCBI): domain Eukaryota; kingdom Viridiplantae; phylum Streptophyta; class Magnoliopsida; order Asterales; family Asteraceae; genus Rutidosis; species Rutidosis leptorrhynchoides. Next base: position 199,507,062 of record NC_092335.1, read on the forward strand.
GTGTCGATTTCCATACACAAGGAAATCCATCTTATGGCACAATATCCCTCACACACATTCATGTGTCATATTCATCTTGCCTCTTTTAACCCAGATTCATTTTATTAAAACACGATACTTGCACCGTGTTGCTCTTCGTTACTTCATGATGAGCTATGGATGACACATTTCAACTTACTCTATTTCTTTATGGTGTGCATCCTATTTTAGGGCATAAGAATAGTTTTGTTAGCACATCATAATTGCACTGTTTCACATTCCCAAACAACAAGGAATTGTCGTAGATGACAAGACCAACATTTACCTAAATTTTTTTTATGTTTCTCATCATATCCTAGATCACAAGGATGATTTTGTTAGATTAAAATAATTGCACCGTGCCACTATCTTAAAACACAAGGATTAGCAGTGATTAAAACCTTCTCTATTACACTTGTACTTTTTGTTTGTCATTACATTGTCACTCATTATTTTATATTTAATCCATTGTAATCACAACCGAAATAGAACTTTATTGTATTTTTGAATTTTTTTTAATTTGTTATATCAACATCTAAATGAAGGTCATGTTTATTAGAGTTATTAGAGACAAGGTTATGTAATCATGACTATGATACGGAACTTGGAGAACAAGGTATCTTGGAGAGCAAGTTAAGATTAGATATTATGTAGATATTTTTTCCATAAATATTATTTTCATATTGCTGTAATGTATCTTTCTCTAGAAGTGATGTATGTACTATATGTATTGATCAAGAGAAAACCTAAAGAGTGTGGAGAATTATTTCCTTATATGGTATCAGCCTTCCTACGATCCTCTTTTTAAAAGCCCTAACTCTACTTCTCTTGCAAAATGTTGTCAATTTTTTCATTCAATCATTGAGCAATCATGGCCATGCTTGGTTTTCACACCACTCGTGAAGTTAGGACATCGTTTAAAGAAGCATTATCAAGAGCATGCCTTGTCCATTGTTCAAATATTTTTGCACCAAGCTCTGAGTTGGTTTCCCACCTATTCACTTAAGTAGGTATTTAAGGTATTAGAGACAATGTTACATAATCATGTGATCATGACCATGATACGGAACCTGGTGAACAAGATAATCTAGGAGAGCAAGTTAGGATCAGGTATTGGTTTCACAGATATTATTTCCATATCATTGTAATGTATCTTTATCTATAAGTAATGTGTGTAATATATATACCGATCAATAGAAAACCCTAATGACTGTGAAGGTATTGCACACACTCATCATGTGGGGGGAATGATTAAGGTTGATATATGATCGTGACAAACAACAATTACAAATATTCAAAGTTACACATCACAAGTGAGATACACTAACAAATGACTCTTGGACAACTCAGTTCAAGACTCGAGATTCAAAGATTTTATTAGTTGAATGTGATTCTTGATAAATACTATTCAAGAATTCAATACTTGCTCACTACTCAAGCTTTCGAAATAAATCAATCAAAGAACTAAAAACAAGGGGAAGCAAAACAAATACGCAACATCTAAAGGAAGCAAAAGAAAACAAAAGAAATTTAGTCAACAAGCTCCTCCATACTTTCATATCTCTCAACAAATCAAAAGAAAAATGACCGATAACTAACATTTCCATGTCCAAGTTAACCTAAGAGACTCTAGCAAGAAGAATTCTTACTCTTGACAAAAATATTGATCTTTAAATAAGCTTTGCTTGGAGTATATTATTTGAAGAAAAAGAAGCTTCCAAAGGAAGATGTTTCTACAAGTTCAAAACTTATTATCAAGAACATGTTTGTTAATGTGGAAGAGTTACTAGATTCTTCATAGAAGAGAAAGTTACAAAATCAAGGTTCAAAGGATAATAGCAAAGAATCTTTTCAAAATTTGACAGACTAAAGATTGATCCCCCTTACACATCAGGTTCTTTAATCAATGGTAGCTCGACCAACATTATCTCTTACAATTTTAAATATAGGAAACGCAAAGGAGTACATATTTACAAAGTTGACCGGATGAAAGAAACCAGACACCTCCTTTTCAAGCCGGTTAACTCGTTTTTAATGTTGTTGTAGTTCTTTGCTTTTTGTTTCATGTAGTGGTTGTCCTTTTTCATGGTTGGTGTAGGTTGATTCGTTTTTGTTTTTTAGTCTTCGGTAACGTTGTACTCGATTCGAGTAAGCTTGTCTTTAGGTTGGTCTAATTGGTTTATTTTTTCCGAGCCGCTTCGTTGATGTTCACGTGTATTAGTTTGAGTTTTTTTTCATCTATTGATGAAAGTTCCTATAATTTTAATAGTAATTGTTATTTTAGTAAAAAAAAAAAAAAAAAAAAAAAAAAAAAAAAAAACTTGTCTCCATGTAAATTCAATGAGCAACTTTGATAATGGGCCTTTTAATTCAGCAAATTATTTTTCTATTGGACGAATTAAATTATCAAACTTTTCCCCACATGTGTCCAATGGGCTAAATTCGCTTCATTTTAGCCCGATAGCTCATTTTTTGAACAAGAAGAGGAAATTGTGACCTTTAATCAAATATCATTTTATTTATTTTCTCTTTCGAAAAGCAAGAGAACGTCATTTCATTTTATTAATTAAATTCAGGAGAAAAAGCATTTTAAACCTTTAAATTATCGGGATGAACATAGATGGTATGAAAGGGCTTATCTCGTTGAGCTAATAAACGAATTGTAAGCGGAGTCGGACGACGATGTAACTGGTGATGACTCTTTACTTTCAGATTCAAACTCATGTAATTCTTTTCTTGAGACTTGGTTCGATTAGAGTATTTTATATGTAATTTTTGGTTTGGTCTTCTCCGTGTTAGAGTAATCGGTTAATTTTAATAATTATTTAGATGTTATGTTTTAATTAATTAATAAGTGTTTTTTTGGTAGGAATTGATATTCCATGTTTACTTGATTTGGTGAATCAACTGATTTTAGAATGGATACAATTCTTTGGGAACAAGTGATGTTTTAGCTATATATATATGGTTTAATCGTGAGAATCATAATGCAATAAAAGTTTTCTAATTGTTTTGGGTCTACCTCACCAACTCATACATATCACAAGCTTCTGTCTTATTATTTATTATTATTATTTTGTTAGTTTAATCTAAGTTTGATCCAACACTTGGTATCAGAGCTAGGTGCAGCTTCAACTAGATCGTGTTGTTCGTGAAAAGAAACTAAACCGGGAACAAGAAATCGGTATAGCCCGTGGCCAGGGTTTGTTTTCTTGGGTGGTGTGAAGAGTTTCTTGGAACAAAGTTGATCGTAAAAGTTGAAGCTGTCTAAAAAAATGGCGTTGGTACAAGCTAAGGAAGGAAGCTCCATGTCATATCAAGTTCCAGTTTTGACCCCAACAAACTATCAGGTATGGGCGGTCAAAGTGAAGGCGATTATGGATGCTTATGGAATATGGGAAGCGGTGGAACCAAAATCAGGTGTGGAGCTGGATCCAAAAAAATCAAAGCAAGCACTTGCTTTTCTTGTTTCAAGCAATACCCGAAGAGATGGTGTTGCAAATGGCGAGTTATACTGATCCAAAACAAGTGTGAGACGGTCTGAAAACGCGTTACTTGGGGGTGGATCGGGTGAGATCCGCTCGGGTTGCAACTTTGAAAAGGGAGCTTGAAAGTTTGCGCATGAAGGAGGGAGAAACGGTTGATGATTTTGCTACAAAATTAACCGGTTTAGCGTCAAAAGCAAGGACTCTTGGATATGAGCTTAAAGATGTGGACTTGGTGAAAAGATTGCTTGATTCTATGCCTATGTCGTTTCTCCAAATTGTGGCGTCTATAGAGCAATGTTTCGAGTTGGATAAAATGTTGTTTGATGAAGCCGTTGGGAGATTGAAGGCATATGAAGAGCGCATCAAAGGAACCAAGAAAATAGAGGGCATTCAAGGTGGTTTGTTGTTGGCTGGTGAGGAAAAAACACACGGGTGTAAACATTGTGGCCATGGCGGTTCAAATCGTGAAGACTTTGGGCATGGCCGGGGGAGAGGCCGTGGGTCCGTGAAGGGTCGAGATGTAAATGAACGTGTCCGGGACAAAAGCCGCGTTAGATGTTTCAAGTGTGGTGAATTTGGCCATTTCAACAATGAGTGTCCTACGTGGGAAAAAGAGGCAAACTTGATTGAGGAGGAACCTGCTTTGTTGTAACCGATTAAGGGGGTGATTGTTAGAGTAATCGGTTAATTTTAATAATTATTTAGATGTTATGTTTTAATTAATTAATAAGTGTTTTTTGGTAGGAATTGATATTCCATGTTTACTTGATTTGGTGAATCAACTAATTTTAGAATGGATACAATTCTTTGGGAACAAGTGATGTTTTAGCTATATATATATATATGGTGTAATCGTGAGAATCATAATGCAATTCAAGTTTTCTAATTGTTTTGGGTCTACCTCACCAACTCATACATATCACAAGCTTCTGTCTTATTATTTATTATTATTATTTTGTTAGTTTAATCTAAGTTTGATCCAACACTCCGCGTTTCTCTGATGTCGCTTTCGTGTTTGATCTCATAATGCGTAGAGTGAATTTCGTTTAGGTTTTTTTTTTCAAGGTTAAACTAGGTCAACTATGCTTTCATATATTGTATCTTCTTCCTGGTATTGATGTACACACTAACTTTTTGCGGAAGCTTTATTTTTAATATATGTACTTGCCTTAAAAAAAGTTTATATGTATTTCGCGGAAGCTTTATTTTTAATATATATACTTACCTTAAAAAAAGTTTATACGTAGGAAAATGAATACAACTTACAACATCTAAATCATTTTAGCCCGATAGCTCGTTTTTTAAACGAGAAGAGGAAATTGTGACCTTTAACCAAATATCATTTTATTTATTTTCTCTTTCGAAAAGCAAGAGAACGTCATTTCATTTTATTAATTAAATTTAGGAGAAAAAGCATTTGAAACCTTTAAGTTATCGGGATGAACATAGATGGTATGAAAGGGCTTATCTCGTTGAGCTAATAAACGAATTGTAAGCGGAGTCGGACGATGATGTAACTGGTGATGACTCTTTACTTTCAGATTCAAACTCATGTAATTCTTTTCTTGAGACTTGGTTCGATTAGCGTATTTTATATGTAATTTTTGGTTTGGTCTTCTCCGCGTTTCTCTGATGTCGCTTTCGTGTTTGATCTCATAATGTGTAGAGTGAATTTCGTTTAGGTTTTTTTTTTTTCAAGGTTAAACTAGGTCAACTATGCTTTCATATATTGTATCTTCTTCGTGGTATTGATGTACACACTAACTTTTTGTGGAAGCTTTATTTTTAATACATGTACTTGCCTTAAAAAAAAGTTTATATGGATTTAGCGGAAGCTTTATTTTTAATATATATACTTGCCTTAAAAAAAGTTTATACGTAGGAAAATGAATACAACTTACAACATCTAAATCAAAAGGTTGAATCACACAGTATGACAGTAACTATTGTATATAATAAAGAAAAATAATGTCAGAAGTTGGATTTGAACCCACGCACCCTTTCGGAAACCAGAACTTGAGTCTGGCGCCTTAGAACACTCGGCCATCCTGACTTTTGATTATTTTCCTTTGATTAATATTCTAACATAATTTTATCATCAATCGCTAGGGTTTATTATTTTATAGAAACAGGAAATCTCACACTTAGGTTTATAATAATATAGATGGATGATCGAATCGTTTTTTGATCTAAAATAACATATTCATTTTGAATTGAATTGCAGGTAATCAATCAGCTGTTAGTGTTTTGTTTTAATGTTTCTGTGGTGTGTTCTGCAGTAATTTTTGTATGAATATGATGTTGAGACCGATGAATCCACCGCAATTTCAGCCGGTTGCTCCGGCTCCGTGGTTGCCACCAGTGCCGCCGGTAACTCGTGGTTTCTGGAACTCAACCAATGTTCAAGGAACCCTAAAGGAATTACAGAATACTATTGATCTTGCAGAATCAATGTGAGTGACTTTTGTGTAATAATTGAAATCAAAAATATAATGCGACAATGCATTGGAGAAATGCAGGCTAAGGTTGATGGGAAAATAGTCACAACGGACAATCTACAAAGCGGAAACAAACCCGTTTGACCAATACTTTCCCGACCCGTATGAACCCATGAGGATGCTAACAAACAAGCTATACCACAATCACCACAAATCAGTCCCAATTCTGTCCCAAATCAGTAAATACGAAATAAATAAGCACACACAATACACACGAGACTTTTTACGTGGAAAACCTCTCAAAATCGAGAGTAAAAACCACGGGACTCGTAAGCCACTTAATGTTCCACTATCATCAACAAGAGAGCAATACAATAATCCTTCTCTAGCTCAACTAGATGTATACAACATCATCATACTCTTGAACAACAATAATCAACAAGTATATGAAATAATTAAAGACAAAAGATGAACAACACTACCCCAAAAAACTGCTACTGACCCAGCAGCAAAATCACGAGCTACAGGCCTTTTTGGACGAATTCAATGGTTGAAAATGTTGGCCCTGATGTCAGGAAGACACAGTCCAAAAATGAAGAAGATTCAACGGTCGGATCTCCGGGGATCGTCGATTTACTGAGCTGCTGTACACTGTAGACGGAAATTGGAATATTTCACTCTTTTTCTTTATCTCTATCTAATCTCTCTCTCTCTCTCTCTCTCTCTCTCTCTCTCTCTCTCTCTCTCTCTCTCTCGTATCAATTGAAGATAGCTGGTCACAATTCATAAATAATGCCCTCAAATGTTTGACCAAGTCAACAAACCATTTGGGCCTAAATTGTTGGGCTTTAGACTTTGGGTTAAAGCTTCGTCATATTGGAAACCCACTAATAAACCCAACAAATCTCCCCTTTTCCAATTATGAGGAAGAGTTTGCCATCCCGGCGATCGAGCAACATACCTTGAGCTTCTCACTTGCTAAAGCCTTTTTAAACATGTCGGAACCATTATCATCGGTGTGAACTTTATCAAGTTCAAACGAACCATCTTCAAGACGTTCTCTAATCCAATGATACCGCACATCTATATGTTTTGTCCGCTTATGATACATAGAATTTCTAGCCAAATGAATCGCACTCTCATTATCACAAAGAACCACATATCGTGATTGCTTAAACCCAAGGTCTTGTAGAAATCTTTTCATCCACAGTAGTTCTTTGCACGCTTCTGTTGCTGCCATATACTCAGCCTCGGTCGTAGACAATGCAACACACTTTTGTAACCTTGATTGCCATGAAACCGCTCCCCCTGCGAAAGTCATCAAATATCCAGAAGTGGACTTCATGTTATCTTTGTTTCCTGCCATATCTGAGTCTGTATAACCAACAAGCATCGGCTCTCCATTTCCAAACGTGATACCCAATTTTGAAGTACCTCGTAAGTATCTCATAATCCATTTAACTGCTTCCCAATGCTTCTTACCCGGATTTGACATAAACCGACTAACAACACCTACCGCATGAGCTATATCAGGCCTAGTACACACCATAGCATACATCAAGCTACCAACCGCTGAAGCATATGGAACTTTATCCATCTCCTCAACATCCTCCTTTGAAGAAGGGCAATCTCTATCTGTTAGCTTAAAGTTGTTAGTAAGAGGGGAACTAACCACTTTAGCATTCTCCATATTGAATCTACTAAGCACCTTTTCAATGTATTGCTCTTGTGATATATGTAACGTCTTAGCACCTCTATCTCTAGAAATACGAATGCCAAGAATCTGTTTTGCTGGCCCTAAGTCTTTCATAGCAAAAGACTTGCTCAATTCTCGCTTCAACTGCGCAATTCTTTTAATATTTTTACCAACAATCAACATATCATCAAAGTATAACAACAATATGATGAAATCATCATCACCAAACCTCTGAAAGAAAACACAATGATCTGAAGTTGTCTTTCGGTAGCCTTGCTTTCCTATAACCGACTCAAACTTCTTATACCACTGTCTCGGTGCTTGCTTCAACCCATATAGACTTTTTTGAAGTCTACAAACATAATTTTCTTTACCCTTAACCCGAAAACCTTCAGGTTGCATCATGTAGATTTCCTTATCTAAATCACCGTGAAGAAAAGCAGTCTTGACATCCATCTGTTCAACCTCAAGATCAAGACTAGCAGCTAACCCAAGAACCACTCGAATAGATCCCATCTTCACGACTGGAGAGAAAATCTCATCAAAATCAATACCCTTTTTCTGGCTGAATCCTTTAACGACTAACCTGGCTTTGTACCTTGGTTGTGAAGTAAGCTCATCTGTCTTCACTTTGAATACCCATTTGTTTCTCAAAGCTCTTTTGCCTTTAGGTAACTTCACCAGCTCATAAGTATTGTTCTCATGCAAAGAATTCATCTCATCTTGCATGGCTTCACCCCACTCTTTCTTATGCTCATTTTTCATAGCTTCTGCATAACACTCTGGCTCTCCTCCATCAGTGAGTAGTACATATTCATCAGTAGAATATCTAACAGAAGGATGACGGTCTCGGGTAGACCGCCTAAGTGGGACAAATGAGGGAATATCTGGTACTGGAATCTCTACCTGCTCCGGAGCATCACCAACATCAGTACCATGTTCATCATTCTGAACATCATCTCCAACATGTTGTGGAGTAACTGGATCCAAATCAACAAGATCAGTACTAGGTTGAGGAACTGAATCTGTCTTCTCAACATCTTTTAACATCTGATCTTCTGTAAAAACAACATCTCGACTTCGTACAAGTTTCTTCTGAACTGGATCATATAACCTGTACCCAAAATCATCTTCACCATAGCCGAGGAATACACATGGCTTAGTCTTCATATCAAGCTTTGACCTCTCATCTTTGGAAACATGAACAAAAGCTTTACATCCAAAAACTCGTAAATGATGGTAAGAAACATCTTTGCCGCTCCAAACCCTGTTAGGAACATCAAAACGCAAAGGAACACAAGGGGTTAGATTAATTATATGAACTGCCGTATTTAAAGCCTCACCCCAAAAGGAATCGGACAACCCTGCATGTGAAAGCAAACATCTAACTCTCTCAACTAAAGTTCTGTTCATCCTCTCTGCTAAGCCATTCAACTGAGGTGTCTTTGGTGGAGTCTTTTGATGCCGAATACCATTCTCCTTACAATAAGCATCAAATCTGCCAATGTATTCACCGCCATTATCAGTCCAAATACACTTGAGTTTCTTCCCCGTTTGCCTTTCAACTAGTGCATGAAATTCCTTAAACTTTTCATATACTTGATCCTTTGACTTTAAGGTATAAACCCACACCTTCCTGGAATGATCATCGATGAATGTAACAAAGTAAAAACATCCACCAAGTGTCCTAGTCTTCATAGGCCCACAAACATCCGAATGCATTAGATCAAGTATGTTCTCCATTCGAAAAGGAGAATGACTCTTAAACGCAACTCTGGTCTGTTTACCTGCCAAACAGTGAGAACATTTACTCAAATTAATATCACTAACACCCGACAACACATTCTTCTTAAACAAGATAGACATCCCCTTTTCACTCATGTGGCCAAGTCTTTTATGCCACAACTCAGTAGAATCAACATTGTCCACTGCGTTAACAATGTTCTGGATGATCTTCGGACGCGTGATGTATAATCTTGAGTCTTTCTTGTCTATTCCCACTATCATAGAACCAAGAGTTAGTTTCCAAATACTATTACCAAAACCGTTATAATAACCATCATCATCAAGAATGCCTGTTGAAATAACATTGAGTCTCATATCCAGAACATGTTTTACATTATGCAAAACTAACCCCATTCCCGTGTCAAATTTCAAACAAACATCTCCAATACCAACGATCTTTGATAACCCGGTATTACCCATCCTAGCAAATCCATAGTCACCTGGAGTGTAAGATGAGAAGTGATCTCTACAAATTGCAACATGACATGTAGCACCACTATCAACAATCCAACTCGTGTCATCATGAGTAAGATTGATCATATCATAATCAATACAAACAAAGAACTCATCTATGATAGCATTAACTTCAACCTTATCATCATCACCACCATCACTTTTCTTTTGTTTATTCTTATCATATGTCTTTTTCTTCTCATTCTTCAACTTTGGACAATACCACTTTGTGTGCCCCTTTTCATGACAATTATAACACTCAACATTAGCAAATTTACCTTTGCGTGAGCTGCTACGATGATTGCCTCTTTTACCCTGACCTCTACTATGACTTCTCCCCCGCGTTTCTGTGACCAAGATATCTGACTGTGAAGAGGAACCTTGTGACTTTCTTCTCATCTCTTCATTCAAAATACTACCCTTAGCCAATTCCATGGTGATAGTACCATTCGGTGAAGAGTTGGACAAAGATGTCCTAAAAGTCTCCCAAGAGTCCGGTAATGTACCAAGTAACCAGAGACCCTGAATCTCATTCTCAAACTTGATACCCATACCTGCAAGCTGATTTATAATACCCTGATATGCGTTTAGGTGATCTGTAATAGGAGTCCCATCATGATACTTCAAAGCCATCATCTGCTTAATTAAGAACAACTTGTTATTCCCAGTCTTTCGCTCATATAACTGCTCAAGCTTTTTTCACAAGGCTTTAGCATCAGTCTTCCCAGTAATATGATTCACAACATTATCATCAACCCACTGCCGAATATACCCACATACTTGTCTATGCAAAATTTTTCATTGAGCATCAGATTTTTCCTCAGGTTTATCCTCAGTAAAAACAGGCAAATAATAATCTTTCACATAAAGAAGATCCTCCATCTTGCCTTTCCAAACATGATAATTTGAACCATTTAAACTAATCATTTTACTTGTATTAGCTTCCATCTTTCACACAAGTCAAATCAAATAACCTAGCTCTTGATACCAATTTGATCAGAAAATAGTCACAACGGACAATCTACAAAGCGGAAACAAACCCATTTGACCAATACTTTCCCGACCCGTATGAACCCATGAGGATGCTAACAAACAAGCTATACCACAATCACCACAAATCAGTCCCAATTCTGTCCCAAATCAGTAAATACGAAATAAATAAGCACACACAATACACACGAGACTTTTTACGTGAAAAACCTCTCAAAATCGAGAGTAAAAACCACGGGACTCATAAGCCACTTAATGTTCCACTATCATCAACAAGAGAGCAATACAATAATCCTTCTCTAGCTCAACTAGAGGTATACAACATCATCATACTCTTGAACAACAATAATCAACAAGTATATGAAATAATTAAAGACAAAAGATGAACAACACTACTCCAAAAAACTGCTACTGACCCAGCAGCGAAATCACGAGCTACAGGCCTTTTCAGACGAATTCAACGGTTGAAAATGTTGGCCCTGATGTCAGGAAGACACAGTCCAAAAATGAAGAAGATTCAACGGTCGGATCTCCGGGGATCGTCGATTTACTGAGCTGTTGTACACTGTAGATGGAAATTGGAATATTTCACTCTTTTTCTTTATCTCTATCTAATCTCTCTCTCTCTCTCTCTCTCGTATCAATTGAAGATAGCTGGACACAATTCAAAAATAATGCCCTCAAATGTTTGACCAAGTCAACAAACCATTTGGGCCTAAATTGTTGGGCTTTAGACTTTGGGTTAAAGCTTCATCGTATTGGAAACCCACTAATAAACCCAACAAAGGTAATATATACATTTACATTTCTTTTAGTCATGAGTATTTTAGAATAGTGATGTTTGAGGTTACCTAGTGTTTGGTTACTTATTAGGAGCGTGAACGGTTTGACCAAGCTGACCAAGAAGCTGATGAATGGAGGTGTAGGGAGATTGCAAAGGAAATCGCAAAGCGTAAGGTAATACTGAAACGGTGTTTTTACTATTTTAGGGTGTTATATTTGAATCATTCTGTTCAATTTAATTACTTGATCTATGTTTTTGTTTGAATTTTTGAAAATATATCACAAGATGTATTAATTCCACTCGTTTTATTTCCAACTAAATTGGAATTAGAAATTGGCATCATCATCATCATCATCATCATCATCATCATCATTTAACATGTCACATGCCTAGTCTTAATGAACAAATAACTGTTAAATTTTCTTTAACTTAGACAAACTTGTTTGAAGGTTGAGAAGATGAAGGAAATTGCAAAGCAAAAGGCTAAAGAGGAGAGAAGGAAATTAGAATCAGAGGTAATAATATTGTAGTTTACAGTGTTAATTTATTTTTATTTAATAGTTATGTTAAAATTTTCATTTGCTATATTTTTGTTGGAGCAAGTGTTGAATGTAGAGAAGTTGCAAGAATTACGTTCTATCAGGATTGAAAAATTAACAAAACAAGGTCATTTTCTGCCCGATGAGGATATGATGATAAATTTCTTGAGAGAATTCGTGAAGCAGTTGAGGAAGAGGAGCGGCAAGCAATGGCTGCTGCCGACACAGGTGCCGCTAAGGATGCCATTGCAACTGCTGAAGAAACTAGGAAAGTAACATGTGAAAATAAAGATCATCATATCAATGTGAAAGATGAAGAAAAAGATAATAAGATCAGTCAGGAAAATGTAACCGATGTTGAAACAAAACAAGAACTAAAAGTTGTGGGTCCCACTAAAAGATATGATTATTCTGCAAATTTACCTATTGAATTTTATCATTATTATCATCGTGGAAGCAGTACAGTTTTATATTATTCATTATTAAATATTTCATTTTATCAGCGAATTCGTAATTTCTTCTTACTTCACAAAGAAACCAATTGATATAATCCAATATGAATTATTATATATTCCTTACATGAAGGTGAGACGAACATGGGATGCATATAAGACCTGGAGGAAGGTTAGCATATTATATTGTTTATATTTGTATCTATGTTTATGTTTATGTTATAACTTTAATTAATAATTAGATATTGATTTAATATTGCGACTTTTTGCAGTCGGATACCAGGTTATTCGGTTCAACCGCTCCCACCAGCTGATGAAGTATGGGGATCGTACCTTGTGAAATCTCAGTGTGCTTTCATGGTGGGAACATAATAATAAGCTATTTTAAAGTTCGTAGTTTTAAGTGTCAATGCTCATTCACTTTCTTTACAGAAGACATAACTAAAAAGTTGAAATACTTGGCTAGTTGGTTATCATATCTTTCATTTTAAATAGCAGCAGTAGCTTATTAGTGATTGATGTATTCGTATTAAGTTTTTTCAGTTGATAGAATCAGTCCAGAAAATTCCCCGAACACACTCTTGTCTTGTATAATTCTATTTGCATAATCACTCGTAAACAGGTCTCTGATCCAACAATTACAAATTTACAACTACCATTAGGAAAATTAAGAGTTTTTAGTTGTCATCTTTTATGAGATTGAGTATCTAAATTCTTGGCATTTCGTTTATACCAATTTTTTCATTAGAACACACATAATGAATGAATTATATGTATTAATGTATGTGTTTAAACCATTATTTGCATTATAAGCCCTTCAAGTTCAAGTATTTTCTCCAAGAAAAGGAAAAGAGTAGAGAGTAAAAATATCCCCAATATTCGAATCACCACTTCATTCATATGTAAATTACTAAGTCAATTATTTGATCATCTGGTGCAACAAAACTTTCGTCCAAAATTTAAGATTACCTCTCTCTCTCTCTCTCTCTCTCTCTCTCTCTCTCTCACACACACACACACACACACACACACACACACACACATATATATATATATATATATATATATATATATAAACTCGTAATGACGGTAACGTGTTCTGAAAGCAGTCTTTGGAATATCATCTTCTTTCACCCGCATTTGATGATACCCGGAACGTAAGTCAATCTTAAATATTTCGCTACCCAGTTTAATTTCTCGATTCTGGCATATATTATCTGCTGAAATTAATTTACTGTTTGCTAATTCAAGTAAAAATTTACTATCCAACGGCGTCAATGGACAACTTAATTTAACACAAAAATCTCTACTCATATAGCTTCTATCCGCACCCGAATCAAATAAAACGTAAGCAGATTTATTGTCAATAAGAAAAGTACCCGTAACAAGCTCCGAGTCTTCCTGTGCCTCTGCCGCATTAATATTGAAAACTCTATTTACCACTCATATTCGCCAGGAAAACATTTTTATTGTATATATATATATATATATATATATATATATATATATATATATAGTTGTAGGATCAAGAGGGAAGTAACCATTCGGGGGGAAGCGGGGGGAAGCAAATTTTTTTTTTTTTCGTTTTTTGAAAAAACTTTGTTCACGAACATTATAGATGAGATGAAAATATGAACATTTAGTAGAAACACTTTTTGATAAATGTTTTTATTTTGGCGGGAAAACGCTCGAAGAAGTAATATATAACAATTATCGTGTTTTTCGAGCGTATTTTGAGGTTTTAGCTATTGGGGTTTAGATATTAGGGTTTATAGGGTTTAGATATTAGGGTTTAGAAATTTAGGGTTTAGGGTTTAGATTTAGGGTTTAGATTTAGAATTTAAATTGAGTTTTTAACACGAACGGTTTAGAGTTTAGGATTTAGGGTTTAGGGTTTGGTGTTTTGGGTTTATGGAATAAACCCTAAACCCTAAACCCTAAACTCTAAATCAGGCTAAATTTTACTTCACAAAACATGAAAAAAAAACGTTCATATTCTTCACGAACAATATTATATTGAATGTTATTTTTGTAGATCGTTTTCCCGCCTAAATAATAACATTCATCACGACGTGTCTCTTCTAAATGTTCATATTTTCGTGTGATCTTGATGCCGGAAAAAAAAAATTAAAAAAAAACGAATTTTTTTTTTTTTGCTTCCCCCCGCTTCCCCCCGATTGGTTACTTCCCAATTGATCCTGCCCCTATATATATATATATATATATATATATATATATATATGGGGGATGATTCTCACACACTGTTTTTTGATCCTCACACACCCTTTTACCCTATTATTAGGGAGGAGTTCAAGTAAATTGGTGTGTGAGGATCAAAAAACAGTGTGTGAGAATCATCCCCATATATATATATATATATATATATATATATATATATATATATATATATATATATATATATATATATATATTACATAAGACAGAAAACAAACTCTGCGCAAAAGCAAAAGAAATCATAGAAATCATGGGTGAAGAGCAGATATGAAAGTCCGAGTTTGGAACCAAATTTAAAGGTAAATTCTTTGGTTAGTGGTTTATTGTTAGATTATACAAGGAAGTAATGTGATTTTTGGTTTAATTTAATCAAATAAAAATCTCAATTCTTGTGTTTAAGACTATAATTAGCAAGGAAGATATCATAAAAAGTTTCAACAAGAGGTAAACTTAACAATGGATAAATATAATACCAGATGATGGTTACTGTGAGCTTAAAACAGACAAAAGAAAAATATTTTTCTAAAAAGTTAAAGAACAATTGAATTTGAATGAGTTCTTGTAGAAAATTTTAATCCCATCATTCTATTCGCGTGTGTGTAAATGATGAGTGCCGTTGAAATAATGATACACTCGTGCAAAGCTTGCCGTTCAAAAAAATTAAATTTGGTGCAGTGGTACATTATTGTAATTTATATCTTACTACATTTTACGCAGAAGCCTTAGATGTTGAGAAAGAAGAGAGAGATGTACATGATGGAAGTTGAATGCTCATCATTGGATAGAATTAGCACCCTTCCTCAAGACATAATTAACTACATACTAACTCTTATGCCACTTAGAGATGCAATGAAGACGAGTATCTTGTCAAGGAAATGGAGGTATAAATGGACAGCCATTCCTAAAATTAAATTAGATTGCGAACAGATGATAGTTTCGAATATTATCTTCCATGTTTTGCTACTACGCACGCGTCCATTACTCGAGTTGAATTTGCATTATTACTTAAGGAGGTCTTTTGAGATGGATCCAATAATTCTTTATCTTTCAAGAAACGATACTTTGAGGCGCCTAACATTAGCCAATCATTCTGATCACTACTACAAGCTACCCCGCTCGTTTTTCTCATTTAAAAATTTAGAACTTTTAACTCTAAAAATGTGTGTTTTTAAGCCTCCTTTAACATTCATTTCATTTAGTAGCTTGAGGTGTTTATGCTTTTACCACAATGTTGAGATCACCACAAAGTCGCTTAAACATATCCTCACCAATTGTCCACTGCTTGAGGAATTATATTTGGTATGTTCGTTACATTATAAATACTTGTGAAGCTCAATCAAATTAATTAAGATGTTTGCGACCTTAACGTCTCTTGATCTCTGCAGTATGGAAAAAGAAACAACGGAGATCAGAAAAATGAAGATATTGCACAACTCGAAGACAAGTTATCCTTTGTTGGGTTGCTTAAATCTTCGCCATCACTTTGGAATTTGACAATAAATAAGTATTACATGGAGGTAATATCTTTTAACTCTTATATAAGTATATAAAATATAAAAAGATAATATGTCTATGCTAATTATTTTTGTGTTGGTATTATGTAAAAATTTAAGCACTTTGCTACCTTTGATATGCCACCGAGGCTCCCAATTTCACTATTACATCTCAAAGCTCTCTATTTGGGTTTGTCTTTTATGAAGCAAGATGAGCTTTTCTGTTGTTTTTGCTTGATTAAGAGCTCTCCAAATTTAACATACTTAACTTTGCATGTGAGTATATATTTTAATGACATATATATGACATATGTAACTATTTTGTTAAAGTTTTGACATGCACTTTCTTATGTGATATGTTATGTCATAGAAGGAAAAACCTAATGATTCTCAATCAATTGCTATGGATTCTTTGGATCTTCAAGAGCGCACGAACTTTAAGTTGGATCACCTTAATAGGTTCCAGATGAAAAAATTTAGTAACTTATCTATTGAGATGGATTTTTTGAAGCTAATATTGACTCAAGCACCCGTGCTACAAAAACTACATATATTGCTTAATAAAAACGTTCGAGTTGAAGAAGAATCAAAGATATTAGAAGAAGCATTTCCACATGCAACATCTTCTGTAAAGATCATGGTAGAACGCCTAGAAGAATAGTCTGGAACGTGCTACATATCTTAGCACGCAATAATGAATACTCGATTTCCAAATTGAAGTTCGCATGAATTATAATCACGTTGTCTCAACTTAAGTCTTGTATTTGATGAACAAGCTTTGGGGCTAGCTGTGTGCTGTGAAAGCGGGACCCTTTATTTGTATACAAGGGCGAGTTTATATGGTGACTCGTGAAGTCACGTGACACCGCTATTTTGAAAATTATTAGTAAAAAATATTCTGTAGTTTGTATACTACACCACTAAATTTAACAGGAGAACCCCATGTATTTTTCAAATTTATAGTTTTTTCTTTTAAATTGTATATGACACCACTATATTTAACTACCTGGGCCCAATATATTTTCTAAACTTGTGGGTTTTTGAAAGTAAACTACCGCTAAAATGGCATTCAAATATAATTAATACTGAAGAAAAATTCAGGACCCCATTGAGTTTGGATCCTGGATTCGCCAATGTTTGTATACATAATATAATTAGTCAAACTTTTCGCTTTGCGTGGTACACAACTATATATAACTATATATGTATTAGATTAAATACCCAAACATTAATAATAATTACAAAATCAAATAGACAATATGCTTCAAATTAATAATTAAATTAGTTAAAATAATCATAATTTAGAGATTTTTGATAATTATTATGGAGTAGTAAAATGTAAGAAAAGGAAAAAGGCTTGTCTATGAGAATTTTGATAATTTATATCTTTTTATTCGAAATAATGAGGTGCATGGGTTTTGAGGACAAATGAGTTAAATGGATTAAGACTTGTCTATGCTCCGCTTCTATTTCAGCTCTTGTAAATGGTTCACTGACTAATGAATTTAACCCGTTGAGAGGTGTACGTTAAGGGTATCCAAATTCTCCCTTTTTTTATAATCGAAGCAGAGGGCTTGAATATCATAATCAAACGAGCAATCAAGGCATGTAAAATTAAAGGTATTGAGGTCGACAATGATAAAATTTGCATCTCAAATTTACAATATGCCCCCGATACCATATTTTTCGGGGAGTGGAGTTGGAGAGACATTTCCATAACCATGACACTTCTTAAGTGCTTTGAAGATCTATCGGCTTAATGATTAACTTTCATAAAATAAAATCTTCATTGTAGGAATTACATAAAGTGAACTAGAGAACACGGCTCTGAAGTGTGGTTGTAAAACATGAGAATTTCCTTTCACTTACTGTGGGTTTACCCATTGGGGTTAAGTCTAAGATTTCAACTTTTTGGCAACCGGTTAGTGACAAAATAAAGAAAAGACTCGGATTGGAAGGCAAAATCGCTTTCTTTCGGTGTGAGATTAACTCTTATCAAATCGGTACTCAATAGCATTCCTCTATACCACTTATTTGAATTTCGTACTCCCACATGTATTGTCAAAACACTCGAAGCTTTTCGAAGTTCATTTTTTGGGGGAGGTTTCGGGTCGGGTCAAAAACTAAATTGGATTAAATGGAACCAAGCTATTTTAACTTTTGATTATGGTGACTTAAATATTGGTTCCTTTTTTGGAAAAAAATATTGTTTTACTTGGAAAATGGGCTAGGCGTTTTAAAACGGAGACAAATTCTCTTTGGGTTAAAGTTATTACTATTCTATATGGGAGAGAAGGGGGTTTGTTGTGTCTAAATGCAGGAATAAAGGCTGCAACACCACTTGAAAACATTGTTAAAACATCAACAGAGATCGATGGGTTTGGGGTGCATTTTTCCAACTCATTTTTGCGGCCACTAGGAGACGGTGATACAATCGTATTCTAGACTGATACTTGGATCAGAGACGCACGCTTCAAAGACAGATTCAAAAGGTTATAATGTTTAACGGAGTCCAAAAACATTATTGTTAATGAATTATTCAATGCATTCGACGGAGAAAGATATACCTGGAACTGGATGCGACCGTAGAGGGGATGTGCACTTGGTGATTTTTGAAGAACTATCGAATCCGTTGACTAATGTTTCTCTTATCGAACGGATGGATAGCTGGTCATGGTTACTCGACTCGAGTGGCGTTTTTAGCACCAAAAAGCTCACTAATGTTTTCTATCTACAACTCTTTTTGCCCATTTCTCTACCGATTAACTCCTTATGCAATTCAGCAGTCCCTCTTAAAGTTGGTATTTTCGTTTGGAGAGCTGGACTTTACTTGTTTGATTGGAATTGGATAGATGGGGATTTGATCTAGATTCCGTACGATGTCCGTTATGTGGTAACGATTTTGAGTCGGTAGAACATTTATTCGTCAAGTGTATACACTCAAAATCACTTTAGGATGCTTTTCTTCATTGGTGGGGCTTCACTAATGTTTTCATCTCCAGTATCGAGGACATATTTATAGACGATCATCGACTTAGAAAGTCAGTTTTGGAAAGAAAAATATGGCAAGCTTCTAAGTGGGTATGCACATATACTATATGGAAGAATCAAAATTGTAAAGTATTTCTCAAAGGCATATGGGATACGTCTACAATTCTTAATGAAATTTAATTATTAAAATGCTACTAATGGATCTCAAAGAGAAAGAAAAAATCGAGGTTCGAATAACACAAATGGTTAATAAGCCCGGGATTTTTCGTGTCAGTGTGTCACCATCTAATACTCGTATGAGTGTGGGTTAAATACTAGTCACTAGTTCAGCCTTTTGTACTAATAGATTAATATGAAGCTTTGTATATATAGGTTGTTACATCGTTATGGAGATGTTGACTTCCCGTATGTATTATTGTAACACTCGTTTGGTGATTCTTAATGAAAATTTTTTTATAAAAAAATGGGTTAAATAATAAGTAATTTTAATTTAATTTTATTAGTTATTTATATGTATATAATATTTAATTATAAAATTGATCAATGTAATTGGTTCTCAATTTTTAAATTGATTACTCGTATTACTTAAAAAATGGTGTTCCGTAATAAAATTAGTTTAGTCAAAGTTAGTCAATTCTATCAAACAACCATAAAATTAGGGGTTCCGTTATGAAATTAGGTAAGCCACTATTTACTTCACCAAACAAATTTTCATCTTCGATTTACATTTCAGAGATAAACAATGTCATCAAGTATCGATTTGAACCAGTTACAGAAGAAAAAGAGGAAACTTAAAGATCTAGTATTTTTAGTTAACACCAATTTTGTGAATTGTGATTCAAAGGCCACACATGATCCGTTACTAAATTGAGTAAGAAAATTAGAAAGAAATGGACAGTTATGAGCGATTCAATGCACAAAGCAGTGGGTACGATTCAGAAAATGACAACGGATGCTCCACCATCTGACAAGTCAAAGAAGGCGGTTAATTTGTTGACTAATTTGATGAGTAAAGCTATTGATGATTTCACGGATGATTCATCTAAAACAATGGATGCTGCAGAATCCGTTTTACATGATTGCATCGATTTGGTTGAAATAAGTGTCATTAGTGTGTCAGAAGGTGAAGTTCCGGACATTTCAGGTTCAATGGGGCAAGCTCTTGGTGGTGGGGCTGTTTTGACTGAAAGGGTTGTTAATACACCAATGCGTCTGTTTGGGAAGTTCGTTTCTGATGCCATGATTGCATATAAAGGGACAATCCCTCCCGATGATGGCAAGGGCACACTTTTATTAAGGATAATGGATGCGACTGTCGAAGCTATTACTGTTGTAACTGACGAAACCGAGACACCCTTTGTTAGGGTTACCAAAGCATTCAAGAAAAGGATGATGGGAGAAGAAGAAAACCAGGTTGCTGCCACCATTCCAGATTCTGCAGTGGAAGTCAAAGATCAAGAAACTGTGGTAGGATTTAATTCTTAGATTAATATTAATATAATTATTATTATTTAGGTATAAATTCAGTATTGTTCTTGGCCTCTTTTTGGGGAACATTTTATTGTCCTTCCTTTTAGCTAAAATTAGATTAGACAGATAATCGTGAAGTGTAATGTTAACTTAAACTTAGATATTTCTAATCCTTTGAATAAAAATAGGTTCTTAAAGTCAATTAGAATGCCTCATTGCTATTGCTATATTAGATAAAAAGAAGATACGTCCACTAATGTCAAATAACGTCAACTAACGTCAACTAACGTCAACTAACGTCCACTAACGTCAACTAACGTCCACTAACGTCACTTAACGTTAACTAACGTCAAGTAACGTCCACTAATGTCAAGTAACGTCAACAAATGTCAAGTAACATCCACTAACGTCAACTAACGTCAAGTAACGTCCACTAACATCAACTAACGTCAAGTAACGTCATGTAACATCCCATTTTCCTCATACATAGACTAAAGGTACGTATTTTACCTTGTAAACGCTTATTATTAACCGCAAATGATTGTGTGTAGTTTAAATGTTAGAAAATGTTGAAAATGGTGTGGTCAGGCCTCCTGTCGCGTTTGGGCTCTATGTATCGCGTTTCAGTTCGTCGCGATACGCGCCAGGTGAAGCTGGAACGTGACAGGTTAAAATCCTTCAAACTGTCCACTTTGTCGCGTTCTGGTGCGGTTTGTCGCGTCTTGGGTATCGCGTAACGCGACAGGTTATCGCGAAACGCGACAGATGTCGCTGTTTGACAATTTTAGCCATTTTAAATGGCATCTTTTGAGGGTATGTTGGTCTTTTCCCTTATGGCTGGTTTTGGGAGTCTAAAAGCTGGTTCAAGCTTATCCAAACCTCATTTATCATTTCTTCAACCACATAAATTAAATCTAGAAAGAGAGTTGAGGTTTTAGAGTGAGAGAGCTCACTTTGGTGAAGAAGAAGGCCAAATCTCACCCTAACCCAAGCTTTAAAGTTGTTCCCTACGTCACTAGCTACGTTGTGGTTGTATTGGTAAGTCTTAACTCTATGTTTTGAGTTTTAATTGATTTATGGTTAGGGTTTGTTCATTTGGGACTTTTAAGACCCATTTGGGGGTTAAATGGGTTAACTTGGGTTAAGTTGGTGTATAGAAACCCTAAAACTTGTAATCTAGGGTTTGGTGTTTGTAAGTGTCAATGGTGTTATTAAATCACTAATACACTTGTTTAATGATGAAAGATTGTTAATGGGTCCAAGTTTGACCAAGTTTGTAAGTCTAAGCGTTAAGATGGGTCAAATGAGAAATGGTTGACCTAGTTGGGTGAAATGGGTATGAAATACCCATAACTTTGTGTTAATTGGTGCGAGTAGACGTTAATCACTATCTTTTAGTGATTAAAGATGAGTCTTGGCCATTTATGGGTGGTTTTTGGTGTAATCGAGTTATTTAATGCAATTGGGTCATTAAATGCTCAAGTGTTAAATGTTTGTGTCTAGTCCAACTAGTTTGCGTATTGAAAGTGTACTTAATGTATTAGGTACCTTGCTTGAAGCATACGGGAGTAATTAATCACCACCGATGTGATAAGGTGAGTGGAATAATTATATGCGTACATATATAATGTATTTATTTGTGTGGCATAAGTTGTGAAGTGTCGACGTGCTAAGACACCACTTCTCACGTGGCGAGTGAAGTGTCGACGTGTTAAGACACCACTCGGAGTGAAGCATCGACGTGTTAAGATGTCACTCCAAGAGATGTAACGAGTGAAGTGTCGACGTGTTAAGACACCATTCGGGGTGAAGTGTTGACGTGTTAAGACATCACCCGGGGTGAAGTATCAACGTGTTAAGATGCCACCCGTGCGGTTAGTGTACGACGTGTTAAGTGCACTAACGGTTGTTATGAACACCGATGGGAAATTCAAGTACCATTCCTTGTACGATTGGTTAACCATGGTTTTGTATTGTATTGTGGCATACTATATTGTTCGAACTATATGCTATTGTTATGCTAGCTTGTGTGGTTGAAGGTTTAGTATTATACTTGTGTTGGTATGATTAATTATATTGCTAGCATGCATGCGGTAAATGCGTAAGTGATTGCAAGTAAGTAGGTTGTATATGTAATCGTATAATTGTTGCACTCACTAAGCATTAGCTTACCCCTCTCGTTGTTTATCTTTTTAGATGCAGGTGCGGACAAGGGAAAGGGGGTTGTTGGATACTAGTTCCCCTATGTTGGATTCTTGATGGAGTTTTTGGAAGTCGGCCTAGTGTTTTGGGTAGTTTAGCCCCAAACCATGCTCGAAGTGTTGTTTAGATTAAAACTATCATTTTTAACGGGTCGAACTTGTGTTACGTTTGTTTAAGGGCCTTTGTGCCTTATTTGTAAACATTAAACTCGTGACATTGTTTTAATGGTTTGTATGGGATGATTTACACCTTTTGTATGGCGCGTAAATGTCTTAATTACAAACAAAAAAAAATGACTCGTGTTAAATACGAGTTGGGTTGTTTCAAGTGGTATCAGAGCATGGTCTAAGGGATTTAGGCGACTTGAGATAGGTGCCTAGACTTAGACTTTATTGTGTGTGCGCTTTATGCGGGACTTTTAGGACTTCGGGTCGGATCGGGAATTGTTAGTTCTTAGGTTTGTGTGATCTAACCTTGCGCTAATTGTTTTGTGTTGTGGTTGTAATCATCAAGCAAAATAGACGTTGTACTAACAAGTTAATGCGACGAGCTCGAGTAACAATGATTAGCTACCATTGTTACGGGTGCAAATCGTGTCAAACAAGCGATGTGCGACGATTGTTGAGCAAGATGGGGCGGTAAGGTGTATATGTGTATTTGTATGTGTCATGTCTTTTTGTTTCGTTGTTTAACCTCTTCCGTTTTATAGAATGAAGATGAGAAACGGACACGACACCTATAATGGGGGCACGAGTGAGGACCCCGAGTTTACGGTCAAAGTTGAGGCCATTTTGAAAAGTCATCATGCGGCTTTCCTTGAAGATGTTAAGAAAATGTTTCTAGATACGATTGACGAGCAATTAGTCAATGTAGTAAAGGAACAAGTCAAGGTTCTCCTTCAAGAGGATAACGTTGGAAGGCAGGACTTTTTCTACAAGAAATTCAAAGACGCTCAAACTCCTACTTTTGAGGGCGAAAGGGACCCACTTAAGAGTGCCCGGTGGATCTCCGATATGGAGGGGGCTTTTCGTACTTGTGAATGCCCTCTTGATAAAAAGACGAGGTATGGTTGTAGCATGTTGAGAGGTGATGCTAAGTTGTGGTGGGATGCGAAAATCCAACTTTATGGTGAAGAGCATTGTATGAACTTTACTTGGGATGAGTTCAAGGCGGAGTTTTTCCAAGAGTACCGAACTTCGGCCGACCTTACTAGACTTAAGGATGAGTTGCGTTCCTTAAGGCAAGGGTCGATGGATTTGAACACTCTTAAATCCGTTTTCTTGTCAAAAACCCAATTTTGCCCGGAGTATGTCGGGAATGATAAAATGTTGAAGGAAGACTTCTATGGAATCTTGAACGACAATTATTAAGAGAAGATTAGTGTGAACGTGGTGAAAAGCTTTGATGAGTTGTTCGATATGGCTAAAGGTTTTGAGTCGCTCATCTTAAGAAAGAGTGGCTTTACTTTTGGCAAAAGGAAGTTTGAAGCTACTAGTCATTCGAACTTTTCAAACAAGAAGAACAAGAAGGGCTCCGAGAGTGTTGGTAGTGTGAAGAAAGGTGCTTCCGGAGATTTTACTTATGCGTGCTACAATTGTGGACAAAATGTAACATCCCGTTTTTCCCATACATGTCTAAAAGTACATACTTAATTATTAGTACGCTTATAACTTGTGCATTTATGTGATTAAAAGAACTAAGTGCTAGTTAGTGTGTGTGTGTATATATATATATATATATATATATATATATATATATATATATGTGTGTGTGTGTGTGTGTGTGTGTGTGTGTGTGTGTGTGTTTAGAATATATGCATGTATGAGTATACGCATGGGTCGTTGTTGATGTTAAGTCTTGTGAGACTAAAAGATGAAGTTTAGACGTGCACAGGAAGCGTGAACAAGGTGTACAAGTTGAATAAATCGTTAAGTTGTGTAAGTTGTCGAATGGGCCAGTTGAAGGCCATTGCCGCACCGCGGAAGCCTTTGTCGCGCCGCGACATTGAACTCAAACCAGAGTCAGGAGGCATGTTAAGAAGGGTCGAGTTTTCCTTTAAATGTCGCGCCGCGACCAATAACTAGAATATGAGTCAGGAATGATTTAAGAAAGCTCGTAAAATACGTTAATTGCCGCGCCGCGACAATTTTGGCCGCGCCGCGACCCACTGGGTGAACTGATTCCGGATTTTGTTTTTAAAATAAGTGGTTTAAGGGTAAAATCATCTTTTCGCGTATAGATCTGATGGAGACTTTAAGTCTCAGCCACTTATCCTCTATTATTCATTTCTTTTTCATTTTCTTTCTCTAATTTCTCTCAAAACTTAAAAACCCATTTGATTTCAAGTGAGATTTGAGAGTGGAGATTTGTGAATCAAACCTTGGAGCAAGAATTAAAGTTGTTCTCCTTGTTCTTAGCTACAAGAGGATAGTGTTGGTAAGTCCTAACTCCATGTTTTGAGTTTTAATTAGTTTATTCTAGGGTTTGGTTCATTTGGAACTTGTAAGACCCATTTGGGGGTAATATGGGTGGAAATGGGTCATGTTTGACTAAAATTGTAGGTTTAAGTATTAAAATGGGTCAAAAGAGTAATGTTGACCTAGTTTGGGCGAAATGGGTATGAATTACCCTAAGTTTGCGTTAGTTAAAGGTAGCAGACTTTAAATCACTAGCTTTAGTGATTTAATATGTGTCTTGACCATTTATGGGCGGTTTTGGTGTAAATGAGCTATTTAATGCTATTTGGTCATTAAATGCTCAAGTGTAAGTAATGTGGTTAGCTCCACTAGTTGTGTATTGAAAGTGTACTTAATGTATTAGGTACATTGCTTTGAAGTTCGAAAGTGCATAATCATCATCCTTGTATTAAAGTGAGTGGAATAATTATGCGTGTACGTATATAATATATTTATTTGTGTAGTATGAATGTGGCATTGTCGCGGTGTTCAAGACACCACATTCTAAGTAACGAGTAGTATTGTCGCGGTGTTCAAGACACTACTCATTGTTTGATTGACATGTGGTATTTTCGCGATGTTTAAGACACCACATTGTCATGGGAGTGGAATTGTCGCGGTGTTCAAGACACCACTCATTGGTTTGAATGACATGTGTAATCGTCGCGGTGTTCAAGACGCCACATTGTCATGAGGGTGAGTTAGTCGCGGTGTTCAAGACATCACCCGGGGGGATTAGTGATTACGCGGTGTTTAAGTAACACTAATGGATGTTATGAACTCCGACGATCTTTTACGAGTACCGTTCCCTTGTACGATTGGTTAACCATGGTTGTGTG
The DNA here is from genome assembly GCF_046630445.1 of Rutidosis leptorrhynchoides. Taxonomy (NCBI): domain Eukaryota; kingdom Viridiplantae; phylum Streptophyta; class Magnoliopsida; order Asterales; family Asteraceae; genus Rutidosis; species Rutidosis leptorrhynchoides. The sequence continues at coordinate 199,533,391 of NC_092335.1, forward strand.
AATTCGTATCTAGCATATTAAATTGTGAACTATATGCTATTGTTGTTGCTAGCTTTTGTGAATTGTGGATAGTAGTTTATGCATGATGTTTGCATGGTTATCGAATTGCTAGCTTGTATGCGGTATTGTGTAAGTGATTGCAAGTAATTAGATTATATATGAACATGTATAATTATTGCATTCACTAAGCAATTAGCTTACCCCTCTCGTTGTTTATCTTTTTAGATGCAGGTGCGGATAGGGGAAAAGGGGTTGTTGGGCACTAGGTGTCCTTTGATGATGTTTCGTTGGAGCTTTTGGAAGTTAGCCTAATGTTTTGGGTAGTTTAGTCCCAAACCATGCTCGAAGTGTCGTTTGGATTATAAACTATCATTTGTAGTGGGTCGAACTTGTATTAAACTTAATTAATGGCCTTCGTGCCTTGTAAACATTTAAATTGTGGTACGTTTTAAATAGAACTTGTGGAATGGTTTACATATTTAATTAGCGCGTAAATGTGTATTATTTAAAAAAAATTAAAATAATCGTATGGAATACGGGTTGGGTTGTTTCAAGTGGTATCAGAGCATGGTCTAAGGGATTTAGGCGACTTGAGATAGGTTCCTAGACTTAGACTTTATTGTGTGTGCGCTTTATGCGGGACTTGTAGGACTTCGGGTCGGATCGGGAATTGTTAGTGCTTGGGTTTATGTGATCTAACCTTGCACTAATTGTTTTGTGTTGTTGTTGTAATCATCAAGCGAGATAGACGTTGTACTAACGAGTTAATGCGACGTGCTCACGTAGCAATGACTAGCTACCATTGTTACGGGCGCAAATCGTGTCAAACGAGCGATGTACGACGATTGTTGAGCAAGATGGGGCGGTAAGGTGTATATGTATATATATTCGTGTCATGTCTTTTCATTCATTGTTTAACCTCTTTCGTTTTATAGAATGAAGATGATAAATGGACACGACACCGATAATGGGGGCACGAGCGAGGACCCCGAGTTCACGGCCAAAGTTGAGGCCATCTTTAAACGTCAAAAAGCGGAGTTTCTCGAAGACGTTAAGAAGATGTTTCTAGATACGATCGACGAGCAATTAGTTAATGTGGTTAGGGAACAAGTTAAGCTTGTTCTACAAGGGGATAATGTGGGGAGACGGGACTTGTTTTATAAGAATTTCAAGGACTCTTAACCTCCCACCTTCGATGGTGAACGGGACCCACTTAAGAGTGCCCGTTGGATCTCCGATATGGAAGGGGCCTTTCGTACATGTGAATGCCCTCTCGATAAAAAGATGAGATATGGTTGTAGCATGTTAAGAGGCGATGCTAAATTGTGGTGAGACGTGAAAATCTAAGTCTATGGTGAAGAACAATGCATGGATTTTACTTGGGACGAGTTTAAGGCGGAGTTTTTCGATGAATACCGAACTTCGGCCGATCTTACTAGGCTTAAGGACGAGTTACGTTCCTTGAGGCAAGGGTCGATGGATTTGAACACTCTCAAATTCGTGTTTTTGTCCAAGACCCAATTTTGTCCGGAGTATGTCGGGAATAATAAAATGTTGAAAGAAGATTTCTATCGAATCTTGAATGATAGTTATCAAGAGAAGATAAGTGTAAATGTGGTGAAAAGTCTCGATGAGTTGTTTAATATGGCCAAAGGTTTTGAGGCGCTCGTGTTAAAAAAGAGTGGCTTTACTTTTGGCAAGAGGACGTTCGAAGCTACAAGTCATTCGAACAAGAAGAGTAAGGGTGCAACCGAGAGTGTCGGTAGTGTGAAGAAAAGTGTTCCTGGAGAGTTCCGTTATTCTTGTCACAATTGTGGACGAAAGGGACATATGGCCCGTGATTGCACCAACCCTCCTTCTACAACCAAACTCACTTGTTATAATTATGGTAAAGAAGGACATAAGAGGCCGGAATGTGAAGCGACCCGTCCTAATCCATCCGGACGAAGTCCATATCGATTACAAACGATTCACAATAGTAGGTTACATCGCGAGGTACTTGACCTCTATATGATACATTTTACAAACATTGCATTCATTTTTAAAAGACAAACTTTCATTTACATTGAAAGTTGACGGCATGCATACTCTTTCATAATATATCCAACTATAATTGACTTAATAATAATCTTGATGAACTCAACGACTCGAATGCAACGTTTTTTGAAATATGTCATGAATGACTCCAAGTAATATCTCTAATTGAGCAAATGCACAGCGGAAGATTTCTTTCATACCTGAGAATAAACATGCTTTAAAGTGTCAACCAAAAGGTTGGTGAGTTCATTAGTTTATCATAACAATCATTTCCATTATTTTAATAGACCACAAGATTTCATTTTCAGTTCTCATAAATAATACGTCCCATGCATAGCGACAAAAATAATCATTCATATGGATTGAACACCTGGTAACCGACATTCACAATATGCATATAAGAATATCCCCATCATTCCGGGATCCTCCTTCGGACATGATATAAATTTCGAAGTACTAAAGCATCCGATACTTTGGATGGGGCTATTTGGACACGATAGATCTATCTTTAGGATTCGCGTCAATTAGGGTGTCTGTTCCCTAATTCTTAGATTACCAGACTAAAAGGGGCATATTCGATTTCGATCATTCAACCATATAATGTAGTTTCGATTACTTGTGTCTATTTCGTAAAACATTTATAAAAATTGCGCATGTATTCTCAGCCCAAAAATATAAAGGGTAAAAAGGCAAATGAAACTCACCATACTGTATTTTGTAGTAAAAATACATATAACATCATTGAACAAGTGTAAGGTTGGCCTCGGATTCACGAACCTAAATTTATTATATATATTTATGTGTTGGTCAATATTTGTCTAACAAATTAAGTCAAGTCGTAGTGTACCACAATCCTAATGCTCGAGACTGATATACAAAAGTCAAACAAAAGTCAATTTGACTCAAAAGGATTTCCAAAATTTATACATGATTATTATATAGTTTAAATATCGTCGTTTTATATTTTTAAATATTTTAAAAGATTTATTAGAGTAAATAACATAATTCATTTATTAATAAATAAAATTTTATATTAAAATTTATATAATAAATTATACTTTTATATATATTAGGTAATAAAATTTATAAAGACAATATGATAAGTATTATTAACATAATTATATTACACGTAGTAAAATATCTTTGTATTACATATTTATTTGATAAAATAACATTGATAATAATAATAAGTAAAAGTCGTATTATTTTGTAATAATAATTATTATTATTTTATTAATAAAAATCAATATTTATATTTACTAAAATGATATTATGATAAAATGATAATTATGATTATGATTTCTTTAATATTTACGATACTTTTTAATATTAACTTTAAAATAATAATTTTTATTTAAAAAGATAATAATAATGATATTTTATAATAACAATGACAAAAATGATAATTTTGATAAAATGATAGTTTTAATACTAACGATACCTTTAATAATATTAGTAGTGATAAAAATAATAAGAACGATAATTTTATTTAAATCATTATCTTACAATATTTAAATTTCATCATGATACTCATACTCATTATTTCCTAATCACTTTGTTAATAGTTTTAAATCGTCTTTTATATCGCGTTCATTTTAATGATAATAATAGTAATTATAATAATTAAGTGTTACTAATAATAATAAATATTATGATAATGATAATATTATTAACTACTTTAATGATAATAATAATACTAATTATAACTTTAACGATAATAACGATAGTAATAATAATAATAAAAATAACAATTTTTAATGATAATACTTTTTAATGATAATGATAATGATAACAATAATCGTAATAATAATAATAATAATAATAATAATAATAATAATAATAATAATAATAATAATAATAATAATAATAATAATTAGATAAAAAATTAGAACGACGATAATAATAATCATTTTTAATAATAATACAAAAATTCAATTGACAATAACTTCTAATCCGTTCATCGAATCCATTCGATATCTAAATAAAAAGTTTATAATTTTTTTCCAGCTTTCCAACGACATGCATATCTTATACCTTATCTTAATCACATATGTAACTAATTCAAGATTCAACATAACCTATCTAACGGCAATATCAAAAGTACAAGCATGCATAATCCTATTTACTCGAGCACTAGTCAGGGATACACTATTAATAAATAAAAGTTAAGTAATAAGTGCTCACGTATCAATATTGAGATTCAATATTGCAGGAAGGTACATAGACGCAACGGAGATGATAAACACTAGATTGACCTCACGAGCTATACCCCCGAACCATACCCATAACCTCCATAGCTATAACCCATAATTTCCTTAGCTCTATCCCGCTCATAACACTCGTTTTGAAAACATGCGAGCAGAACCTCGTCGTACTATTTTATGTAATATATACTAATAATATCGCTCACAATAATACTAATACTAATAATAATAAGATTAATATTAATAATCTTAATATTAATAATAATATTAATATTAATAATGTATACATATATTTTTCTATCTCTTGCGAAAAAATGAATGATGGAATGAATTAGAAACAAGCACGTTAAATATTTAAAGCAATGTTAAGCCTACCTACTACTCATGTTCGACTAATAAGAGTTACCGACAGTTTTATTTATTATTATTATTATATATATATTATATTTAATTTATATAATTACTTATATATTATATTATATTTACGTTCATGGTAAAAATGTAATTTTTACTAAAATGACTCGTACGTTGTCACTCGACTTATGTACCACTTTCGGTTTTTCGAGCGCATTTTCGTACGTTTAGAAAACTAGCCTTTTACGTTACGCGACGTGTACCCTTATTAATAATTTGACTTACTCATCAATAAATTATCTTATAAAAAAATGTAACTTATAAAATTGAGCTTTGTGGTCATTTACCTCTATAAATCAGTGACTCGTTCTTTATCAAAATATATTATTTTAAATCAAACGTTTTGTGACAAGGTTAATAATAAATATATATATATATTTTTTTAAATAAACTTATACTTATTGTAATAAAAATATTTATGTAATAATATCATATTTAGTTTTACAAAACTAATTATATCTCAAGATTCATTTAAAATTCGTTTAGAGATTACATAACGTTTACTCTTTAAAACTTAATTTCTTCTAATCATTTATGCGTCAACGTTTGTTTTTAATATCTTTCTAGATTTAAATCACGTTTTTATTTCCCGTTATATCTATCTATATCTTATTGAATCATGGATCATTGTTATGGATAATTTGTCAAAAGGTTTCTAGAAAGATTCTGAAATTCAGGGTAACGTTAAAACCTTTATCTTTATTACAATGGCTTAGTAATGAATTGTCAAAAGTGGTTCTAGATATTTATAAAGTTATATTCGTTTTCAAAGAAGACGTGACACTCTGTTAGTTATATATAATTCCTAAGATTTATAACAATAAAGGATAATGATAATAACTTTAAAAAATTACTTCTTGACATGTTGTAAGATGTACAAATCTTTATCGTAGTACATCTTATATCTTCGAAACAATAATTATATGTGCTTGTGATTTATAAAACTTAATTAGGTTTTATATACATACTCAAATTATTTTATAACCGTTGTAGTAACAAGTTCTGTTTAAACTGAAAACGTTTTCATACATTTGAAATTAAATCAAATGGATATTATATAGTTTAGTTTTCTAGAATTAATTATATTCAAACCATATAATCTATTATTAGGGTTTATGTTAGATCCTTATAAGTTTGGTATTAACTCATTTAATAACCATCGAGTGTTGCTATCTATTAATTATATTCAAAATTGTTATATATAAGTTCAATATACCTTTCCTATACACGTATCACATAACACGTTTTATTATGCAAATGTTTATCTAACACGAATAAGTATATAGTTATATGTTCAATATTCTGCTAACGTTTACAAGTCATAAAATAGATTTCCTTATATATTTACATGTCAATCAAACCGTTTAATGTTTTATTAATATTTCTCAAATTAACACTCACACATATGTATATATTCATACATATCTATTTACACATAATTGTTCGTGAATCGTTAGGCATGGTCAAAGGGTAATTGATTACATGAATATAGTTTTCAAACTTTCGAGACTCAACATTACAGATTTTGCTTATCGTGTCGGAATCATATAAAGATTAAAGTTTAAATTTGATCGGAAATTTCCGGGTCATCACAGTACCTACCCGTTAAAGAAATTTCGTCCCGAAATTTGATCGAGGTCGTTATGGCTAACTATAAGAATGTTTTCATGACGAATATGAGTTGATAAATAGAATTTTATCATCATTGAATAATTTAGATAAAATAATTTGATTACGTGAAGAGTATAAGTGAAGCTATCACAAGAGAGTGAAATGAGTAACTGTATATTCGTTTTAACTGATGACGTAGTTATGATTGATTTCCGGAATTCATGTGATTTAAAGAAAATCTTCGTAGTAAGATTTGGTGTTTCGGCGATTTAGGAAATCAAGATCTCCTTTGATTTAATGCGATAATCTGTTTCGATTGTTATGTCGTATATTTCACTATAAATCCACTATCTTCGTTTCCTTATTCTCACATCTCCCATCTTCCATATCCTCTTCTTTAATTCATATTTTCAAAACATTCACCAGTATGCTCCATCCCGTTCTTATTCTTAATATATTCCTAATCTTCATATCCGTCATCCTTCTTTTTCATCTCCCTCCGGAAGAATCTATTTACTTCTACTATACCTTTGGGTTTATAGTGTTTTTAATTCTCCCGTGTCTTTATGTTGCTATATGCATCGACATCTACGGTTTATAATTTCTGAGTGGTTGTTGGGTTTTATATCTTCCCTTATACTTCTATGTCCCTGCTTCTGTCTTTTATAATCATTGTCATCCATAGTTAATGCTCTCTCCTATTTACTGTGATTTATACTCCAATTTCTATTTCGGAGTTTTTGTCCTTTCGTCTCTTCTTCTTGTGATTAAGCACTGCTTGTAATGATCCAGAATTCGCAGATATGAATTTTGAAATGAACATTGTTAATGTTCTAATAAGGGAATAGTAATGGTACGATCCTGCTTTGTCAAATTACCAGAATATCCCGGAAAAGACCGAATCATCAAGAAAAATATTTTCTTGATATGTTTAGAGATTAGGTTGAATGTAAGAGTCGTGTAAATGACACATGATGACGGTATGTTCTGTGAATCATCACGTTCCATTAGAAATTCAGCATGAATTACTGTAATATAATCACGTTGATCAAGTATCATTATATTATACTAACTCATGCTTCAATTCCCAACACTACTTCAAAAACATTCATTTTTTTAAATTTTGAATTTTTTTTTCTCAGAATTTAGATACTAACACAGTTTCTTTTACGTTGCAGGTATTACGGAGAGGTAAATGATTTCAGATAAGAATGCTTATGAAAATATCTTCAGAAATATCGAGGATAAAAGATGCGATGATATCTTAGAATGTTTATGATATGATGATGAAGAATATTGTCTGCACAGGTTTAGAGTCGGAAGCAAGGCATTCTTTAATGACTTCATCAGAAACAGAATCATTAAGATTCTTTAAATACAGACTTTGGCCCTTGTATTTGTCCTTGGTCTCCTTCACGGTCTGCTCAATCCGTTGTTCAGCACCAACTCTTCTCTTTCTCTGGACTTTACCAACACATTTTTCTTTATCGTCAACCTTTTGACTGTTAAAGTCGTTTACAGTTTTTGCTGCTTCATTAGCATTTCGAGAACTAGTTCATGGTTTGAGATGTTTTTCAGAAACTTCACATTCGAAGTGTGTAAGTTTAGGAGATAGACGTTATATGTATATTTAACTATTGAAGTAGAATCGCTGCGAGATTTCAAAATACTGATTGCTGATTTTCAGTAATTGGTATGGCAATTCTTGTTGCAAGATGCGGATGAGTAAAAGATGGGGTTTCACTGAATAAGTATAGTGACTTTTCGAAGAGGCTTAAAGTTGTTGATGAGGTTACTGCTAATGTAGAGGAATATAAAAGGTTCCCCGGTAAGGGCAACGTATATATAGAGGTTATAATAAGACTAGTCCGGCTGAAAAGTTGAAGTTGACTTGCTGGAGCTGTGACAAAATTGGCTAATTTGGAAAGGAATCGTAAGGTTGTTTTTGCTAATAAATGATAAAGAATTCGACGCGGATACGTGTTAAACTATGACTTTAGTTTCGAGAGTTTTTCAGGTACAAGACTTCGGGTAATGTGTGGTTGGATCATCATCTCAATTGTTCATTATTTGAAGTGTCTTCCGAAATTTCGAAGTGTTTTAAATGCAAGCTTGTCATTGTCAATATCCAAAGGATTAAATCGCCATGAATCTCGATTGATTCTCATATTCTTCTGAGTGTTACAAATAAAAGTGATGTTCTATCACAGTTTTGAAGTCAGAGTATAGCTTTGAAAAATGTAATGATCTAAGAGTGATGATTTTGCTTATATCTCGAGCTGCATTCTGAGACTTCAAAATCAAAATATGTAATTGAATTTGAATGAGTATGGTTATTTTGATTTCTTATAAAAGAATGTATACTGTTATGAAAATAGGGAGTATAGTTGATGATTTACTGACTTAGAATCGAAGAATGTAATATATTAATTGTGAATTTATATATCTCTCGGGTATTACCTACCCGTTAAAAAAAAATTCACAAATAATATTTTGAACAAGAATTTTTCATTACAGTCTTTATGAAAATATATGTATGTATATTTTCTTCAGATGTAATACAGATTTAATGAGTGAATATCATATTAAGTTCATTTGATTTTCGGCTCGAATTAGTAAAGAATAATCTCTAAAACATTAGAGATTTCATAATCTTAGCGGAGTATTTCGCTAATGTAATAAATACTTCAATATTTATTCTTTTATATATTTCCTTAGTGAATCATGCTGATGCTCATAGAACTCTTGCTAACTTTCCAAGATACGAATGTTGTTTTCCAGTAAATTTCGAGTACATCGAAGATGAAAGTGTAAAATCAAACATGTTATTGAATGATACACTTGATTTATTATGAAACCGAATTCATTTAATTGAAACAAAGGTTGTAGTTAACGATGGTTAGATTGTTAACGAAGGATGTACCTCATAGCATATTAGTAATATGAATTTAACCGAGTAGTATCTACCCTTTTTCAATTCATACTCACTAGCTTAGTACGAAAAGATTTATTATAGTTTCAAAATTCATATATATAAAATATATATATATATATATATATATATATATATATATATATATATATTCTTCAGAAAGAATGAGTTAATACTTCATAACTCGTTGATACAATATACGCGTTGTTGATCAGCGATGATGTCCACGGCGATTCTTGAACTGGCGGGACTTGTGATGTTATAGGCGCTGCTAGTGCTGATGATGCTGATAGTACTGACGGTTCTGGTCGTGCTGACGATACTGTTGGTGCTGGTGATACTGCCGATAACTGTTGGTGATGCTTTGTATAACAAGTCTAGCTTGTAACTCGCGTACCATTCTTTTCAGGGTTTTGATTCTTCTCTCTATCATCTCTGTCCACTTATCTGATTTATGGTTAAGGCTGAATTAGATAATCTCTAAGACTTTAGAGATTACATAATCACCGTAGAATGTTTCTCCGATGAATTTATGAATCAATACTTCATCGTTTGTTGTTTTTGGTACTCCTTGGTATTTATGGTGCATGTGATGTTGATATCCGAGGTACAGATTGTGATGTTGAGGCATGTGATGCGGATGTGATTGTTGGTGATGATAATGATACTGTTGGTGTTGATGAATGTGGTACCGTTGATGTCGGTGATGCTGCTGGTGCTTATGGTATTGAGGCATGCGATGTTGATGTTACTGGCAGTTTAGGTTATGCTGCTGGTGCTGCTGATGGTGTTTGTAATCCTTGCACCATAATCTCCAAAACCATTATGCGAGCGCGAAGTTCGTTAATTTCTGTTTGTATACCGGGATGATTGGCGGTTGAAACGAGCGGATGAATAAGATTTGTAATATGGGATATTATATAATCGTGACGAGATACTCTAGCAATGAGTGAGAAAATAGTGTCTCGAACGGGTTCGCCGGTAAGTGCTTCAAGTTCATCGCCAAGAGGGCAATGTGGTGGATGGAAGGGATCACCTTCTTCTTGTCTCCAATGATTTAGTATATTACGAACCCATCCCCAATTCATCCAAAATAGATGATGGGAAATTGGTTGATCCATTCCGGTCACACTGCTTTCGGAGCTCGAATGGAAATCCATATCGGCATAGCTGTCGGAATATGAGGAATTCGAACTAGATGCGGAATCCATCTTGTATAATTGGGGAAATTAATTTTTTTGATATGGAATAGATTATAGGAGTTAGAGTTGGTTTTCTTCAATACATATTTTACATATGTATATATAATACCAAAATCCCATAAATTACGGAGAAATCTTTGAAAAAATGTCAGTCAAAGTTCACGGTAATACATGTGCTAAGATGAGAATTTGTCTATGCAATAAATGTAGGGAAACGCGTCTAGACTTAAGCATGATAAGCAGGTAATTTCCTAAGGATGATAAGTAGATGATTTTCGACTAGAAATGATAAGCAAAATTTTTGACATGCAGACACGGTCGAAGTCCAGACTCACTAATGCATCTTAACAACTAACAGTAAGACACACTAATGCAAGACCTGGTTCGCTAAGACCACCGCTCTGATACCAACTGAAGCGACCCGTCCTAATCCATCCGAACGAAGTCCATATTGATTACAAACGATTCATAATAGTAGGTTACATCGTGAGGTACTTGACCTCTATATGATACATTTTACAAACATTGCATTCATTTTTAAAAGACAAACTTTCATTTACATTGAAAGTTGACGGCATGCATACTCTTTCATAATATATCCAACTATAATTGACTTAATAATAATCTTGATGAACTCAACGACTCGAATGCAACGTTTTTTGAAATATGTCATGAATGACTCCAAGTAATATCTCTAATTGAGCAAATGCACAGCAGAAGATTTCTTTCATACCTGAGAATAAACATGCTTTAAAGTGTCAACCAAAAGGTTGGTGAGTTCATTAGTTTATCATAACAATTATTTCCATTATTTTAATAGACCACAAGATTTCATTTTCAGTTCTCATAAATAATACGTCCCATGCATAGAGACAAAAATAATCATTCATATGGATTGAACACCTGGTAACCGACATTCACAATATGCATATAAGAATATCCCCATCATTCCGGGATCCTCCTTCGGACATGATATAAATTTCGAAGTACTAAAGCATCCGGTACTTTGGATGGGGCTTGTTGGGCCCGATAGATCTATCTTTAGAATTCGCGTCAATTAGGGTGTCTGTTCCCTAATTCTTAGATTACCAGACTTAATAAAAAGGGGCATATTCGATTTCGATCATTCAACCATATAATGTAGTTTCAAGTACTTGTGTCTATTTTGTAAATCATTTATAAAAATTGCGCATGTATTCTCAGCCCAAAAATATAAAGGGTAAAAAGGCAAATGAAACTCACCATACTGTATTTTGTAGTAAAAATACATATAACATCATTGAACAAGTGTAAGGTTGGCCTCGAATTCACGAACCTAAATTTATTATATATATTTATGTGTTGGTCAATATTTGTCTAACAAATTAAGTCAAGTCGTAGTGTACCACAATCCTAATGCTCGAGACTAATATACAAAAGTCAACAAAAGTCAATTTGACTCAAAAGGATTTTCAAAATTTATACACGATTATTATATAGTTTAAATATCGTCATTTTATATTTTTAAATATTTTAAAATATTTATTAGAGTAAATAACATAATTCATTTATTAATAAATAAAATTTTATATTAAAATTTATATAATAAATTATACTTTTATATATATTAGGTAATAAAATTTATATAGACAATATGATAAGTATTATTAACATAATTATATTACACGTAGTAAAATATCTTTGTATTACATATTTATTTGATAAAATAACATTGATAATAATAATAAGTAAAAGTCGTATTATTTTGTAATAATAATTATTATTATTTTATTAATAAAAATCAATATTTATATTTACTAAAATGATATTATGATAAAATGATAATTATGATTATGATTTCTTTAATATTTACGATACTTTTTAATATTAACTTTAAAATAATAATTTTTATTTAAAAAGATAATAATAATGATATTTTATAATAACAATGACAAAAATGATAATTTTGATAAAATGATAATTTTAATACTAACGATACCTTTAATAATATTAGTAGTAATAAAAATAATAAGAACGATAATTTTATTTAAATCATTATCTTACAATATTTAAATTTCATCATGATACTCATACTCATTATTTCCTAATCACTTTGTTAATAGTTTTTAAATCGTCTTTTATATCGCGTTCATTTTAATGATAATAATAGTAATTATAATAATTAAGTGTTACTAATAATAATAAATATTATGATAATGATAATATTATTAACTACTTTAATGATAATAATAATAATACTAATTATAACTTTAACGATAATAGCGATAGTAATAATAATAATAAAAATAACAATTTTTAATGATAATACTTTTTAATGATAATGATAACAATAATAGTAATAATAATAATAATAATACTAATAATAATAATAATAATAATAATAATAATTAGATAAAAAATTAGAACGACGATAATAACGACGATAATAATAATCATTTTTAATAATAATACAAAAATTCAATTGACAATAACTTCTAATCCGTTCATCGAATCCATTCGATATCTAAATAAAAAGTTTATAATTTTTCGCCAGCTTTCCAACGACATGCATATCTTATACTTTATCTCAATCGCATATGTAACTAATTCAAGATTCAACATAACCTATCTAACGGCAATATCGAAAGTACAAGCATGCATAATCCTATTTACTCGAGCACTAGTCAGGGATACACTATTAATAAATAAAAGTTAAGTTATAAGTGCTCACATATCAATATTGAGATTCAATATTGCAGGAAGGTACATAGACGAAACGGAGTTGATAAACACTATATTGACCTCACGAGCTATACCCCCGAACCATACCCATAACCTCCATAGCTATAACCCATAATTTCCTTAGCTCTATCCCGCTCATAACACTCGTTTTGAAAACATGCGAGCAGAACCTCGTCGTAGTATTTTATGTAATATATACTAATAATATCGCTCACAATAATACTAATACTAATAATAATAAGATTAATATTAATAATCTTAATATTAATAATAATATTAATATTAATAATGTATACATATATTTTTCTATCTCTTGCGAAAAAATGAATGATGGAATGAATTAGAAACAAGCACGTTAAATATTTAAAGCAATGTTAAGCCTACCTACTACTCATGTTCGACTAATAAGAGTTACCGACAGTTTTATTTATTATTATTATATATATATTATATTTAATTTATATAATTACTTATATATTATATTATATTTACGTTCATGGTAAAAATGTAATTTTTACTAAAATGACTCGTACGTTGTCAATTGACTTATGTACCACTTTCGGTTTTTCGAGCGCATTTTCATACGTTTAGAAAACTAGCCTTTTACGTTACGCGACGTGTACCCTTATTAATAATTTGACTTACTCATCAATAAATTATCTTATAAAAAAATGTAACTTATAAAATTGAGCGTTGTGGTCATTTACTTCTATAAATCAGTGACTCGTTGTTTATCAAAATATATTATTTTAAATCAAACGTTTTGTGACAAGGTTAATAATATATATATATATATATATATATATATATATATATATATATATATATATATATATATATATATATATATATATATATATATATATATATATATATATATTTTAAATAAACTTATACTTATTGTAATAAAAATATTTATGTAATAATATCATATTTAGTTTTACAAAACTAATTATATCTCAAGATTCATTTTAAATTCGTTTAGAGATTACATAACGTTTACTCTTTAAAACTTAATTTCTTATAATCATTTATGCGTCAACGTTTGTTTTTAATATCTTTCTAGATTTAAATCACGTTTTTATTTCCCGTTATATCTATCTATATCTTATTGAATCATGGACCATTGTTATGGATAATTTGTCAAAAGGTTTCTAGAAAGATTCTGAAATTCAGGGTAACGTTAAAACCTTTATCTTTATTATAATGGCTTAGTAATGAATTGTCAAAAGTGGTTCTAGATATTTATAAAGTTGTATTCGTTTTCAAAGAAGACGTGACACCCTGTTAGTTATATATAATTCCTAAGATTTATAACAATAAAGGATAATGATAATAACTTTAAAAAATTACTTCTTTACATGTTGTAAGATGTACAAATCTTTATCGTAGTACGTCTTATATCTTCGAAACAATAATTATATGTGCTTGTGATTTATAAAACTTAATTAGGTTTTATATACATACTCAAATTATTTTATAAACCGTTGTAGTAACAAGTTCTGTTTAAACTGAAAACGTTTTCATACATTTGAAATTAAATCAAATGGATATTATATAGTTTAATTTTCTAGAATTAATTATATTCAAACCATATAATCTATTATTAGGGTTTATATTAGATCCTTATAAGTTTGGTATTAACTCATTTAATAACCATCGAGTGTTGCTATCTATTAATTATATTCAAAATTGTTATATATAAGTTCAATATACCTTTCCTATACACGTATCACATAACACGTTTTATTACGCAAATGTTTATCTAACACGAATAAGTATATAGTTATACGTTTAATATTCTGCTAACGTTTACAAGTCATAAAATAGATTTAATTATATATTTACATGTCAATCAAACCGTTTAATGTTTTATTAATATTTCTCAAATTAACACTCACACATATGTATATATTCATACATATCTATTTATACATAATTGTTCGTGAATCATCAGGAATGGTCAAACGGTAATTGATTACATGAATATAGTTTTCAAACTTTAGAGACTCAACATTACAGATTTTGCTTATCGTGTCGGATTCATATAAAGATTAAAGTTTAAATTTGATCAGAAATATCCGGGTCATCACAGAATGTCCCAATTTGAACAATGATCATGTTAAGAAATTGGAGAAAGCGGCGGGTACGGCTAGGGGTCGCAACTACTTGATGACGAATGAAGAAGCCAAACAATCAAATGAAGTCGTCTCAGGTACTTTCATGGTTAACTCTAGTCCGGCATGTATACTTTTTGATAGTGGTGCTAACTTGTCGTTTGTGTCTCCAAAATTTGTGCCTAAGTTGAATAAACCGCTAGCTAAGTTAAGTCATCCGGTAGAAGTCGAAATAGCGGATGGTAAAACGGTGCTAGGGGTTGATATTTCTAAAAATTGTAATGTTGTGTTTGGTACCGAAACTTTTGAAATCGATCTCATTCCGACGACTTTGGGTGATTTTGATATTGTTGTTGGTATGGATTGGCTCGATCGTAATAGAGCCGATATTGCATGCCATGATAAATTCATTCGTGTGAAGACCCCAAGTGGGGGAGAGTTAATTATTCATGGTGATAAGTGAAGAAGACTTGTGCCGATATGCACTTTTGCACGGGCACGTCGTTTCCTTGTTAGTGGTGGCATGACTTTTCTTGCCCATGTAGTTGATACTCGTGATGAGCCACCACCCATTCATGAAATTCCGGTGGTTAACGAATTTGAAGACGTTTTTTCGGATGAGTTACCGGGTGTTCCGGCGGAAAGACAAGTTGAATTTCGCATTGAGTTAGTTTCGGGGGCTACCCCCATTGCTAAAACTCCTTATCGTTTAGCACTGACGGAAATGCAAGAGTTGTTAAATCAAACCCAAGAGTTGCTTGAAAAGGTTTTTATTCGACCGAGTTCCTCGCCATGGGGTGCTCCGGTTTTATTTGTGAAGAAGAAAGACGGTAGTATGCGGATGTGCATCGATTATCGGGAGTTGAACAAAGTGACGATCAAGAATCGTTATCCATTGCCTCGGATTGACGATTTGTTTGACCAACACCAAGGTGCAACGTATTTTTCTAAGATTGACCTACGGTCCGGCTATCATCAAGTACGGGTCCGTGAGGAAGACATAGAGAAAACGGCTTTTCGAACTCGTTACGGGCATTTTGAGTTCGTAGTTATGCCTTTTGGTCTTACGAATGTACCGGCGGCATTCATGGATCTTATGAACCGAGTGTGCCAACCCATGTTGGACAAGTCGGTAATTGTGTTCATTAACGACATACTTGTTTATTCTAAGAGTATGAAGGAACATGAGCACCATTTGCGCGAAGTATTGAAGACGTTGCAGAAGGAGAAGTTGTATGCAAAATTCTCCAAATGTGAATTTTGGCTAAGGGAAGTTCAATTCCTTGGCCATATTGTGAATAAAGAAGGTATCCAAGTAGATCCGGGGAAGATTGAGACGGTGAAGAGTTGGGGACGACCGACTACGCCTATGGAAATCCGAAGTTTTCTCGGATTGGCCGGTTATTATCTTCGGTTTATCCAAGACTTTTCTAAGATTTCTTCTTCTTTGACGAAGTTGACAAGGAAGAATGTAAGGTTCAATTGGGAAAACGAGCAAGAAATTGCTTTTCAATTGTTAAAAGAGAAGTTGTGTCATGCTCCGGTGTTAGTATTGCCGGAAGGGGTAGAAGACATGATGGTTTATTGTGATGCTTTTTTAAATGGGCTCGGGTGTGTTCTAATGCAACGGGGTAAAGTCATCGCTTACGCCTCTCGACAATTAAAGGAACATGAAAAGAAATACCCGACTCATGATCTTGAATTGGCGGCGGTGGTACATGCGTTGAAAATTTGGCGCCACTACTTGTATGGTGTCAAGTGTACAATTTATTCGGATCATAAGAGTTTGAAACATCTCTTTGATCAACGAGATTTGAATTATCTTCAACGTAGGTGGATGGATGTGGTAAAGGATTATGATTGTGAGATACTATATCATCCGGGTAAGGCGAACGTGGTCGCGGATACGTTAAGTCGAAAGAGTCAACATCCGGCAATACGAGTAGGATCATTACGCATGATTATTACTAACGATTTCCTTGTAAAGCTTGGTGAGGTTCAAATTGAGGCTTTTGTCAACAACAAGCATGAGGAACGAATCGTGGAGCAAACGGAGTCTATTACTTTAGGCCCGCACGGATTGTTATCTTTTCAAGGAAGAGTGTGGGTGCCTAAGATGGGTGGTTACCGACAAGTGCTCCTTGATGAAGCACATAAGTCAGAGTATTCCATTCATCTGGGTACAACGAAAATGTACCTTGATTTAAAGAAGGAGTATTGGTGGCCGGGCATGAAACGTGATGTTGTTAAGTATGTTGAACAATGCGTCACATGTTTGCAAGTTAAAGCCGAACACCAAAAGCCATACGGTAAGTTACAGGCATTGGAAGTCCCGAAATGGAAATGGGAGCACATTACCATGGACTTCATTACCAAGTTACCAAAGACGGCGAGAACCCAATATGATACGATTTGGGTGATAGTTGATAGATTGACGAAGAGTGCTTTGTTTCTTCCCATTCAGGAAATGATATCATCGGAGACTTTGTCTAATTTGTTTATCAAGGAGGTGATATCGAGACATGGGGTTCCTATATCTATTGTTTTGGATCGAGATACTCGCTTCACATCTCGATTTTGGAATAAGTTTCATGAAGATATGGGTACTCAATTGAAAATGAGCACGGCGTATCATCCTCAAATGGACGGTCAAACCGAGCGTACGAACCAAACGTTGGAGGATATGTTAAGGGCGTGTATTATTGATTTTAGTGGTAGTTGGGATGAGCACTTACCATTGGTGGAATTCTCGTACAATAATAGTTACCACACTAGTATTGGAATGCCACCTTATGAGATGCTTTATGGGCGTAGGTGTCGAACTCCTATTTGTTGGGATGAATTGGGACAATGAGAAATCGGGAGTACCAATTTGGTCCTAGAGACGAATAGTAAGATTGAGATGATTCGGGCTCGACTTAAGGCGGCGCAAGATAGACAAAAATCTTATGCCGATAAAGGTAGACGAACGATCGAATTTCAAGAAAGTGACATGGTGATGCTTAAGGTTTCTCCATGGAAAGGTGTTATTCGGTTTCGAAAGCGAGGAAAGTTAGCTCCTCGATTTATTAGTCCTTTCAAGGTTTTGGAACATGTTGGTGAGGTTGCTTATAGACTAGAGTTGCCCGAAGAGCTTGCGGGGATCCATAACATGTTTCATGTTTCCCATCTCCGTAGGTGTCTTGCGGATGACTCGACTTGGGTGCCGTTAGATGAAATTGCATTGAACAACAAGCTAGAGTATGTTGAAGAACCGATAGCCATTCTTGATGAGAAAGTTAAAATGTTGCGGAACAAAGAAGTTAGAACTTTCAAAGTGCAATGGCGACATCGAAGGGGTTCCGAGTTTACGTGGGAATCCGAAGAGTTTGTCTTGGTTTATCTTCCGGCATGTCATACGGCTTGGATCACTAGGACGCGCTCCGATTCAAGTGGGGGAGAGTTGTAACATCCCGTTTTTCCCATACATGTCTAAAAGTACAAACTTAATTATTAGTACGCTTATAACTTGTGCATTTATGTGATTAAAAGACCTAAGTGCTAGTTATTGTGTGTGTGTATATATATATATATATATATATATATATATATATATATATATATATATATATATATATATATATATGTGAATATGTATGTGTATATATATGTGGTTAGAATATATGCATGTATGAGTATACGCATGGGTCCTTGTTGATGTTAAGTCTTGTGAGACTAAAAGATGAAGTTTAGACGTGCATAGAAAGCGTGAACAAGGTGTACAAGTTGAATAAATCGTTAAGTTGTGTAAGTTGTCGAATGGGCCAGTTGAAGGCCATTGCCGCGCCACGGAAGCATTTGTCGCGCCGCGACATTGAACTCAAACCAGAGTCATGAGGCATGTTAAGAAGGGTCGAATTTCCTTTAAATGTCGCGCCGCGGAGTAGAAGGCCGCGCCGCGACCAATAACTAGAATCTGAGTCAGGAATGATTTAAGAAAGCTCGTAAAATACGTTAATTTCCGCGCCGCGACAATTTTGGCCGCGCCGCGACCCACTGGGTGAACTGGTTCCGGATTTTGTTTTTAAAATAAGTGGTTCAAGGGAAAAATCGTCTTTTCGCGTATAGATCTGATGGAGACTTTAAGTCTCAGCCACTTATCCTCTATTATTCATTTCTTTTTCATTTTCTTTCTCTAATTTCTCTCAAAACATAAAAAACCATTTGATTTCAAGTGAGATTTGAGAATGGAGGTTTGTGAATCAAACCTTGGAGCAAGAACTAAAGTTGTTCCCCTTGTTCTTAGCTACAAGAGGAGAGTGTTGGTAAGTCCTAACTCCATGTTTTGAGTTTTAATTAGTTTATGCTAGGGTTTGGTTCATTTGGAACTTGTAAGACCCATTTGGGGGTAATATAGGTGGAAATGGGTCATGTTTGACTAAAATTGTAGGTTTAAGTATTAAAATGGGTCAAAAGAGTAATGTTGACCTAGTTTGGGTGAAATGGGTATGAATTACCCTAAGTTTGCGTTAGTTAAAGGTAGTAGACTTTAAATCACTAGCTTTAGTGATTTAATATGTGTCTTGACCATTTATTGGCGGTTTTGGTGTAAATGAGCTATTTAATGCTATTGGGTCATTAAATGCTCAAGTGTAAGTAATGTGGTTAGCTCCACTACTTGTGTATTGAAAGTGTACTTAATGTATTAGGTACATTGCTTTGAAGTTCGGAAGTGCATAATCATCATCCTTGTATTAAGGTGAGTGGAATAATTATGCGTGTACGTATATAATGTATTTATTTGTGTAGTATGAATGTGGCATTGTCGCGGTGTTCAAGACACCACATTCTAAGTAACGAGTAGTATTGTCGCGGTGTTCAAGACACTACTCATTGTTTGATTGACATGTGGTATTGTCGACGTGTTTAAGACACCACATTGTCATGGGACTGGAATTGTCGCGGTGTTCAAGACACCACTCATTGGTTTGAATGACATGTGGAATCATCGCGGTATTCAAGACGCCACATTGTCATGAGGGTGAGTTAGTCGCGGTGTTCAAGACATCACCCAGGGGGATTAGTGATTACGCGGTGTTTAAGTAACACTAATGGATGTTATGAACTCCGACGGTCTTTTATGAGTACCGTTCCCTTATACAATTGGTTAACCATGGTTGTGTGAATTCGTATCTAGCATATTAAATTGTGAACTATATGCTATTGTTGTTGCTAGCTTTTGTGAATTGTGGATAGTAGTTTATGCATGATGTTTGCGTGGTTATCGAATTGCTAGCTTGTATACGGTATTGTGTAAGTGATTGCAAGTAAGTAGATTATATATGAACATGTATAATTATTGCATTCACTAAGCAATTAGCTTACCCCTCTCATTGTTTATCTTTTTAGATGCAGGTGCGGATAGGGGAAAAGGGGTTGTTGGGCACTAGGTGTCCTTTGATGATGTTTCATTGGAGCTTTTGGAAGTTGGCCTAACGTTTTGGGTAGTTTAGTCCCAAACCATGCTCGAAGTGTCGTTTGGATTATAAACTATCATTTGTAGTGGGTCGAATTTGTATTAAACTTAATTAATGGCCTTCGTGCCTTGTAAACATTTAAATTGTGGTACGTTTTAAATGGAACTTGTGGAATGGTTTACATATTTAATTGGCGCGTAAATATGTATTATTTTGAAAAAAATATCGTATGGAATACGGGTTGGGCTGTTTCACAAAAGGGGCACGTGGCTCGTGATTGTCCAAAACCATCATCTACAACCAAGCTCACTTGTTTTAATTGTGGTAAGGAAGGGCACCGAAGGACATAGTGTCCCGATTTGCGGGGTAATCATGTTAAGAGGTTGGAAAAAGCGGCGGGCACGGCTAAGGGGCGAAATTATTTGATGACCAATGATGAGGCCAAGCAATCCAGTGAAGTTGTCTTAGGTACTTTCATGGTTAACTCTAACCCGGCAAGGATATTATTTGATAGCGGTGCTAATTTGTCTTTTGTGTTTCATCGATTTGTGTCTAAGCTTAACAAACCGCTAGCTAAGTTAAGTCATCCGGTAGAAGTTGAAATATCGGATGGTAAGACGGTGCTAGGGGTTGATGTGTGTAAAGATTGTAATGTTGTGTTTGGTACCGAAATGTTTAAAATTGATCTCATTCCGATGACTTTGGGTGAGTTTGATATTGTTGTGGGTATGGATTGGCTCGATCGTTATAGAGCCAATATTGCATGCCATGATAAGTTCATTCGTGTAAAGACCCCAAGTGGGGGAGAGTTGATTATTCATGGCGATAAACGAAGAAGACTCGTACCACTATGCATTTATGCACGGGCGAGACATTTTCTTAAGAGTGATGGTATGGTTTTTCTTGCCCATGTAGTTGATACTCGTGATGAGCCACCATCCATTCGTGAAATTCCGGTGGTTAATGAATTTGAAGATGTTTTTCCGGATGAGTTACCGGGTGTTCTGGCGGAAAGACAAGTTGAATTCCGCATTGAGTTGGTTCCGGGAGCTACTCCCATTGCTAAAACTCCTTATCGTTTAGCGTCGATGGAAATGCAAGAGTTGTTAAATCAAACCCAAGAGTTACTTGAAAAGAGTTTTATTCGATCGAGTTCCTCGCCATGGGGTGCTCCGGTTTTGTTTGTGAAAAAGAAAGATGGTAGTATGCGGATGTGCATCGATAATCGGGAGTTGAACAAAGTGACGATCAAGAATCGTTATCCATTGCCTCAGATTGACGATTTGTTTGACCAACTCCAAGGTGCAACGTATTTTTCTAAGATTGACTTACGGTCCGGCTATCATCAAGTGCGGGTCCGTGAGGAAGACATAGAGAAAACGGCTTTTCGAACTCATTACGAACATTTTGAGTTTGTAGTTATGCCTTTTGGTCTTACGAATGCACCGGCGGCATTCATGGATCTTATGAACCGAGTGTGCCAACTTATGTTGGATAAGTCGGTAATTGTGTTCATTGACGACATACTTATTTATTCTAAGAGTATGAAGGAACATGAACACCATTTGCGTGAGGTGTTGAAGACATTGCGGAAGGAGAAGTTGTATGCTAAATTATCCAAATGTGAATTTTGGCTAAGGGAAGTGCAATTCCTTGGCCATATTGTGAATAAGGAAGGTATTCAAGTAGATCCAGGGAAGATAGAGACGGTGAAGAATTTGGGAAAATCGACTACGCCTACGGAAATTCGAAGTTTTCTCGGATTGGCCGGTTATTATCGTCGGTTTATCCAAGACTTTTCTAAAATTGCTCCTCTTTTGACGAAGTTGACGAGGAAGAACGTGAGGTTTAATTGGGAAAACGAACAAGAAATTGCTTTCCAATTATTAAAGGAGAAATTGTGTCAAGCTCCGGTGTTATTATTACCGGAAAGGATTGAAGATATGACAGGTATATTGTGATGCCTCATTAAATGGAATCGGGTGTGTTCTAATGCAAAGGGGTAAAGTTAACGTCCATTACCGTCGACTAATGTCCACTAACGTCACGTAATGTCAAGTAACGTCATCTAACGTCAAGTAACAACATCAACTAATGTCAACTAATGTCAAGGAACATCAAGTAACGTCCACTAACATCAAGTAATGTTAACTAATGTCAAGTAACGTCCACTAACGTCAACTAATGTCAAGTAACGCCAAGTAACGTCAACTAACGTCCACTAACTTCCACTAACGTCAGCTAACGTCAAGTAACGTCTACTAACGTCCACTAACGTCAACTGACGTCCACTAACGTCAACTAACGTCAAGTAACGTCCACTAACGTCAACGAACGTCAAGTAACGTCAACTAAAGTTAAGTAACGTCAAGTAACGTCAATTATCGTCACCTAACGTCAAGTAACGTCACATAACGTCTACTAACGTCAAGTAACGTGCACTAACATCCACTAACGTCAAGTAACGCCAACTAACGTCCACTAACGACAACTGATGTTAATTAACGTTAACTAACGTCAAGTAACCTCAACTAACGTCAACTAACGTCCACTAACGTTAACTAACGTCCACTAACGTCAACTAACGTACACTAACATCCACTAACGTCCACTAACATCAACTAACATCAACTAACGTCCACTA
Organism: Rutidosis leptorrhynchoides; assembly: GCF_046630445.1. Classification (NCBI taxonomy): domain Eukaryota; kingdom Viridiplantae; phylum Streptophyta; class Magnoliopsida; order Asterales; family Asteraceae; genus Rutidosis; species Rutidosis leptorrhynchoides. The sequence continues at coordinate 199,556,729 of NC_092335.1, forward strand.
ACGTGCACTAACGTCCACTAGCGTCAAGTAACGTCAACTAACGTCAACTAACGTCAAGTAACTAACGTCAAGTAACTAATGTCAACTCACGTCAAGTAACGTCAAGTAACGTCAACTAACGTCAGGTAACATCAACTAACATCCACTACCATCCACTAACGTCAACTAACGTCACGTAACGTCAAGTAACGTCAACTAACGTCAACTAACGTCCACTAACATCAACTAACGTCAAGTAATGTCAACTAACGTCAAGTACCGTCAAGTAACGTCCACTCACGTCAACTAACATTAAGTAATGTCAAATAACGTCCACTACCGTCCACTAACGTCACGTAACGTAAAGTAACGTCATCTAACGTCAACTAATGTCAAATAACGTCCGGTAACATCAACTAACGTCCAGTTACGTCAAGTTACATCAAGTAACGTCAAGTAACATCAAGTAAAGTCAAGTAACGTCAACTTAACGTCCACTAACGTCAAGTAACGTCTACTAACGTCTACTAACGTCTACTAACGTCAAGTAACGTCAAGTAACGTCAACTAAGTGCACTAACGTCCACTAACGTCAACTAACGTCAAGTAACGCCAACTAACGTCCACTAACGTTAATTAAAGGTAACTAACGTCAAGTAACGTCCATTAACGTCAATTAACGTCCACTAACGTCAAGTAACATCAAGTAACGTCAAAAAACGTCAAGTAAAGTCCACTAACGTCCACTAACATCAACTAACGTCAACTCACATCAAGTAACGTCAACTAACGTCAAGTGACGTCAACTAACGTCCACTACCGTCCACTAATGTCCACTAACATCAACTAACGTCAAGTAACGTCTTCTAACGTCAAGTAACGTCAACTAACGTCAAGTAACGTCAACTAACATCCACTAACGTCAACTAATGTCGAGTAACGTCAAGTAATGTCAACTAGCGTCCACTAACGTCAACTAACGTCAAGTAATGTCTACTAACGTCCACTAACGTAAACTAACGTCCACTAAGGTCAACTAACGTCAAGTAACGTCAAGTAACGTCCACTAACGTCAACTAACGTCAAGTAACGTCAACTAACGTCATGTAACGTCAAGTTACGCCAAGTACCGTCAAGTGACGTCAAGTGTGATGATCCGTCTAAATCCCTTTGGACGAATACATCATTCATCGATTTCATAGTGAGGTACTGACCTCTACATGATACGTTTTGTAAACATTGCATTCTTTTGAAAAGGCACACCATAAATGAATATCTAATTCCAAGGTTTTTGACGTCTGATGATTTCTACATATAGACAATCACCGTAAATAATAGTTTACAATACTACATCCGTTGACAATGCAGTCAAAATAAAATATATGGTGATGAATTTGTGAATGCAACGTTTTCTCGGATAAAGCATGTATGACTCCATGCACAATAGCTTGTATAACATATTAGCAAACAGCGGAAGACTCCTAGGAACCTGAGAATAAACATGCTTTAAAGTGTCAACACAAAGGTTGGTGAGTTCATAGTTTTAATGTTGCGCATAATCTGTATATAAAGGTGGATAACAAGATTTCAGTTGTTTCATCCAGAAACGTTTATCACGATATTCTAGAAGATTGAGCTTCCTGGTAACTAAACTTTAACGTATATATAATAAGTACCCCTGTTTTAACATACATGCAACCAACATGTACAATACACGCCAACCAACGTGTACTAAACTCAAATTGCATACGTCTATTTTATAGTTCAGGCTAGGGTTTCTATACCTGGAACATACGGGGATGTCAAGCCCTATGGATCCATATACAACTATTCGCGCCCACCAGTTCCTTATAACCGGCAGTTACTAGTTACCAAAGCTAAGGGATTTTCGGTTCAAACTCAGTGTAGAATTTAGTATGTACTTGTATCCATTGCGTTTAAAATAAAGTGCATGTATTCCCAGCCCAAAAATTTAGATTGCAAAAGCAATTAAAAAGGGAGTAAATGAAACTCACCTTAGCAGCACATAAAGTCGTTCACCGAAATGTGATCGAAACTCGGAATACCAAATAATCGTAGATCTCAACCTAGAGAACATATGTTGGTCAATAAATGTCTATCAAGCTAGGTCAGGTCATAGTGTATCACAATCCTAATGCTCGAGATCGACATACAAAAGTTATCAAAAGTCATTTCAAAAAGTCAATTTTGACAATTGTTTAACAAAACGAGACGTGCCTTATATAAGAATTCATTTACGCGGCTGGTAATATTTAAAAATCCAATTTATCAATCTTATAAACAAGTTGTTTAAATATTAATTGCAGATTCAAAAGCAATTCCAATTAACGTTAATCATAATTCAGTTGTCCATATCTTTTAATTCGTTCATCGAAATTACGCGATTTCTAAATGAAAAGTTATTTATTTTTTGCCAGCTTTTCAATAACATGCATATCATATACTTTTTATCAGTAGTATATGTATTAAATTCGTAATTCATCATAAACTATCTAACGACAAAATTTAGCATACAAGCATGCATAAACATATATGCTCGAGCACTAGACATGTATACACTATTAATATATAAAAGATAAGATATGAATGCTCACGTATCAATATTGTGATTCAATATTGTAGGAAAGTACGTAGACGCAACGGAGATGACAAATGAAAGGTTATCCTTTGATTCACCCATGGTACCCATGAATATTACCCATAACCTCCATAGCTATAACCCATAATTTCCCTAGCTTCATCCCGCTCAAAAACCCATTTTTTGAAAATAACCCGTTCATGACCTCGTCGTAATATTTTATGTACAATACTAATTATATAATAATCTTTATTAATAATAATATAAATAATAAAATAATTAATAATAATTACGGAGTAATATAGTAAGATAGAGAGATAGATGAATGAATGTTGAATGAATCGAGCAACAAACGATCGAGCTTTATAACCCGTTTCTGGTCCCACTACCTCCGCGATCGTAGAGGTTTTCCCACTACAAGTGCCGCGATCGCGGCCCCCTTACTTCCAGCTCATACATGATTTTGTAATCTAGCTTCTCGACGTATTATTTTAATTATATAATATATATAATTTATATTAATTAATTATATATTATATTATATTCTCGTGCCTAGTTGACTTGTAATTTTGGTTCCGATGTCTTGTACATTTACGTTCGACTTATGTCCCGGTTCCGGTTTTTCGAACGTCCTTTCGTACGCTTAGAAAACTTGTACTTTACGTTTCGTGATTCGTACCTTTGTCAAAATATAGTCTTAAATTATCAATAAACTATATTACTCGCAGTGTCACTTTAACGTTCAAGTGTTTTGGTCATTTGCTTCTTAAAAACATCATCTTATTATCTATTAAAGTATATCAAAACGTTTTATATCTAAATTACAATTATATATTATCACATTGTAAAATATAAATATAAATTTGCACACCTTAAATTTAAACGAAATATTTATTTAACCATAAACGAGTGCTATTATCAAACATAAAAATATTTTTGAATCTACATATACAATATATATAAATTTATTTTAAATACACGTTGCAGGTTATTTTAAATATCTAATTCCAAATATAATCAAAAGGGAAAGATTTTCTAAATCGAAGTGGACCTCACAACAGAGATCCGTAACAATCATGTTAGGTGCTATCAAAATATCTTCTACCTCGATCGTTTGATAATATCCTTTAATTCCGTCATATAAAACATATATTGAGACAAATACGTTTAATATAAAGTATTATACACTTAATACTTTGTTAACGTTTTCCAATTAATTACATATCTATACACATAAATGTTTGTGAATCATCGAGCACAACCAAAAATAATTGATTATATGAACACAGTTCAAAATTTTTGAGATTTCAACATTACAGACTTTGCTTATCGTGTCAGAAACATATAAAGATTAAGTTTAAATTTGGTTGGAAATTTCTGAGTTGTCACAGTACCTACCCGTTAAAGAAATTTCGTCCACGAAATTTGATCGTGGTCGTCATGGATAATAATACGAATGTTTTCATGAAGAATATGAGTTGATAAATAGAGTTTAATCATTATTGACTAATATAGATAAAACGATTCTATTATGTGAAGCGTACGAGTGAAGCTATCACCAAAGGTTGAGATAGAGGTTTAACTTTTGACGTAGTTACGGTGGATTTCCGGATTTCAAGGAATTTAAAGATAATCCTTGAAATCTATAAAAGATTTGATTCTCCGTTAATCAAGGAAATTATTATCTTCTTTGATTAAATGCGGTAATCTGCTTCGATTGCTATGTCTGATATTTCGCTATAAATTGGCCTCTTCCGTTTCATTTATTTTCACCACTCCTATAATCTTCTTCCTTATTTCATACATCCGGATAGATTGTAAAAATGCTAAATCCAATCCTAATTCTTGATATTTTTCTGGCTATAGTATTCTTCATTCTTCTTTTTCATCTGTCACCAGAGGAAGTTATTTTTTTCTACTATTACCTTGGGGTTATAATGTTTTTAATTCTCCCTTGTCTTTACGTTGCAATACGTATTAATATACACGGTCTGTAATTTATGTGTTGTGGTCAACCTTTATATTTTCCCTTATATTTAGGAGCTCCATGCTTTTGTTTCTTCTTCCCGACTTTAAGTCAAGCGAATAATGGTCCAAAATTCGTAAGTATGGAGTTTCGAATGATCATAATATACAAAGTATAATGGAAAGGTAATAGCATGATTTGATTTGTCAAATTACCAGAATATCCAGAAAAGACCGAATCATCATGAAAAATATTTTCTTGATAGTTTAGAGGTTAAATAGAAAGAAAGAGTTATGTAACATGGTTCATGATGATGGTATGATTTGTGAACCTTTATCACGTTCCATTAGAAACTCAGCATGACTTACTGTAATATAATCACGTTAATCAAGTGTCATTATATTATACTAACTCATGCTTCAGTTCCCAACACTACTTCAAAAACATTCATAATTTAAACTCGAAGGTTTACAGAATATAGAAACTAAACAGTTTCCTTTATGATATAATACAGATAGCGCAAAGAGATAAATAATCTCGGATAATGATAGTTATGATGGTATCTTCAGAAATATCGAGGATATTTATACTGAAAGATTTGATGATGTTTTAGAATTTTAAAATATCTGGAATCAAAGGATGATGAGGGAAATTTGTTTGCGAAGGTTTAGAATAAGAAGTAAGGTGTTTGCTAAAAATTTCAACAGACACTGAATCAATTGGATTCTTTGAAGGTAGATTTCGTCTTTGTGATATGTCCACAGCCTCCTTCATGGTTTGCTCAACCGTTTTTCAGTACTAAATTTTCTCTTTTTCTGAGCTTTGCCAACACATATTTTTTTATCATCAAACTTTTGGCTGTTAAAGTCATTTACAGTTCTTGCTGCTTCATCAGCATTTTTTCAAAATTCGGAGAGCTAGTTCGCAGTTTAGGGTGTTTTTCAGAAACTTCACATTCGAAGTGTGTAAGTCTAGGAGATAGACGTTATATGTACATATATAACTGTTGGCGTAGAATTACTGGGAAATTTGAGAATAATGATTGAAGCTTTTTGGTATGACAATTACCGTTACAAGATGCAGATGAGTACATGATAAGGTTTCAATGAATATAATGATTTTTCGGACAGTCAAAGATCAATGAAGTTGTTGATAGTTTTACTGCTAATGTGGTGGGATATAAATGGTTCCCCGATAACGATGACGAAGAGCAAACTTATATATCAAAGTTATAATAAGGCATATTGGAATGAAAGGTCGATGTTGATTTGCTGGAGATGTGACAAAATTGGCTACTTTGGAGAGGAATTGTAAAGTTATTTTCGGTAATAACAATGTCAAAAGATTATAGGTGTGTTTTAAACTTCTACTTAGGTTCCGAAAGTTTTCCAAGTGCATAACTGTGGATAACGTGTGGTTGGATCATCATCTCGATTGTTTCTTAATTGAGATGTTTTCAAGATTTATGCAGGGTTTGAACGCAGATTGTAATCGCCATATGATGTTCATAATTATTTTTCTGGGTTTTATGAGTAGGAGTGATGTTCTAGCACACTTTTGAAATCAAAGTACAGCTTTGAAAGATGTAGGGATCTAAGACTGACGATATCGGTTATATTTCGACTTGGATTCTGATATGTTAAAATCAGAATATGTAATTGAATTTGAATGAGTATGGTTGTTTTGATTTCTATGAAAAAAAAAATATCTCGTTATGAAAGTAGTGAGTATAATTGATGATTTGTTGAACCAGAATCGAAGAATGTAACATATTAATTGTGAATTTATATATCTCTCGGGTATTACCTACCCGTTAAAATATTCTCACCATTAACAGTTTGTATAAAAGAATTTTCTTAATTACAATCTTTATGAAAATATACCTACATATTTATTTTCTTTAGATGTAATCATGGATTTGATGAGTTAACATAATATTACTCTCATCTGGTTTTTGACTAGGACTAGAATATATAATCTCTAAAACTTTTAGAAACTACATATTCTCTGCAAAATATCTCTTCGATGAAGTTATGAATCAATACTTCATCGTTTGTTGTTGTTGGTATTCCTTGGTATCTATGGTGCATATGACTTTGATGTTCGAGGTACAGATTGTGATGTTGAGGTGTGAGATGCGGATGTTGTTGTTGGTGGTGGTAATGATACTGTTGGTGTTGATGATGGTGGTACTATTGATGCCGGTGATGCTACTGGTGCTTGTAACTTTTCCACCATATTCTCTAAAGCCACTACATGAGCACGAAGCTCGTTAACTTCTTCTATTACACCGGGGTGGTTGTCGGTTCGGACGAGCGGATGAATAAGATCTAGAATCTGAGATAGTTTATAATCATGATGAGATACTCTGAAAATGAGAGAGAAAATTTTATTTCGGATGGGTTCACCGATAAGTGCTTCAGGTTCATCGTCAAGAGAGCAATGTGGTGGATGGAAGGGATCACCTTCTTCTTGTCTCCAATGATTAAGTAGACTACGAATCTATCTCTAATTCATCCAGAATAGATGATGGCTAATTGGTTTATCCATTCCGGTCACACTGCTTTCGAAGCTCGAGTGGAAATCCATATCGGAATAGTTGTCGGAATCTAAGGAATTTGAACTAGATACGTGATCCATTTTGTATAATTAGGGAATTAATTTTTGATATGAAATGGATTATAGGACTTAGATTGGTATTCTTCAACACATAATTTACATATGTATATATAATACCAAAATCCCATAAATTACGGAGAAATTTTCAGAAGATGTCAGGAAAAGTTTACAGTAACAGATACGCTAAGATATGAATTAGCAGATACACTAAGATATGAATTTTGTCTATACACTATTCATGTAATAACTGTAGAAAAACGTGTCTAGACTTAAGAATGATAAGCATGTAATTTCCGACAAGAAATGATAAGCAAAACTCGGTAAAAAAGATACGGTCATAGTCCAGACTCACTAATGCATCCTAACAATTACGAGTTAAACATACTAATGCAAATTCTGGTTCCTTATGACCTCAAGCTCTGATACCAACTGTGATGATCCGTCTAAATCCCTTTGGACGAATACATCATTCATCGATTTCACAGTGAGGTACTGACCTCTACATGATACGTTTTGTAAACATTGCATTCTTTTGAAAAGGCACACCATAAATGAATATCTAATTCCAAGGTTTTTGACGTCTGATGATTTCTACATATAGATAGTCAACGTAAATAATAGTTTACAATACTGCAACCGTTGACAATGCAGTCAAAATAAGATACAAGGTGATGAATTTGTGAATGCAACGTGTTCTCGGATAAAGCATGTATGACTCCATGCACAATAGCTTGTATAACATATAAGCAAACAGCAGAAGACTCCTAGGAACCTGAGAATAAACATGCTTTAAAGTGTCAACACAAAGGTTGGTGAGTTCATAGTTTTTAATGTTGCGCATAATATGTATATAAAGGTGGATAACAAGATTTCAGTTGTTTCATCCAGAAACATTTATCAAAATATTCTACAAGATTGAGCACCCTGGTAACTAAACTTTAACGTATATATAATAAGTACCCCTGTTTTAACATACATGCAACCAACATGTACAATACACGCCAACCAACGTGTACTAAACTCAAATTGCATACGTCTGTTTTATAGTTCAGGCTAGGATTTCTATACCTGGAACAGACGGGGATGTCAAGCCTTATGGATCCATATACAACTATTCACGCCCACCAGTTCCTTATAACCGGTAGTTACTACTTACCAAAGCTAAGGGATTTTCGGTTCAAACTCAGTGTAGAATTTCGTATGTACTTGTATCCACTGCGTTTAAAATAAAGTACATGTATTCTCAGCCCAAAAATTTAGATTGCAAAAGCAATTAAAAATGGAGTAAATGAAACTCACCTTAGCAGCACATAAAGTCGTTCACCGAAATGTGACCGAAACTTGAAATACCAAATAACCGTAGATCTCAACCTAGAGAACATATGTTGGTCAATAAATGTCTATCAAGCTAGGTCAGGTCATAGTGTATCACAATCCTAATGCTCGAGATCGATATACAAAAGTTATCAAAAGTCATTTCAAAAAGTCAATTTTGACAATTGTTCAACAAAACGAAACGTGCCTTATATAAGAATTCACTTACGCGGCTGGAAATATTTAAAAATCCAATTTATCAATCTTATAAATAAGTTGTTTAAATATTAATTGCAGATTCAAAAGCAATTCCAATTAACGTTAATCATAATTCAGTTGTCCATATCTTTTAATTCGTTCATCGAAATTACGCGATTTCTAAATGAAAAGTTATTGATTTTTCACCAGCTTTCCAATAACATGCATATCATATACTTTTTATCAGTAGTATATGTATTAAATTCGTGTTTCATCATAAACTATCTAACGACAAAATTTAGCATACAAGCATGCATAAATATAGTCGAGTACTAGACATGTATACACTATTAATATATAAAAGATAAGATATGAATGCTCACGTATCAATATTGTGATTCAATATTGTAGAAAAGTACGTAGACGCAACGGAGATGACAAATGAAAGGTTAGCCTTTGATTCACCCATGGTACCCACGAATATTACCCATAACCTCCATAGCTATAACCCATAATTTCCCTAGCTTCATCCCGCTCAAAAACCCATTTTTTTAAAATAACCCGTTCATGATCTCGTCGTAATATTTTATGTATAATACTAATTATATAATAATCTTTAATAATAATAATAATAATATAAATAATAAAATAATTAATAATAATTATTAATTATCTTTAATAATTATTATTAGTACGACAGAGAGATAGATGAATGAATGTTGAATGAATCGAGCAGCAAACGATCGAGCTTTATAACCCGTTTCTGGTCCCACTACCTCCGCGATCGCGGAGGTTTTCCCACTACAAGTGCCGCTATCGCGGCCCCCTTATGTAGTGACCCAAACTTTTCCATGTTTATATATATTAAATGAGATTGATATTTACATGATTAAATGTTTCCAACATGATAAGCAATCAAACTTGTTAAGACTTGATTATTTGAAATGAGTTTCATATAGACAATTGACCACCCAAGTTGACCGGCGATTCACGAACGTTAAAAACTTGTTAAAACGACATGGTGTTATATAAATGGATATATATATATATATATATATATATATATATATATATATATATATATATATATATATATATATATATATATATATATATGTGATTAACATGAGATTATGATAAGTAAGTATCTCCATAAATATGTTAATAATGAGTTATATACAAACAAATGAGATTATTGATTTAAGAAACTCAAAAATGATATATATAACGATTATCGTTATAACAACGTCTTACTAAATACATATGTATCATATTAAGATATTAAGATATTGTTACACTATATTTAACATGATAAAATGATAATTAAGTAAATCATTAAGTGTGTTAACAATGAACTACATATGTAAAAACAAGACTACTAACTTAAGGATTTCGAAACAAGACATATATGTAACGATTATCGTTGTAATAGTATTTTAACATATATATATATATATATATATATATATATATATATATATATATATATATATATATATATATATATATATATATATATATATATATATATATATATATATATATATATATATATGATGTTAAGATATATTTATACACCATGTTATTATGATAATATAACAATTTAACATCTTATTTAAGTATTATAACAATGGATTAATTACATTTAACAAGATCGTTAACTTAAAGGTTTCAAAACAACACTTACATGTAACGACTAACGGTGACTTAACGACTCAGTTAAAATGTATATACATGTAGTGTATTAATATGTATTAGTACACTTTTGAAAGACTTCAAGACACATATCAAAGTACTTCTACTTAGCAAAAATGCTCACAATTACATTCTCATTCATTTTCATCAACAATTCTACTCGTATGTACCCGTATTCGTACTCGTACAATACACAACTTCTAGATGTATTTACTATTGGTATATACACCTTTAATCATTCATTCTTAGCAGCCATCTTAGAGTCAAAAACATGTGGAATCATTATTTAACAACTTGTATGACTAATCAGCTAAAAACAAACTTAAGGATCTTTTTTTTTTCTTTATAACAAGTAATCCCGTTTTTATGATTTCACCCCATTTTTCCATTCCATTTTCTCATACTTACACTCCAAATTCTCTCTCAAAATACTTCTAACATCATACTTGATCATCTCCAAGCATTTTCATCATCTTTTAGCTTCAATTACAAGCTTTAATCATCATAAAAACAACCATTCAAGAACACTTCAAGAAATCTTTCAAACTTGCTAGCTTACTTCCAATCTTGCAAATCCATTTCAAGTGATCATCCAATCTCAAGAAATCTTTCTTATTTACAGTAATATATCTTTCTAATTCAAGGTGATACTCATACTCAAACTTTGATTCAATTTCTATAACTATAACAATCTTATTTCGAGTGGAAATCTTACTTGAACTTGTTTTCGTGTCATGATTCTACTTCAAGAACTTTCAAGCCATCCAAGGATCCTTTAAAGCTAGATCTATTTTTCTCTTTTCTAGTAGGTTTATCCACAAAACTTGAGATAGTAATGATGTTCATAACATCATTCGATTCATACATATAAAGCTATCTTATTCGAAGATTTAAACTTGTAATCACTAGAACATAGTTTAGTTAATTCTAAACTTGTTCGCAACCAAAGTTAATCCTTCTAAATTGACTTTTAAAATCAACTAAACACATGTTCTATATCTATATTATATGATAACTTAATGATTTAATACCTGGAAACACGAAGAACACCGTAAAACCGGTCATACGCCGTCGTAGTGAAACCGGGGGCTGTTTTGGGTTAGAAAAATAAAAACTATCTTAATCTTTGAATTGGAAGTTTGTTTTCTGGAAAAATGATATTACATATGAATATGATACTATATCCAAAAATCATGGTTAAACACAAAGTGAAATTATGTTTTTCAAAATGGTTATCAAGATGTCGTTCTTTCGACAGAAATGACTACCTCTTTAAAAAATGACATGTAACCTGTATTTCCGACAATAAACTTATACTTTTTCTGTTTAGTTTCATAAATTTCAGTTCATTATGTAACCATAGCAACTTGAATCACTCAAAACGGATTTGAAATGAAGAAATGACGGGTAAAACAAAATTGGATAAATTCGCTAGTTTTAGCTACGAAAATTTTGTAACAAATCTAGACTAAACATATCCTAACTAATTTATATTGTATTATACATATTATATAATCTTGGGATACCATAGACACCTATGCAATGTTTTGACATATCATATCGACCCATCTATATATATATTTCGGAACAACCATAGACACTCTATATGCAGTAATGTTTGAGTTAGCTATACAGGGTTGAGGTTAATTCCAAAATAATATATACTTTGAGTTGTGATCTAGCCTGAGACTTGTATACACTGGGTCGTGGATTGATTTGAGATAATATATATTGATTTATTTTAGCACATCTAACTGTGAACAACTAGTTGTAGGTTACTAACGAGGACTGCTAACTTAACAAACTTAAATCATAAAAACGTAATAAAAAATGTTGTGAATATATTTAAATCATACTTTGATATATATGTACATATTTGTTATAGGTTCGTGAATCGACCAGTGGCCAAGTCTTATTTCCAACGAAGGAAAAATCTGTGAAAGTGAGTTATAGTCTCACTTTTAAAATCTATTATTTTTGGGATGAGAATACATGCACTTTTATAAATGTTTTACAAAATAGACACAATTGATCAAAATTACATTCTATGTTGAATTATCGAACCGAACATGCCCCTTTTTAGCTTGATAGCCTAAGAATTGGTGTTTATTATAATTGCCACCAATTGACGCGAATCCTAAAGATAGATCTATTTGGACCAACAAGCCTCATCCGAGTTACGGATGCTTTAGTACTTCAATTTATCATGTCCGATGAGAGTCCCGGAATGATGGGGATATTCTATATGCATCCTGTTAAGGTCAGTTACCAGGTGTTCATCATATGAATGATTTTTATGCAGATTGCATGTTGTTTATGAGAAATGGAAATATGAAATCTTGTGGTCTATTATTACGATTTGATAAATATATAGGTTAAACCTATAACTCACCAACATTTTTGTTGACGTTTAAAGCATGTTTATTCTCAGGTGATTATTAAGAGCTTCCGCTGTTGCATGCTAATTTAAGGACAAAAGTTGGAGTCAGCATGCTTGTATAATATTGTTTAAAAACTGCATTCGAAGACTTAAATTGATGTGTAATATTATTGTAAACTATTATGTAATAATCGTGTGAAAATGCTATATTTTAGATTATCATTATTTGATAATCGTCGTAATATTTTTAAACCTTTATCGATAAAATAAAGGTTATGGTTTGTTTTAAAATCGAATGCAGTCTTTGAAAAACGTCTCATATAGAGGTCAAAACCTCGCAACGAAATCAATTAATATGGAACGTTTATTAATTGATATGAATGGGACATTTCAGTTGGTATCCGAGCGTTGGTCTTAGAGAACCAGAAAATTACATTAGTGTGTCTTATCAAGTATGTAGGATGCATTAGTGAGTCTGGACTTCGACCGTATATTTTTCTTTAAAAACGATTGCTTAACACTTTTTGTTGAAAACTATATATATTTAACATGTAAATATTATGTGATATATTAATCTCTTAACGTATTTGATAATGTGTGATAGATGTCTACCTCTAGTACAAATCTCATCGACTCACCTAATAATAATGAAGAGTCGAATATATTTTGGGAAGATTCACAAATTCCCAAAGAGGAACCGGAAGAAGAGGAACCGGAAGAGGAGGAACCGGAAGAAGAGGAACCGGAAGAAGAGGTTCCGGAGGGGGAAATTTTAGGAACCACTGAAAAACAGACAAATAAAATAAAACCCTCAACTAATGGACCAAAATCAATAATGGTCAATGGTGTTTCCGCCGAAGAAGCAAAATATTGGGAAGATTACCAATTTTTCGATGAATCGGATCCCGATGAGAATTCCGATGATGTTATAGAAATTACCTCGACCCAATTTGAAAAATCAAAAGAAAATAATAAGGGAAAGGGCATCAAAATAGAGAAACCTGATTCCAACCCCGATGAACTTTATATGTATCGTCAACACCCGTATTTCTTAAGTTGTAACAATAACCCGGGAACCTCTAAGCCACCAGGTTTTTTTAAACCATTTGTGAAAACAACGGCTCGTATTAGAGGAACATCATATATCCCTAGAAAATTAGCAAAACGAAACAGGTCCGAAGAGGAAGAAACTAGTGAGTCGGAATAAAGAGTTGTAATCATGAGGTGTAAAATATGTAAAATAAGTGTGCTTGTACTTTTCTTATTGTATGTGAAAATTGCTTGTATTATTATCTTTTACAACTCTAATTCTCGTCTGTTTTACAGTATAAAAACAAAATGGACGTTAAGGATAGACAACCAAAAATTTTAGAAGACCTACCCAGGGACATGATTGATGAAATCTTGTCTAAAGTCGGTCAGAATTTGTCAGCACAATTATTTACGGAAAAATTAGTTTGTAGAACATTTGAAGAATGTTCCAGGCATGCCTTAGTTTATAAAAGGATTTCATTTGAAAGATGGGGTATCTCACATTGGGGACACCGTAAGTTACGCCGTGTTTTCTTTAAAGCGTTAAATGCGGGAAACCCAAATGCAATTTTACGCTACGGGTTAAGAACCTATTTTGACTCAACATATCCCAATGTAGGACTTCGTGAGTTAGAAAGTGCTTCTAACATGCAACATAAAGAAGTATGTTATGCTTACGGGTTAATGATGTTCGCTTCTCACCAAAGTGAGAAAAAGAACATCGGATTACAACTTTTAAATAAAACCTTCCCACAAGTGATGGATTTAGTAGTTGGGGTAAGAAACAAGGTTTTTAGATTGTTATGGGGCTGTTGGGAATTACGAAACCCTCGTCCCTTTGACGACGTTACAACATGTTGTCTTATCAACGACCACAACGGTTATGTTCCACAAGACCAAGGATGGGAAGTAGTCTTAGTAAAACCAGAATGCATGACTTGTTTCTGGACTTATGAATTACGTGTTTTTATTGCCTTTGCTGAACGACTTACGTATTAACTAGGATTGTTGTCACAACTGTTTTGTATCAAAGTTATTGTGTGCTATATTTCATGCTATATGTAAAATAGCGGTATTGTAAATTGTAAAAATATTGTATAAAAGTTTGAACGCAAAATATTATTGTATTTAGTTTTTCATATAGAATCGTAGTAGTTGAATTGTATAGTAGCTATTAAGTATGAACTTAACGGGTAGGTATTACCCGAATTAAAACTTATAAAACGCTAATATGAAGAAAATGCTTTTATAAAAGAGTTCATATTATGCTACGAAATACTATTGACTACTCTTAAATTCTATATGATTAACTCAATTCTTTTGGCTATTTTTGAAAGAAATGGCACCGACGACTCGTCAGAACATGAACATGAGTGAGGAAGACTTCGTGTTTTCCTTGCTGCGAACATAGCCGCAGTACGGGCCACAATGCAAAATAACAACAATAACTCTGGTTCTAGCAGTGGAACTAATTCCACAAGAAATCGGGTAGGATGTTCCTACAAAGAATTCACTGCCTGTAAACCTTTGGAATTCGATGGAACCGGGGGTCCAATCGGATTAAAACGGTGGACCGAAAAGGTTGAATCGGTGTTTGCCATAAGTAAATTTACTGAAGAAGACAAAGTAAAGTACGCTACGCATACCTTCACAGGTACTGCGTTAACATGGTGGAACACCTATTTCGAGTAGGTGGGATAAGATGCTGCTTATGCACTACCGTGGTCAGCATTCAAGCACTTGATGAACGAACAGTATCGTCCCAAAAACAAGGTCAATAAGCTTAAGGTAGAGCTTAGAGGATTACAAACGCAAGGTTTTGACATCACCATGTACGAACAACGATTCACAGAGTTGAGCCTATTGTGCCCAAGAGCGTTCAAAGATGAAGAGGAGAAGATTGACGCATTTGTAAAAGGGTTACCAGAAAGGATTCAAGAAGATGTGAGTTCACACGAGCCCGCCTCCATACAAAAGGCAAGTCGAATGGCTCACAAACTCATAAATCAGATTGAGGGAAGGATTAAAGAACAGGCAGCCGAAGAGGCCAACACGAAACAAGTCAAGAGAAAGTGGGAGGAAAACAGTGACAAGAGTTACCAATACAACAACAATCACAACCACAATCGCAACTACTATCCCAACAACCGCAACATCAATCGCAACAACAACAACAATCGCAATCCCAACAACAACTACAACAAGCGTCCCAACAACAATAACTTCACCAAACGTCCCAACAATAATAACAACCACATCAATCCTAATAGCAATCTCAATAACAATAATGACAACAACAATCAGAAAATTCCATGCTATAGGTGTGAAGGATATCATCCGGGTAAATTTTGTGAAGTAGTATGTACCAAATGTAATAGGAAGGGTCATGCTGCAGCGAAGTGTGAAGCATTCAGACCAGTGACTAAAAGAACAAATACTGCCCACATTATTTGTTTCGGATGCGGAAAGAAGGACCACTACAAAACTACATGCCCAAACCAGAGAAATAATAATGGGCAAAGCCTTGGGAGAGTTTTTAACATTAATGCGGAAGAAGCGCAGGAAGACCCGGAGCTTGTTAATGGTACGTTTCTTATCGATGAAAACCCTGCTTATGTTTTATTTGATTCGGGTGCAGATAGAAGCTATATGAGTAGAGATTTTTGTGCTAAATTAAGTGGTCCATTGACGTCTATGAATAATAAATTTTTACTCGAATTAGCAAACGGTAAATTAATTTCGGCAGATAAAATTTGTCGGAATCGAGAAATTAAACTAGTTAGCTAAACGTTTAAGATTGATTTGATACCAGTAGAGTTAGGGAGTTTTGATGTGATAATTGGCATGGACTGGTTGAAAAAGGAGAGAGCAGAGATCGTATGTTACAAAAATGCAATTCGCATTGTATGAGAAGAAGGAAAACCCTTAATGGTGTACGGAGAAAAGAGCAACGCAAAGCTAAACCTTATTAGTAACTTGAAGGCGCAAAAGCTAATAAGAAAAGGTTGCTATGCCATTCTAGCACACGTCGATAAAATACAAACCGAAGAGAAGAACATCAATGATGTTCCCGTCGTAAAAGAATTTCCCGATGTATTTTCGAAAGAATTACCGGGACTACCTCCACACCGATCTGTGGAATTTCAAATAGATCTTGTACCAGGAGCTGCATCAATAGCTCGTGCTCTATACAGACTCGAACCCAGTGAAATGAAGGAACACCAAAGCCAACTACAAGAATTTTTAGAACGTGGTTTCATACGACCAAGTACGTCACCATGGGGAGCTCCTGTTTTGTTTGTCAAAAAGAAGGATGGTACATTCAGGTTGTGTATCGACTACCGAGAGTTGAACAAACTTACCATCAAGAACCGTTATCCACTACCGAGAATCGATGACTTATTTGATCAACTACAAGGCTCGTCAGTTTATTCGAAGATTGATTTACGTTCTGGGTATCATCAAATGCGGGTGAAGGAGGATGATATTCCAAAGACTGCTTTCAGAATGCGTTACGGTCATTACGTGTTTATGGTTATGCCGTTTGGGTTGACTAACGCACCAGCTGTGTTCATGGACCTCATGAACCGAGTGTGTGGACCATACCTTGATGATTTTGTCATTATTTTCATCGATGACATACTTATTTACTCAAATAATGATCAAGAGCACGAAGAACATTTGAGAAAAGTGCTAGAGTTGTTGAGGAAAGAAAAACTGTACGCTAAATTTTCAAAATGTGCATTTTGGTTGGAAGAAGTTCAATTCCTCAGTCACATAGTGAACAAAGAAGGTATTCAGGTGGATCCGGCAAAGATTGAAACTGTTGAAAAATGGAAAACCCCAAAAACTCCGAAACATATACGCCAATTTTTAGGACTAGCTGGTTACTACAGAAGATTCATCCAAGATTTTTCCAAAATAGCAAAACCCTTGACTGCATTAACGCATAAAGGGAAGAAATTTGAATGGAAGGATGAACAAGAGAAGGCGTTTCAATTATTGAAGAAAAAGCTAACTACGGCACCTATATTTTCATTGCCTGAAGGGAATGATGATTTTGTGATTTATTGTGACGCATCAAACAAGGTCTCGGTTGTGTATTAATGCAACGGACGAAGGTGATTGCTTATGCGTCTAGACAATTGAAGATTCACGAGCAAAATTATACGACGCATGATTTGGAATTAGGCGCGGTTGTTTTTGCATTAAAGACTTGGAGGCACTATTTATATGGGGTCAAAAGTATTATATATACCGACCACAAAAGTCTTCAACACATATTTAATCAGAAACAACTGAATATGAGGCAGCGTAGGTGGATTGAATTGTTGAATGATTACGACTTTGAGATTCGTTACCACCCAGGGAAGGCAAATGTGGTAGCCAACACCTTGAGCAGAAAGGACAGAGAACCTATACGGGTAAAAGCTATGAATATAATTATTCGTACTAACCTTACTACTCAAATAAAGGAGGCGCAACAGGGAGTTGTAAAAGAAGGGAATTTGAAAAATGAAATACCCAAAGGGTCGGAGAAACACCTTAATATTCGGGAAGACGGAACTCGATATAGAGCTGAAAGAATTTGGGTACCAAGGTTTGGAGATGTGAGAGAAAAGGTACTTAAGGAAGCACATAAAATCAGAAATTCAATACATCTCAGAGCGGGAAAGATGTACAAAGATCTCAAGAAACACTTTTGGTGGCCGGGTATGAAAGCCGATATTGCTAAATAAGTAGGAGAATGTTTGACGTATTCTAAGGTCAAAGCTGAATATCAGAAACCATCAGGTCTACTTCAGCAACCTGAAATCCCGGAATGGAAATGGGAAAACATTACCATGGATTTCATTATTAAATTGCCAAGGACTGCAAGTGGTTATGATACTATTTGGGTAATAGTCGATCGTCTCACCAAGTCAGCACACTTTCTGCCAACGAGAGAAGATGATAAAATGGAGAAGTTAGCCACTATACTTGAAGGAAGTTGTCTCCAGACATGGAATACCAGTCTCTATTATCTCTGATAGGGATGGCAGATTTGTTTCATGATTCTGGCAGACGTTACAATAAGCATTAGGGACTCGTCTAGACATGAGTACTACCTATCATCTACAAACTGATGGGTAGAGTGAAAGGATGGTACAAACGCTTGAAGACATGCTACGAGCATGTGTTATTGATTTTGGAAATAGTTAGGATTGACATCTACCATTAGCAGAGTTTTTCTACAACAACAGTTACTATTCGAGTATTGAGATGGCGCCGTTTGAAGCATTCTATGGTAGAAAGTGCAGGTCTCCAATTTGTTGGAGTGAAGTGGGGGATAGACAGATTACGGGTCCAGAGATAATTCAAGAAACTACCGAGAAGATCATTCAAATTCAAAAACGGTTGAAAACCTCCCAAAGTCGACAAAAGAGTTACGCTGACATTAAAAGAAAAGACATAGATTTTAAAGTTGGAGAGATGGTCATGCTTAAGGTTTCACCTTGGAAAGGCGTTGTTCGATTTGGTAAACGGGGAAAACTAAATCCAAGGTACATTGGACCAATCAAGATTATTGATCATGTCGGATCGGTAGCTTACCAACTTAAGTTACCAGAACAACTCGCGACTGTACATAACACTTTTCACGTCTCGAATTTGAAGAAATATTTTGCTAAAGAAGATCTCACTATTCCGTTAGACGAAATTCAAATCAATGAAAAACTTCAATTCATCGAAGAACCCGTCGAAATATTGGATCGTGAGGTTAAAAGACTTAAGCAAAATAAAATACCAATCGTTAAAGTGCGATGGAATGCTCTTAGAGGACCCGAGTTCACCTGGGAAAGTGAAGATCAGATGAAGAAGAAATAGCCGCATCTATTTCCATAAGATTCATCAACACCTTCAACAGCTTAAAATTTCGGGACGAAATTTATTTAACGGGTAGGTACTGTAGTGACCCGAACTTTTCCATGTTTATATATATTAAATGAGATTGATATTTACATGATTAAATGTTTCCAACATGATAAGCAATCAAACTTGTTAAGACTTGATTATTTGAAATGAGTTTCATATAGACAATTGACCACCCAAGTTGACTGGCGATTCACGAACGTTAAATACTTGTAAAAACTATATGGTGATATATATATATATATATATATATATATATATATATATATATATATATATATATATATATATATATATATATATATATATATATATATATATATATATATATATATATATGGTTAACATGAGATTATGATAAGTAAGTATCTCCATAAGTATGTTAATAATGAGTTATATACAAACAAATGAGATTATTGATTTAAGAAACTCGAAAATGATATATATAACGATTATCGTTATAACAACGCCTTACTAAATACATATGTATCATATTAAGATATTGTTACACTATATTTAACATGATAAAATGATAATTAAGTAAATCATTAAGTGTGTTAACAATGAACTACATATGTAAAAACAAGACTACTAACTTAAGGATTTCGAAACGAGACATATATGTAACGATTATCATTGTAATAGTATTTTAACATATATATATGATGTTAAGATATATTTATACACCATGTTATTATGATAATATAACAATTTAACATCTTATTTAAGTATTATAACAATGGATTAATTACATTTAACAAGATCGTTAACTTAAAGGTTTCAAAACAACACTTACATGTAACGACAAACGGTGACTTAACGACTCAGTTAAAATGTATATACATGTAGTGTATTAATATGTATTAGTACACTTTTGAAAGACTTCAAGACACATATCAAAGTACTTCTACTTAGCAAAAATGCTCACAATTGCATTCTCATTCATTTTCATCAACAATTCTACTCGTATGTACCCGTATTCGTACTCGTACAATACACAACTTCTAGATTGTTTTCTATTGGTATATACACCTTTAATCATTCATTCTTAGCAGCCATCTTAGAGTCAAAAACATGTGGAACCATTATTTAACAACTTGTATGACTAATGAGCTAAAAACAAACTTAAGGATCTTTTTTTTTCTTTATAACAAGTAATCTCGTTTTTATGATTTCACCCCATTTTTCCATTACATTTTCTCATACTTACACTCCAAATTCTCTCTCAAAATACTCCTAACATCATACTTGATCATCTCCGAGCATTTTCACCATCTTTTAGCTTCAATTACAAGCTTTAATCATCATAAAAACAACCATTCAAGAACACTTCAAGAAATCTTTCAAACTTGCTAGCTTACTTCCAATCTTGCAAATCCATTTCAAGTGATCATCCAATCTCAAGAAATCTTTCTTATTTATAGTAAGATATCTTTCTAATTCAAGGTAATACTCATACTCAAACTTTGATTCAATTTCTATAACTATAACAATCTTATTTCGAGTGGAAATCTTACTTGAACTTGTTTTCATGTCATGATTCTACTTCAATAACTTTCAATCTATCCAAGGATCCTTTGAAGCTAGATCTATTTTTCTCTTTTCCAGTAGGTTTATCCACAAAACTTGAGGTAGTAATGATGTTCATAACATCATACGATTCATACATATAAAGCTATCTTATTCGAAGATTTAAACTTTTAATCACTAGAACATAGTTTAGTTAATTCTAAACTTGTTCGGAAAAAAAAGTTAATCCTTCTAACTTGACTTTTAAAATCAACTTAACACATATTCTATATCTATATGATATGCTAACTTAATGATTTAAAACCTGAAAACACGAAGAACACCGTAAAACTGGTCACATGCCGTCGTAGTGAAACCGGGGGCTGTTTTGGGTTAGAAAAATAAAAACTATCTTAATCTTTGAATTGGAAGTTGGTTTTCTGGAAAAATGATATTACATATGAACATAATACTATATCCAAAAATCATGGTTAAACACAAAGTGAAAGTATGTTTTTCAAAGTGGTCATCAAGATGTCGTTCTTTCGACGGAAATGACTACCTCTTTAAAAAATGACATGTAACCTGTATTTCCGACTATAAACTTATACTTTTTCTGTTTATTTTCATAAATTTCAGTTCATTATGAAACCATAGCAACTTGAATCACTCAAAACGGATTTGAAACGAAGAAATGGCGGGTAAAACAAAATTGGATAAATTTGCTAGTTTTAGCTATGAAAATTTTGTAACAAATCTAAACTAAATATATCCTAACTAATTTATATTGTATTATACATATTATGTAATCTTGGGATACCATAGACACGTATGCAATGTTTTGACATATCATATCGACCCATCTATATATATATTTCGGAACAACCATAGACACTCTATATGCAGTAATGTTTGAGTTAGCTATACAGGGTTGAGGTTGATTCCAAAATAATATATACTTTGAGTTGTGATATAGCCTAAGACTTGTATACACTGGGTCGTGGATTGATTTGAGATAATATATATTGATTTATTTCAGCACATCTAACTGTGGACAACTAGTTGTAGGTTACTAACGAGGACTGCTAACTTAACAAACTTAAATCATAAAAACGTAATAAAAAATGTTGTGAATATATTTAAATCATACTTTGATATATATATGTACATATTTGTTATAGGTTCGTGAATCGATAAGTGGCCAAGTCTTATTTCCAACGAAGAAAAATCTGTGAAAGTGAGTTATAGTCTCACTTTTAAAATCTATTATTTTTGGGATGAGAATACATGTAGTTTTATAAATGTTTTACAAAGTAGACACAAGTGATCAAAATTACATTCTATGTTGAATTATCTAACCGAATATGCCCCTTTTTAGCTTGGTAGCCTAAGAATTGGTGTTTATTATAATTGCCACCAATTGACGCGAATCCTAAAGAAAAATCTATTTGGCCCAACAAGCCTCATCCGAGTTACGGATGCTTTAGTACTTCGATTTATCATGTCCGATGAGAGTCCCGGAATGATGGGGATATTCTATATACATCCTGTTAAGGTCAGTTACCAGGTGTTCATCATATGAATGATTTTTATGCAGATTGCATGTTTTTTATGAGAAATGGAAATATGAAATCTTGTGGTCTATTATTAAGACTTGATAATTTTGTAGGTTAAACCTATAACTCACCAACATTTTTGTTGACGTTTAAAGAGTGTTTATTCTCAGGTGATTATTAAGAGCTTCCGCTATTGCATGCTAATTTATGGACAAGAGTTGGAGTCAGCATGCTTGTATAATATTGTTTAAAAACTCTATTCGAAGACTTAAATTGATGTGTAATATTATTGTAAACCATTATGTAATAATCGCGTGAAAATGCTATATTTTAGATTATCATTATTTGATAATCGTCGTAATATTTTTAAACCTTTATCGATAAAATAAAGGTTATGGTTTGTTTTAAAATCGAATGCAGTCTTTGAAAAACGTCTCATATAGAGGTCAAAACCTCGCAACGAAATCAATTAATTTGGAACGTTTATAAATCGATATGAACAAAACATTTCACCTTACTTCCAGCTCATACATGATTTTGTAATCTAACTTGTCGACGTATTATTTTAATTATATAATATATATAATTTATATTAATTAATTATATATTATATTATATTCTCGTGCCTAGTTGACTTGTAATTTTGGTTCCGATGTCTTGTACGTTTATGTTCGACTTATGTCCCGGTTTCGGTTTTTCGAACGTCCTTTCGTACGCTTAAAAAACTTGTACTTTACGTTTCGTGATTCGTACCTTTGTCAAAATATAGTCTTAAATTATCAATAAACTATATTACTCGCAGTGTCACTTTAACGTTCGAGTGTTTTGGTCATTTGCTTCTTAAAAACATCGTCTCATTATCTATTAAAGTATATCAAAACTTTTTATATCTAAATTACAATTATATATTATCACATTGTAAAATATAAATATAAATTTGTACACCTTAAATTTAAACGAAGTATTTATTTATTCATAAACGAGTGCTATTATCAAACACAAAAATATTTTTGAATCTACATATACAATATATATAAATTTATTTTAAATACATATTTTATATATCTAATTCCATATATAATCAAAAGGGAAAGATTTTCTAAATCGAAGTGGACCTCACAACAGAGACCCGTAACAATCATGTTAGGTGCTATCAAAATATCTTCTACTTCGATCGTTTGATAATATCCTTTAATTTCGTTATATAAAACATATATTGAGACAAATACGTTTAATGTAAAGTATTATACACTTAATACTTTGTTAACGTTTTCCAATTAATATAACTATATATAATATATACATATCTATACATATAAATGTTCGTGAATCATCGAGCACAGCCAAAAGTAATTGATTATATGAACACAGTTCAAAGTTTTTGAGATTTCAACATTACGGACTTTGCTTATCGTGTCGGAAATATATAAAGATTAAGTTTAAATTTGATTGAAAATTTCCGGGTTGTCACATCAAGTAACGTCAAGTAACGTCAACTAACTTCAACTAACGTCAAGTAACGTCCACTAACGTCCAGTAACGTCAAGTAACGTGAAGTAATGTCCACTAACGTCAACTAAAGTCAAGTAACATCAACTAACGTCAAGTAACGTCCACTAACATCAACTAACATCAAGTAATGCCAACTAACGTCCACTAACGACAACTGACGTTAATTAACATTAACTAATGTCAAGTAACCTCAACTAACGTCAAGTAACGTCCACTAACGTCAACTAACGTCAAGTAACGTCCACTAACGTCAATTAACGTCAACTAACCACTAACGTCAAGTAACGTCCACTAACGTCAACTAACGTCAAGTAACGTCTACTAACGTCAACTAATGTAAAGTAACTAACGTCAACTAATGTTAACTCACGTCAAGTAACGTCAAGTAACGTCAAGTAACATCAACTAACGTCAAGTAACGTCGACTAACGTCCACTACCGTCCACTAACGTCAACTAACGTCACGTAACGTCAAGTAACGTCAACTAACGTCAACTAACGTCAAGTTACGTCAAGTAACGTCAAGTAACGTCAACTAACGTCAAGTAACGTCAACTAACATCCACTAACGTCAAGTAAAGTCAAGTAACGTCTACTAACGTCAAGTAACGTCAAGTAACTGCACTAACATCCACTAACGTCAAGTAACGCCAACTAACGTCCACTAACGTCAACTAACGTTAATTAACGGTAACTAATGTCAACTAACTTCAAGTAACGTCCATTAACGTCAAGTGATGTCCACTAACGTAAACTAACATCAACTAACGTCAACTAACATCCACTAACGTCAAGTAACGTTAAGTAACGTCAAGTAACGTCTACTAACGTCATGTAACGTAAACTAACGTCAAGTAAGTGCACTAACGCCCACTAACGTCAAGTAACGCCAACTAACGTCCACTAACTTCAACTAACATTAATTAACGGTAACTAACGTCAACTAACGTCAAGTAACGTCCATTAACGTCAACTAACGTCCACTAACGTCAAGTGACGTCCACTAACGTAAACTAAATTCAACTAACGTCAAGTAATGTCAACTAACGTCAACTAACGTCGACTAACGTCAAGTAAGTCCACTAACGTCCACTAACGTTAACTAACGTCCACTCACGTCAACTCACATCAAGTAACGTCAAGTAACGTCAACTAACGTGAAGTGACGTCAACTAATGTCCACTACCGTCCACTAACGTCAACTAACATCATGTAACGTCATCTAACGTCAAGTAACAACGTCAACTAACGTCAAGTAACGTCCACTAACGTCAACTAATGTCAAATAACGTCAACTAACGTCAACTAGTGTCCACTAACATCAACTAACGTCAAGTAATGTCTACTAACGTCCACTAACGTAAACTAACGTCCACTAACATCAAGTAACGTCCACTAACGTCAACTAACGTCATCTAACGTCAAGTAATGTCAAGTTACGTCAATTAACATCAAGTAACGTCAACTAACTTCAACTAACGTCAACTAACGTCAAGTAACATCTAGTAACGTCCACTAACGTCAAGTAACATCAACTAACGTCAAGTAACGTCCACTAACGTCAACTAACATCTACTAACGTCAAGTAACGTCAAGTAACGTTTACTAACGTCAACTAATGTCAAGTAACCTCTACTAACGTTAACTAACGTCAACTAACGTCCACTAACGTCAAAACGTCCACTAACGTCCACTAACATCAACTAACATCAAGTAACGCTAAGTAACGTCAAGTAACGTCTACTAACGCCAAGTAACGTCCACTAACGTCAACTAACGTCAAGTAACGTCAACTAACGTCGTCAACTAACGTCAAGTAACGTCAAGTAACGTAAAGTAACGTCCACTAACGTCAAGTAACGTCAACTAATGTCAACAACGTTTACTAACGTCCACTAACGTCAACTAACTTCAAGTAATGTCTACTAACATCAACTAACGTCCACTAACATCCACTAACGTCCACTAACGTCAAGCAACGTCAACTAACATCAAGTAACGTCAAGTAATGTCAACTAACGTCAACTGTAACATCAAGTAACGTCAACTAACATCCATTAACGTCAACTAACGTCAACTAACGTCAAGTAACGTCCACTAACGTCAACTAACGTCAACTAACGTCCACTAACGTCAAGTAACTAACGTCCACTAACGTCAATTAACTAACGTCAACTCACGTCAACTCACGTCAACTCACGTTAACTAACGTTAAGTAACGTCAACTAACGTTCACTAACATCAACTAGCGCCAAGTAACGTCACCTAACGTCAAGTAACGTCAACTAACGTCAACTAACATCAATTAACGTTAACCAACGTCAACTAACGTCAAGTAACGTCAACTAGAATGCCTCTTTGCTATTGCTATATTAGATAAAAAGAAGATATGTCAAGTAACGTCAACTAACGTCAAGTAATTGACTTTAAGAACCTATTTCTCTTCCAGTCTATGTCTGTGCATTTGTGTGCTAGTAAACGAATATATAGTTTAGTTGGTTCTCTTGTAAACTGGCCGATATGGTATTACAAAGAGGTTAATGAAAGTTCAGTAGGTGAATGGAATCTAGTTTTTTTAGGTAAGACGGATGATTCTTCAAGTCCATATCTGCACATTTGTCAATATTTTGGAGAGGATTTAATTCGTAGATTAATACAATAGTTATTATTTAGGTATAAAATACAATTGATTGTAAACACATGTATATAACTAATCATTGTTCATGCGATCCACCACCACAGTACCTTTCCTTCTATTTCGACTTTCGAATTGTCACCAAATAGGACTTGACAATTCATACACCTAGGGTTCAATAAATAAAATAATACTAGGAGTTGTTTTTATCTTGCGTGTATGGTAGAAAACTACCCAGATTGAATGACTGGGAACAATGAAAGATGATTACAAAATCCAAAGAAAAACAAACATGACTACATCAAATGGTGATAGTCAAACTAGTGGTTTAACCGATATTAATAAGAGTGGTAAAATGGTTTTTTTTTTTTTTTTTGCATTTTAAAAGATTAATGGCTCCTGGCCCAGAAGATGTGTCTCAAAAGACCACGATCAAAGGTGTTTCAAAGACCAAGATCAAAGGTAAAAAAAGAAAAAACAAGCGAAGAAGAATAAACTACTATTTTAATAAAAATTGTTTTACCTTGTGGTTCTGTTTTTTCTTGCAATTGTAACTAGCATGACAAGTTCAAAACCCAACCCAACCCATTTCAGTTTATTCACCTGGTCCTAATTCATTATACAAACCCTAATTCATTATACAAACACAATTGAATGCTAGGAAAGCAAGGATTAATCATACCGAAAGTAGGAATTGAAATTGAAGGAATGAGCGTTCTTCTTCGTGCGATCGATCTCCTCAGCTGTGTGTAAGTGTGTGTGTTTTGAAGTGGGTTGGAAAGAAATAAAAGTGAGGGTTTAATTTAATTTAAAACAGAATCAGACCATGCACGGTCAAAGCACGGTCGACCGTGGTGTTAGCCGTGTAGGAATTTTCACACGTACATGACAGGAATCTGCGGTCAGGTATACGGTCATCCGTGGTGCTACCGTGGATCCTTCTGATCACATATTTCTTCACTTCTTCTTTCTTTGAGCACGTTTTGACCATTCTTAGGTTCTATAGAATACTTGAGGACAAGTTTTCTTTACCTAACATTGAATGACTACATCCTCCCGATGTTTAATCATCAATGACACGTAATATACTATATATATATATATATATATATATATATATATATATATATATTTATATATTTATATATTCAATTATGCACATAGTATACACAAAACGCATCAATCTTGTATTTAGCATGTAATACATAGTTTCACATAAACATACAATCCTAGTGCAAGTAAGCTACCTTCACTAATCTTTTAAAATCATTTTTCAAAAACAATTTGGCATTTGTAAGAAAAACCTTTCATTCATACAAAGTCTTTTTGAGAAGGTTATTCTCATTAGCATTTTTGATCATTGGTTTTGATTGATTTTAAGATTACCCAATCCTTGACTTATCCCTACCATAGAATTGCTAGCTTGGTCCATTTTTCTCATATTCTCAATTTTCCTAATAATAGACAATGGACTTTGATTACAAGATTTGTGTTTGCTAGAGTCGTGACATATATTCATTTCACGTTTACCTTTTGATGAATCACAAATGATCATCTTTTCAAACTTTCTTTTCAAAGCGTTGTTTTCATCAATTGAGGTTTTGTTGAGTTGTCTAACATTGTGTAATTCTTTCTCCAAAAGTTTTACTGTGTCACGACTACTATCATACACAAACTTAATAGTCTTGTAATCATCTAACAATTCTTCATAATTAGAAGGATAGAATACATGTACCTCATTGCAATCCATGCTTGAGACATCATCTTCTTTGAAAGGAGATTCAACCTCTTCTTCACTTTGACCATCTTGATCCAAATCATTCCAAGAACTCATGAGGCAAAAGTCTTCATTTCCATTCAAACTATTTGCTTGAAAATCACCAACCTTTTCTAAATCCTTCCATATTCCTTTACCCTTTAAACTCCTAGAGTTTAAATCTTCTTGAGAACATAGTGAATCCCAACATTCCTTTGCACTTTCACATGAAATTATCTTTAATCTTTCTTCACTATGAAGAATTCCATGAAGTAGTGAAATTACATGTTTCAAAACATTATTGTTTTGAAATGTTGACTTCACTAGTCTTGAACTAGCTTGTGGTACAAAGTCTCCTACTTTGATTATTCAACACACGTAGTAATCCTTGGATTTGAGATAAGCCTCAAATCTTAGTTTCCACACATCAATATTCACCTTATCAAAGATCGGTGCTTCTTTCACCAATTCTTCCAAGTATCCCATAGTTTGAGTTGATCCAAGAATCGTTGACTCAAGTTTTTGCACAAAATGAAATTTGACACTTTCGCAGTTGTAAGATCCTGACTTCCCAGTTGATCGGGACGCCGTCCAAAACGATGGGACGCCGTCCCAGTGTAAAGGGCTGGATGCCGTCCAGACTTTTGGACGTCGTCCAAATGGTCTGGCGGGCCAGCTTGCTATTTTTAGATATTTTAATAAGGGCAAAGTGGTAAATTTACATAGGGATCGAATTTAAGGCCCTAGATCAGTTTTTGGCGTATCATTAACTCCATTCTTCAACAACCTTATGCTTTTCACTTCAATTCTAGAGAGAGGGGGAGTTCTAGTGTGAGAAAGCTCTAATCAAGGAGGAAGAAGTTGATTTCGAGCCAAACCGCGTGTGTTAAAGTTATTCATCTAATCACTAGCTAGGTTGTGATTGTGGTGGTAAGCTCTAACTTTGATTTCCTTATTTTAATTTGTTTAAGGGTTAGTGTTTGGGTTAGTGATGAACATAAAACCCATATTTGGTGATTTTGGGTGTTCTTGTGTAATATTGGGTCATGAGGACCCAAGGGTTACTAACCTAGGGTTTTAGAAATGTTAAAGGGACTTATGAGTCATAATTGATTAGCTCATTACTAGCACACCTAGTTATTAAGTAAATGGGTGTTATGTGAGTTTGTGGATGACCCGAAATGGGTGTGTTGACCTTAAAATGGTCAAATGGGTAATAATTGACCTAGTTGGGAAAGATGGGTATGAAATGCCCTAATTGTGTAATAGTTAGGGTTGTTGAACCTTAATCACTAGCTTTTAATGATTCGTGACGGTCTTGACCTTAAATGGACGGTTTGGAGTAAATGGGTGATTTAATGCATTAAGTCATTAAATGCACATGTGTGGGTTGTTGGTATTAAGTCCAACTAGCTTGTGTGTTAATCGAGTACTTATTATATTAGGTACCTTACTTTGAAGCTTGTAGAGGTATAAAATCGTCACCAAATCGATAAGGTGAGTGGAGTAATTATACATGTATGTATATGGTGTATTTATTTGTATGCTATGGTATGACTCACGGAGCCGGGAGTGCCATAGTGTGTGCGAGTGTACTATGATGTGAACCACGGAGCCGGTAGCATCATGGTGCACATGTTGTGATGTAAACCACGGAGCCGGTAGCATCAAAGTGTGAACCACGGAGTCGGTAGCACTATAAAATTAGGTGTGAACCACGGAGCCGGTAGCACCGAAGTGTGAACCACGGAGCCGGTAGCACTATAAAAGAGTATGACTCGAATGCGTAGTGACGTGAACCATGGAGCCGGTAGCGTCATAGCATTACGTATGGTGTGAACCACGGAGCCGGTAGTACCATAACGTGTGTATGGTTAACCATATAGTTTGTGTATGTGTCGTTGTATAGCATAATATATTATTTCGGTGAATATGCTATTGATTACGCTAGTTGCGGTATTTGGAGGTTATTAGCTTATACTCAGAGTTTGTATACTAATCGTTATTGCTAGCAATTATACGGTGTATGCTCGGGCGTTGACAAGGGTAAGGGCGTTCGATTGGATTAGAGATCCCGCTTTGTTTTGATAGGGGACGCATTTGTGATGATTAGCTTTTGAAGTTTGGACAAGATGTGGGTAGTTTAACCCCAAACATCATGCTCTAGTGTAGTTTGGAAATTAAACTCATACGGTCGAAACTTGTATTTGGAACGAAACTCGTAAAACGGCCGATGTGGGCCCGAAGTTGTAAAACTCAATTTTATTGTGGAAACCTCTTAGTTTAACTTATTATAACTTGTTGTGAAAAGGTTTTCGTTTAAAAGTGTCGGGAAGCGGGTTTTCCGCTCACGTAAGTTGAGCACGAGGATCAGTCCCTGGCAGATCATTGGGATGGCTTTCCAAAAGGCTGGACGACGTCCAGGCCTTCAGTACTGGACGCCGTCCAGATGTACTAGCCCACAAATTTTTTTTTTTTGGGTCGTATTTTGGGCGTTTCAAGGTTTGGTATGTTACAAGTGGTATCAGAGCATGGTCTAAGGGATTTAGGCGACTTGAGATATGTGCCTAGACTTAGACTTGCATTGTGTATGCGCTTTATGCGGGACTTGTAGGAGACGGGTCGGACCGGGAATTGGTTAGCGCCTAGGATTAGGTGAACTAACTATGCGCTAATTGTCTTGTGTCGTGTTTTTGCAATCATCAAGCAAGATGGACGTTGTACTAGCGAGTTAATGCGACGTGCTCGCGTAACAATGATTAGCTACCATTGTTATGGGTCCAAGTCATGCCAAACAAGCGATGTACGATGATTGTCGAGCAAGATGGGGCGGTGAGGTGAATATGTATATGTGACATATCTTTTCATTCGTTGTTTAACCTATTTCCGTTTTATAGAATGAAGATGAGAAACGGACACGACACCAATGACGGAAGTACGAGTGAGGACGTTGAGTTCACGGCTAAAGTTGAGGCCATCTTTAAACGTCAAAAAGCGGAGTTTCTCGAAGACGTTAAGAAGATGTTTCTAGATACGATCGACGAGCAACTAGTCAATGTGGTTAAGGAACAAGTTAAGCTTGTTCTACAAGAAGATAATGTAGGGAGACGGGACTTCTTTTATAAGAATTTCAAGGACTCTCAACCTCCCACCTTTGATGGTGAACGAGACCCTCTTAAGATTGCCCGTTGGATCACCGATATGGAGGGGGCTTTCCGTACTTGTGAATGCCCTCTCGATAAGAAGACAAGGTACGGGTGTAGTATGTTGCGGGGCGATGCTAAATTATGGTGGGACGCGAAAATCCAACTTTATGGCGAAGAACAATGCATGGACTTCACTTGGGATGAGTTCAAGGCGGAGTTTTTCAACGAGTACCGAACTTCGGCCGATCTTACAAGGCTTAAAGATGAGTTGTGTGCCTTGAGGCAAGGGTCGATGGATTTGAACACTCTCAAATCCGTTTTCTTGTCAAAGACACAATTTTGCCCGGAGTATGTCGGGAATGATAAAATGTTGAAGGAAGATTTCTATCGAATCTTGAACGACAACTATCAAGATAAGATTAGCATAAACGTGGTGAAAAGTTTTGATGAGTTGTTTGATATGGCCAAAGGTTTTGAGTCGCTCGCTTTGAGAAAGAGTGGCTTTACTTTTGTCAAGAGGAAGTTTGAAGCTACTAGTCATTCGAACAAGAAAAGTAAGGGTACGAGTGAAAGTGTTGGTAATGTGAAGAAGGGTACGTCCGGGGGTTTTGGACCCAAATGTTATAATTGTGGGCGACAAGGACACTTGGCTCGTGATTGCACCAACCCATCTTCTACAACCAAACTCACTTGTTATAATTGTGGTAAGGAAGGGCACCGAAGGCCGGAGTGTCCTGATTTGCGCAATGATAATGTTAAGCGGTTAGAGAAGGCGGCGGGTACGGCTAAGGGTCGTAATTACTTCATGACCAATGATGAGGCCAAGTAATCCAATGAAGTCGTCGCAGGTACTTTCATGGTTAACTCTAGTCCGGCAAGTATACTTTTTGATAGTGGTGCTAACTTGTCGTTTGTATCTCCAAGATTTGTGCCTAAGTTAAATAAACTGCTAGCTAACTTAGGTCATCCGGTAGAAGTCGAAATAGCGAACGGTAAAATGGTGCTAGTGGTTGATGTTTGTAAAAATTGTAATGTTGTGTTTGGTGTCGAAACTTTTGAAATCGATCTCATTCCGATGACTTTGGGTGATTTTGATGTTGTTATTGGTATGGATTGGCTCGATTGTTATAGAGCCGATATTTCATGCCATGAAAAATCTATTCGTGTGAAGACCCCAAGCGGGGGAGAGTTAATTATTCATGGCGATAAGCGAAGAAGACTTGTGCCGATATGCACTTTTGCACGGGCACGTCGTTTCCTTGTTTGTGGTCTTGTTAGTGGTGGCATGGCTTTTCTTGGTCATGTTGTTGATACTCGTGATGAACCACCACCCATTCGTGAAATTCCGGTGGTAAATGAATTTGAAGACGTTTTCCCGAATGAGTTACCGGGTGTTCCGGCGGAAAGACAAGTTGAATTTCGCATTGAGTTGGTTCCGGGGGCTACCCCCATTGCTAAAACTCCTTATCGTTTAGCACCAACGGAAATGCAAGAGTTGTTAAATCAAACCCAAGAGTTGCTTGAAAAGGGTTTTATTCGACCGAGTGCTTCTCCATGGGGCGCTCCGGTTTTATTCGTGAAGAAGAAGGATGGTAGTATGCGGATGTGCATCGATTATTGGGAGTTGAACAAAGTGACGATCAAGAATCGTTATCCATTGCCTAGGATTGACGACTTGTTTGACCAACTCCAAGGTGCAACGTATTTCTCTAAAATCGACCTACAGTCCGGCTATCACCAAATGCGGGTCCGTGAGGAAGACATCGAGAAAACGGCTTTTCGAACGCGTTTTGGGCATTTTGAATTCGTGGTTATGCCTTTTGGTCATACGATTGCACCGGCGGCATTCATGGATCTTATGAACTGAGTGTGCCAGCCTATGTTGGATAAGTCGGTTATTGTGTTCATTGACGACATACTTGTTTATTCGAAGAGTATGAAGGAACATGAACATCATTTGCGGGGTGTGTTGAAGACGTTGCGAAAGGAGAAGTTGTATGCTAAATTCTCCAAATGTGAGTTTTGGCTAAGGGAAGTTCAATTCCTTGGTCATATTGTGAACAAGGACGGTATTCAAGTAGATCCGGGGAAGATTAAGACGGTGAAGAGTTGGGGACGACCGACTACGCCTACGGAAATCCGAAATTTTCTCGGATTGGCCGGTTATTATCGTCGGTTTATCCAAGACTTTTCCAAGATTGCTTCTCCATTGACGAAGTTAACGAGAAAGAACGCGAGATTTAATTGGGAAAACGAGCAAGAAATTGCTTTCCAATTGTTAAAAGGGAAGTTATGTCAAGCTCCGGTTTTAGTGTTGCCGGAAGGTGTAGAAGACATGACGGTTTATTGTGATGCTTCTTTAAATGGGATCGGTTGTGTTCTAATGCAACGAGGCAAAGTCATCGCGTATGCCTCTCGATAATTAAAGGAACACGAAACGAGATATCTGACTCATGATCTTGAGTTAGCGGCGTTTGTTCATGCGTTAAAAATTTGGCGCCATTACTTGTACGGTGTCAAGTGTACGATTTATTCGGATCACAAGAGCTTAAAACATTTTTTTGATCAACGAGATTCGAAGTATCGTCAACGTAGATGGATGGATGTGGTGAAAGACTATGATTGTGAAATACTTTATCATCCGGGTAAGGCGAATGTGGTCGCGGATGCGTTAAGTCGAAAGAGTCAACATCCGGGGATACGAGTAGGATCGTTACGCATGATTATTACTAACGATTTTCTTGTAAAGCTTGGCGAGACTCAAATCGAAGCTTTTGTTAACAATAAGCATGAGGAACGAATCATGGGACAAACAGAGTTTATTACCTTAGGTCTGCATGGTTTGTTATCTTTTTAAGGACGAGTGTGGGTGCCTAAGATGGGTGATTATCGACGAGTGCTAATTGATGAAGCACATAAGTCAAAATATTCCATCTTGATTTGAGGAAAGAGTATTGGTGGCCGGGCATGAAACGTGATGTTGTTAAGTATGTTGAACAATGCGTCATGTGTTTGCAAGTTAAAGCCGAACACCAAAAGCCGTATGGTACGTTACAACCGTTAGAAATCCCGAAATGGAAATGGGAGCACATTATCATGGATTTCATCACCAAGTTACCAAAGACGGCGAGAATCCAATTTGACTCGATTTGGGTAATAGTTGATCGATTGACGAAAAGTGCTTTGTTTCTTCCCATTCGGGAAGCGATATCATCGGAGGCTTTGTCTAAGTTATTTATCAAGGAGGTGATAACGAGACATGGGGTTCCTATATCTATTATTTCGGATCGAGATACTCGTTTCACATCTCGGTTTTGGGAGAAGTTTCATGAAGATATGGGTACACAATTGAAATTGATCACTGCGTATCATCCTCAAACGGACGGTCAAACCGAGTATACGAATCAAACTTTAGAGGATATGTTACAGGCATGTATTATTGATTTCGGTGGTAGTTGGGATGAGCACTTACCTTTGGTGGAATTCTCGTACAATAATAGTTATCATACTAGTATTGGGATGCCACCTTACGAGATCCTTTATGGGCGTAGGTGTCGAACCACGATTTGTTGGGGTGAAGTGGGTCAAAGAGAATACCGATTTGGTTTTAGAGACGAATAACAAGATTGATATGATTCGGACTCATTTGAAAAAGGCCCAAGATAGAAAAAAATCTTATGCCGATAAGCGAAGACGACAAATTGAGTTCCAAGAAGGTGACATGGTGATGCTTAAAGTTTCGCCGTGGAAAGGTGTAATTCGGTTTCGAAAATGGGGAAAGTTAGCTCCTTGATTTATTGGCCCTTTTAAGATCTTGGATCGTGTTGGTGAGGTCGCGTATAGACTTGAATTACCCGAAGAGCTTGCGGGGATTCATAACACATTCCATGTTTCCCATCTCCGTAAATGTCTTGCGGATGACACGGCGTGGGTACCGTTGGACGAGATTTCCTTGAACAACAAGTTAGAATATGTCGAGGAACCAATGGCAATTCTTGATGAAAAAGTGAAGATGTTGAGAAATAAAGCGGTGAGGACTTTTAAAGTCCAATGGCGTTGTAGTAAGGGTTCCGAGTTCATGTGGGAATCCGAAGAGTTTGTTTTGGTATATCTTCCTGCTTGTCATGCGACTTGGATTGCGAGGACGCAATCCGGTTCAAGTGGGGGAGAGTTGTAAGATCCTGACTTCCCAGTTGATTGGGATGTCGTCCAAAATGAAGGGACGCCATCCCAGTGTAAAGGGCTGGACGCCGTCCAGACTTTTGGACGCCGTCCAAATGGTCTGGCGGGCCAGCTTGCTGTTTTTAGATATTTTAATAAGGGCAAAGTGGTAAATTCACATAGGGACCGAATTTAAGGCCCTAGATCAGTTTTTGGAGCATCATTTACTCCATCTTCAACAACCTTATCCTTTTCACTTCAATTCTAGAGAGAGAGGGAGTTCTAGTGTGAGAAAGCTTAAATCAAGGAGGAAGAAGTTGATTTCGAGCCAAATCGCGTGTGTTAAAGTTATTCATCTAATCACTAGCTACGTTGTGATTGTGGTGGTAAGCTCTAACTTTTATTTCCTTATTTTAATTTGTTTAAGGGTTAGGGTTAGGGTTTGGGTTAGTGATGAACATAAAACCCATATTTGGTGATTTTGGGTGTTCTTGGGTAATATTAGGTCATGAGGACCCAAGGGTGACTAACCTAGGGTTTTGGAAATGTTAAAGGGACTTATGAGTCATAATTAATTAGCTCATTACTAGCACACCTAGTTATTAAGTAAATGGGTGTTATGTGGGTTTGTGGATGACCCGAAATGGGTGTGTTGACCTTAAAATGGTCAAATGGGTAATAATTGACCTAGTTGGAAAAGATGGGTATGAAATGCCCTAATTGTGTAATAGTTAGGGTTGTTGAACCTTAATCACTAGCTTTTAATGATTCGTGATGGTCTTGACCTTAAATGGACGGTTTTGAGTAAATGGGTGGTTTAATGCATTAAGTCATTAAATGCACATGTGTGGGTTGTTGGTATTAAGTCCAACTAGATTATGTGTTAATCGAGTACTTATTATATTAGGTACCTTGCTTTGAAGCTTGTGGATGTATAAAATCGTCACCAAATTGATAAGGTGAGTGGAGTAATTATACATGTATGTATATGGTGTATTTATTTGTATGCTATGGTATGACTCACAGAGTCGGGAGTGCCATAGTGTGTACGAGTGTACTATGATGTAAACCACGGAGCCGGTAGCATCATGGTGCACGTGTTGTGATGTGAACCACGGAGCCGGTAGCATCAAAGTGTGAACCACGGAGCCAGTAGCACTATAAAATTAGGTGTGAACCACGGAGCCGGTAGCACCGAAGTGTGAACCACGGAGCTTGTAGTACTATAAAATAGTATGACTCGAATGTGTAGTGACGTGAACCACGAAGCCGGTAGCGTCATAGCATTACATATGGTGTGAACCACGGAGCCGGTAGCACCATGACATGTGTATGGTTAACCATATAGTTTGTGTATGTGTCGTTGTATAGTATAATATGTATGGTTAACAAACACTTTCAAGCTAAACCAAATGTGCAGATTTTCTTCCTCCCCCCCACACTTAAATCATGCTACGTCCTCGTACGCATGTTAAAAAGTTATGTTAAATTAAAGTGAGGAAAAATAAACAAGGAGAAAGAAAAAGAACAATATTACCCGGGATTACAAAGCAACTTCCCAAAATACCACTCGTGACAATGACACCAATCTCCCATTTCATCTCACAACATGTTTCCTTCCATCCAATTTTTATTCTCACAAAACAAAAACAAAAGAAAAAGTAAAAACTAACTAGCCCGTTTACGGAGGGATCCCGCTTTAAACCACCCGATAGCTCGGGTGGACGAGTTGTGTCTCGTGAGGGCTTATAGCGAACATACCCACAAAGTTCATTTAACTACTTAAAATAAAAATAATAAAAAATAAAAATACAAATAAAAGAAAAATAAAAGAAAAGTAAAGTGTACATGTTTATTACAGACGGAGCACAGGACCTGATAAAAATCAGAGAGGCTCATTCCATTCGAGTATCAGGACCAAAAATACTCTCAAACATACTCTTCGCCAACGGTGCCATGTCAAACACCGACTTCCTCCCTTCTTCCCGAACTCTCTCCATCTCCGATGGCAATGGTGTAGGCTGCTGATAGAACAATGGTGGTGCGATAGAAGGTGTGGGTGGGGCCACATATCCCATCCCGGGTGTAAATCCCGAAGCATAAGTAGTATAATCAATCGGCTCATAATATGGTGTAACTGGCCGATTATGCACCAAATCATCATACTGTCGCCTCCGGTTATCCCTCTCAAATACCTCCTGCTGATATCGCTCAGTCATGTAAATCTGAGCCCTAGCTATGTCCATGAGGGTACCCTGCTGCTCCTCCATTCGCGCCCACTGTCGTTCATCCACCTGAACATAACGCCTACCCCTACTCGACCCCTCTCCATGAGGGTTAAAATCCGGATCACTCCTCTCCTCTAACTCATCCAACTGTCGCCCGAGCCGCTTATTTGAATCATCCGTATCATACTCTGCTTCATCCGCAGGAAGATTATCATCATTAACCCCAAAAGTATACCTTTCCACATAAGCCGGATTCTCAATCACATAACCCGTTCCTTCCCTTATAAACTGTAACCCAGCCACATTTTCCTTAACATACCTCATTGTTTCCTTTACACCCCTAGGATTATTAGAAAGTGCTCCCTTTCTCCACAAGAAAAACGATAAGAACCTCATGTAGGGGATCACCGCCCTTTGCTTAAGCTGCTGTCGACACTCCCATATCCACGTCATCATGACCAACCGCGAAGAAGGCACCATCGAATTAATCACCATAGCATACAACAACGGTAACTCATAAGTTCGAACATGAATGAGATCACTTTTTCGTTGATATATGTTGTAATGCATCACAGTTGACAACAACTTCGGAATGATTCTTAACTTACTTCTTTCTAACTCAAAATTCTCAATGTCAAGTCGGTCGACATGAAACAATGTCCTTATCACATGAGCATACTGATCAGCGGGAACCTCAAACAATTGTTTTTCAGTTGGGTAGTCATACGCATCTTTCCCCGGAATAAGAATTCCCGAATCATATGGAATATCGGGATGAGCTAACTCATTGAAAGTCTCCATCCTAAGCGGAACCACTGTGTTACCCACCTTGCCCTCCAAGATTAATGTCTCCGGAAAATTATCCCCGGGAATCCATTTCAAGGTGGACATCCATTGAAAAACCTGATTGGGATAGGTCATTTCCCAAGAACACCCTAGTGGTTCTTGCTCGAACCCTGTTTGAACCGGTTGAAGCATAGCACTCCAACCCCAATCGACAAAAACTTGAAACACCCCGTATTTCCTCCACTCACTTGAGGTGATAAACCTTTCACAAAAGGCATTCCTTAAAAGTTGATCCTTTTTCTCAGTATATAACCGAACCTGCACATCATAAGGCAATTCACTTAACCATCTCTTGTCCTCCCATTTTTGTGCCCAAGTTTGGTTACCACCACGACCTCTCTTAAGTCCTCGCAACATTTCCTGCAATCACATAACTCAACAAACTCATTAGTACTTAGCAAAACACCTCACATGTTATTGCTCAAAATATCACATGAAAACATCTAGCAATACATGTCATTCCTATTCTCTTGCACTAACATATCAACCTTGCCTACTTAATTCAACCACAAACACTTATTTCAACATGTTTCACATTAACATTTACACTAGTCAACTCCTTTTCTCAAGTATCAATCACATAATCATGATAATCATCAAATTAACGAAAACTATAAACTTAATTAACGAACATTATTGCCTTGACACCTAACAAACATCAATTGAAACATTAAACACTTAGAAACACAAAAATCAAATCACTAACATAATCAATTCTTAGTCAAAGTCAACCCTAGTCAACTACTTGATAGCAATTAACATGTTTCAACCCTAACTTTCAAATTAATCATGCACACAAGCTACATTGACATATTTAAACACCATTAACACAAGCTAGAACAAAAACAATAATCAAACATCACTAATTCGGACTAACCCTAGCACATAAACATGAACATAGCAAAAACCTTAAATTAATACTCAAAAACAATGAAAAACACAAGAATAATGATTACCTTGATGATTAAAACACACGAATTGAATGATTACTTGAAGAATTGAACTTACAAACAAAAACCCCCAAACTTGATTTTTACCCAAGAACACCAATTAAACCCAATTTGAATGATTTGAGAATGATTTGGATGTTTAACTAAAGTGTTATAACAAATTGGTGATGATTCAAGCTTAGATTGGATGTTTAGATGAAGAAAATTAGGGTTTTGAATGTGTGTGTTCGTGGTTGTGGCTGTGTTTGTCGCGGGTTATAAATAAATAAATTTTTTAACCTATTTTGAAACTTAAACCCGGCATCAGCAATTTTGAACTGGCGTAATTTACGCCGGGTCAGGCGTAAATTACGCCTTTGTATTTCTGGGCGTAAAAACCTGGCGTAATTGTACGCCCCCAGCCCCATTTTTGACTGAATTTTCACATTGTATAGGCGTAAATTACGCCCAGAATGGCGTAATTTACGCCATCACTCAGCATTTTTCAGTTTTTTAATTTTTCAATTTTCGCCTTTTTTTTCGCACCAAACTTCCGTTTTTCTCGTTTCTTTTTCACAAATCATTTTAGGGACTAAAAACCTTGACCCCCTCCCACACTTTAAGCATTGCATTGTCCTCAATGCAAAAAGTTAGAGATAGTCTTTTAAACCGTTCCCGTTTTAAAATTCACAATTTTGGTTCTTTGCCCCGCCCGCATGTACAAAACAAAATAAAAACTTACAAACTTTACAAGGGTGTGCGTGTTTTTGATGGAGTCGCGCACTCGACTCCTTTTTCGGCTTAGTTTTCGTCCGAATCATCGGCTCCTTTGTTACCGAAGCCGAATCCATCCTCCATGCCAAACGTGAGCATATTATCTCGATCTCTAATCATTAACGTTCTCGCATCAAAATCTAGAGTCATTCTTGCGGTCGCTAGAAATCCTCGTCCCAATATAAGTGGCGTGAATTCATCCGGTTCACAATCCATAATGAAGAAATCCTCCTTATACCCAATACCATGAATAGTGAAACGAACATCTTCCGCAATCCCAATCGGATCATCAATCGTTTGGTTAGCCATCCGAATATTCGTAGTAGTTCGAACCAACTCTCGAATGCCTATTTCTTTTGCAATTTTAGTTGGCATCATGTTAACACTTGCACCCGAATCTAGCAATGCTCGGTAGGCCCCTTTCTTCTTGAATTGACAAATAACCGCAAACTCACCCGGATCTCTATTTTAATGCGAGGCTTATATTCACATTTCGGGTTAGGCTTAACATACTCTACTTCAATCGTCCAACCCTCGTCATCAACAAAAGACGTCTTGGTGTTATTCATGAACCTATCCGTGTTCTTCTTTCCCCACATACTTTCAAGCGTCTTTCGAATCTCGTCTATATCTACCTCTTTTCCTTTATCTAACTCTGGAGTTTCCTTGATTGTGCCAACACCTATACTTTCAACTCCCTCCGAATTTTCATCACTTTTCTCGATATCCACTTGTTGATCATGGGAAATGCCCCCACACTCATCATTTGGACAGCTTTCACCTATATCTACCGTGTCATCCACCACAATAATCTTCAACAAACTCTCTTTCGACTATATAGGCTGAAGGGAAATGCATATTTTCTGAATTACAAAACCTAAATGTCCCGTTTCCTCCTTCAAAAGTGATGCACCCCGCACCCGGGTCTAATTTACCACCCGCGGTTGAAATGAACCCCCTACCTACTAGCAATGGAACATCATGATCGGTTGGCATATCGAAAACGGTGAACGGTACCTCAATGAAAACACCTTTCACACTAACCATAACCTTATTAACCACCCCGAGTGCCTTACATGTAGTATTATTACCAAGCGTGATTTCGGCATCGGATTTCTTCAACTTACACAACGAACATTCACCATGAAAAAGTTGCTTGTACGTCTCATACGACATTATGTTAATCGAAGACCCCGAATCGGCTATCACCTTAAACTCTCGATGGCTACTAACAAGGTGAGGTAGCACCCCTATAATACTTAACTCAAATAGTATCTCGCCCGGGTCATCTTCTTGATAAAGAATCACCGGTTTACCGCGTGCACTCTCATCCAAAGGTAATTCTTCATAAAGATCATCAAAACATTCATCCGAAATAACTTCGGACACCGCATCCTCGGACGCATCATCAAATCGCCCATCATCTTCCCACTCAACAACATCAGGCACATGACTAATAGAAACATTTTGATCAAGCCATGTGTAGTGACCCGTCCTAATCCACCTGGACGAAGTCATTAACATTTGGTCCCATTACGATGATCGACTCCAAATAATGTCCTTAAAATGAGCAAATGCACAGCGGAAGACTTAATTCGTACCTGAGAATAAACATGCTTAAAAGTGTCAACCAAAAGGTTGGTGAGTTCATAGGTTTATCATAACAATCTTTTCAATATTAATAGACCACAAGGTTTCATAATTTTAAACATAATACACTCGCAAGTATATGTAAAGCATTCTAAGTGGTTGAGCACTTGGTAACCATACTTAACATTTAATCAACGTCGCATATTCCCTTTATTATGAAATCTCACTACACCGTACCAAGTGTAGTCACCAAAACGAAGTACTGTGCAACCGTTAAATACTGGTCGTCCAGTCCGGTTGGGGTTGTCAGGCCCGATAGATCTATCAACAGGATTCGCGTTTACAAAATACCCATGTAAATAGTAGTTACCAAGCTACAGGGAAGTATGCCAGTGGTACAACTCAACGTAGAATATATTTTTAAGTACTTGTGTCTATTTCGTAAATATTTATAAAAGCAGCGCATGTATTCTCAGCCCAAAAATATATATTGCAAAAGCAATTAAAAAGGGAGCAAATGAAACTCACAATACTGTATTTTGTAGTAAAAATACATATGACGATATTGAACAACTGAACATTGCAGGGTTGACCTCGGATTCACGAACCTATATCATGTGTATATATATTTGTGTATTGTTAATATTTGTCTAGCAAATTAGGTCAAGACATAGTGTACCACAATCCTAATACTCGAGTCTAATATGCAAAAGTCAACAAAAGTCAATTTAACTAAAAATGATTTCAAGATTTTATACATGATTATTATACAGTATGTAGTTCCTCTGTTTGTTGGTTATGCCTAACCCAGGCATGACAATCTCTGTAAAGTTTATCTTTATAATGAAATAAAATTGTTTTACTTTTAAAAAAAAAGATATAATTTTAGGCTAAACTAATTGATGTAAATTTTGTTTAATTGTTACTTGTCAACTTGTACTAAAATGTAAGTATGAAGTTTCAAATTCTTAAGACCGTTGAACAGAAAAACATCTAGAGAGATTATATATTATATAAATACCTTTTCACAATTTAAAGACATTAGAGTTATGAAAATGCATGCAGTTAATAATTTGCAACTATTCAACAAGTGTTTAAGATTTCAAGTAGGTAATTATTAGTTGTATTTAAATTATTATAAAGCTTAAACAAATCTTCATAATTACACGTCTAAAAACAAACCAAAATGTTGGTTCACGAGTTGTTTCACGGATATATCCGCGGATTTTTAAAACGGGTGTAACGGATTCTCGAATTTTTTTTTCCTCATCCCTTGCCATCCCTAATAATCCTAATTACTCGAGCACTAGTCAGGGATACACTATTAGTATGTAAAAATTTATTTACGAGTACTCACGTATCAATATTGAGATTCAATATTGCAGGAAAGATACGTAGACGCAACGGAGATGACAAACACTAAATTAACCTCATGAGCATACCCATGAACCATACCCATCACCTCCATAGCTATAACCCATAATTTCCTTAACCCTATCCTACTCGAAAACCAGTTTTGAAAATAGTCCACTCATGACCTCGTCATAGTATTTTTTGTAATAATAATAATAATACTACTA
Source organism: Rutidosis leptorrhynchoides (assembly GCF_046630445.1). Taxonomy (NCBI): domain Eukaryota; kingdom Viridiplantae; phylum Streptophyta; class Magnoliopsida; order Asterales; family Asteraceae; genus Rutidosis; species Rutidosis leptorrhynchoides. Next base: position 199,600,643 of record NC_092335.1, read on the forward strand.
GTAATAAAAATAAGATTAATAATATTAATAGTTTTAATCTCTATAATAATAATAATTATTATTATAATTATTATAAATATAATATGTATATTGAGAGAGTTTTGAGAGACTGAAGAGTAAAATGAATTCGGGAGCAAACAGATCGAACTTTATAGCATTTTGGCAACATCCCCACCCCATGCGATCGTGTTTTCCAGCTGTTATGCATTGCAAGTCCTTACCGACACTCCTATCTTATATTACGTATGTTATATATAGATTTATAATTTATTTAATATATATTATATTTAATCTTTAGAATTAATTAAAAATTATATTATATTTACGCTCATGGTAAAAATATAATTTTTTACAAAAATGACACGGACGTGGTCTCACGACTCATGTACCACTTTCGGTTTTTCGAGCGCACTTTCGTATGTTTAGAAAACTAGCCTTTTACGTTACGCGACGTGTACCTTTAGTAATAATTTGATTTATTCATCAATAAATTACTTTGTAAAAATGTATCTTATAAAATTTGAGCGTCGTGGTCATTTGCTTCTATAAATCAGTGACTCTTTGTTTACCAAAATATTTTATTTTAAATTGAGACGTTTTATGACGAGGTTAAAATATATAAATACATTTTTAGAAATATAAATTTGTATCCAAAATCTTTCATCTAACAATATAACATTTAGTTTTTCAAAATTATTTATTTTTCAAAGTTTATTTTTATTTCATTTAGGAAAATAGTTTAGCGCGTAACGTTTTTCTTTTTAAGAATTTAAATGGATACAAGTACTAATCGTTTTTAAATATCCATTGCGTCACTAGGCGGATGTTACTATCGTATACTTAATTTGAAAACATATATATTTAATGAACACGTTTTAAATACACGTTACAACCAATATTTCAACTTACGTTTATTTATTTAAAGGCAGTTTAGATAGACAAATCCTGTTATATGAAAAAGTGTTTTCGTACAGTTGAAAACTACATCAATTGATTACTATGGAATTCCATCGATAAACATATGGAACCAAATACTATATTGTAAAGTATTTATACTTAATATTTCGTTAACGTTATCAAGTTATAACATATACGCGTATTCATATATAATCTTTTACGTTCGTTTAATGGTTCGTGAATCATTGGAATTTGGTCGAGGTTAAATGAATGTATGACCATAGTTTAAAATTCTTGAGATTTAACTTATCAAACTTTGCTTATCGTGTCGGAATGATATAAAGATAAAGTTTAAATTTGGTCGGAAATTCCCGGGTCGTCACAGTACCTACCCGTTAAAGAAATTTCGTCCCGAAATTTGATCGTGGTCATCATGGCTAATCATAAAAATGTTTTTATGACGAATATGAGTTGATATATATAGAGTTTTATCATTATTGAGTAATATAGATAAAACAATTCGATTACTCGAAGAGTACGAGTGAAGTTTACTCAAAAAGATTGGAATGAAAAATAGAGTTTCGTCTTAACTTTTGACGTGGTATTGATTGAATTCCGGAATTCAAGGGATTTAAAGAAAATCTTCTAATCAGAAAGAAAATAAAATAGCACGATTTATTAGCAAACCGTTGGAATTACGGAAGAACAGAAATATCCAGGAAATATTTCTGTGATCTGCTTAGAAATTAAGTAGAATGAAAGAGTTATGTAACATGACACATGATGAGGGCAAGGTCTGTGAACCATCATCACATTCCATTAGAAATTTAGCATGACTTACTGTAATATAATTACGTTGGCCAGGCGCCATTATATTATACTAACTCATGCTTCAATTCCCAACACTTCTCTAAGAAATCATTCATAATTTAAACTCGATTGTTACAGAATATAGAAACTAAAACAGTTTCTTTTATGATGTAATATAGATAGCACGAAGAGATAAATAATTTCGGACAAGAATATTTATGAAAATATCCTCAAAAATATCGAAGATATTTATGATGATATTTTGGAATTTTCTAAGTTCGAAGGTTGGTGTAGAAAACTTTTTCGCAAGATTTTAACATGACTTCGGAGCAAGATATTCTCTAAAGATTTCATCGGATCTAGAATTACCTGGATTCTTTGAATATAGGGTTTGATCCTTGTATTTGTCCTTGGTTTCCTTCGTGGTTAGCTCAATCTATTTTTTAGTACCAAATTTTCTTTCGAGCTTTCCCAACACTCCATTCTTTATCATCAAACTCTTGGCCATTTAGATCATCTACAATTTTTCTGTTTCCTCTGCATTTAATGCAGTTATATTTGAATCATCGGTTATCAATCCGAGGTGGTTTCAAGAGGATTATGTTTTTAGATGATTTAACGATGTTGGTAATATGGTGGAATATAAAAGGTTCCCCGGTAACAATAAAAGAGCACGCATATATATATATCAAGGTTATAATAAGGTTGTTTCGAACGAAAATTCGAAGTTGATTTGCTGGAGTTGTGACAAAATTAGCTAATTTGGAAAAGGATTGCAAAGTTATTTCCGGTAATAACAAAACAAAAGGAACTAGCACAGATACTTGTTAATCATTTACTCCGGTTCCGAGAGTTTTTAAGGTGCATAACTATATGCATAAATCTTTACTTCTGTAGATGAAATGCGGTTGATTCATTCTCTCAATCGAGGTGTTTTTGAGAATTACGAAAGGTTTGAACGTAGATTGTAATCGTCAAGATACAAATGAGGTTTAATATGAAATCAAGTGGCAAATTTGAAGAATTGTTTAGTTTCATATATTATAATCAATATTTTAATTCATTTTAATTGTCCAATGTTATTAGTCCACAGTCGATAGTCCAAAGTTGACAGTCCAATAATTCATATATAGTTTAATATATAATATTCGAATTAATTAATACGTATCGTGACCCGTGTACTTGTCTCAGACTAGATCACAACTCAAAGTATATATATTATTTGAGAATCAACCTCAACCCTGTATAGAGAACTCGATCATTACTGCATATAGAGTGTCTATGGTGATTCCAAATAATATATATAGATGCGTCGATATGATATGTCAAAACCTTGTATACTTGTCCCGATATTTAAAGTGCGTAAAATAAATAACAGAAATTAAATAACGATAAATAAAGTTGTGAGAATGTAAATTGCGATAATTAAATTGCGATAAATAAAATGAAATCAGTTAGCTAGGTACAATTAGCTAGGAACAGTTAGCGTGAATTCTTAACAAAATTTCTCATAGTTAATTTGTTTGTTTCTAACAAATTTTATTTTGTCCAATGTTTTCTTCATTATGCCACTTGTTGGATTCAGATAAATCAAAATCCAAATATGAAATTGGATAAATATGGTTATTCTGTGGTGAACGGATACGTGTATCGGTGGATGTAAATAGGATAGTAAATGACTGTTGAATCAGATTCGAAGAATATACAGTGTAACTTATTAATGTGAAATCTAAATATTTCTAGGGTATTACCTACCCGTTAAAAATATTTTCACCATTAACAGTTTGTACGAAAGAATTTTTAATTACAATCTTTATGAAAATATACTTACATATATATTCTCTTCAGATGTAATCATGGATTTAATGAGTTAATATAATATTAATCTCATTTGATTTTCGGTTTGAGCTAGAATAAATAATCTCTAAAACTTTTAGAAACTACATATTCTTCGTAGAATATTAATGAAGTTATGAATCAATACTTCATCGGTACTCCTTGGTATCTATGATGCGTATGATGTTGATATTCGTGGGACAGATTGTGAATTTGAGGTGTGAGATGCGGATGTTGCTGTTACTGGATGGTGGTGGTACTGTTGATGTTACTGATGGTGGTACTGTTTATGCTGCTGGTGCTGCTGCTGGTGTTTGTAACCTTTGCACCATATTCTCCAAAGCCACTACCCAAGCGTGAAGCTCGTTGACTTCTTCTATTACACTGGGATGATTGTCGGTTCGGACGAGCGGATAAATATGATCTAGAATTTGGTATAGTATATAATCATGACGAGATACTCTGGAAATGAGAGAGAAAATGGTGTTTCTGACAGGTTCACCGGTAAGTGCTTCAGTTTCTTCGCCAAGAGGGCAATGTGGTGGATGAAAAGGATCACCTTCTTCTTGTCTCCAATGATTAAGGAGGCTACGAATCCAGCCCCAATTCATCCAGAATAGATGATGGCTAATCGGTTGATCCATTCCGGATACACTGCTTTCGGAGCTCGAGTAAAAATCCATATCGCAATAGTTATCGGAATCCGACGAACTTGAACTGGTTGCGGAATTTATCTTGCACGGTTAGGTAAAGGATTTTATGAAATTATTTTCGGGTATCGGATGATATTCTAGTTACATAGAATATCTATGTATAGTACAGATGATCCCGTAGATTACGGAGGAAATTAAGAAAACGTGTCAGATAAAGTCTACAGTAACAGATACGCTAAGATCTGAATTTTGTCTCTACACTATTCATGCAATCAATGCAATAAGAAGTGTCTAGACTAAGAATGATAAGCAGGTAATTTCCTAAGGATGATAAGTAGATGATTTTCGTCACGAAATGATAAGCAAAACTTTTGACATGCAGACACGGTCGAAGTCCAGACCCACTAATGCATCTAAACAACTATTAGTTAGACACACTAATGCAAGACCTGGTTCGCTAAGACCACTGCTCTGATACCACCTGTAGTGACCCGTCCTAATCCACCTGGACGAAGTCATTAACATTTGGTCCCATTACGATGATCGACTCCAAATAATGTCCTTAAAATGAGCAAATGCACAGCGGAAGACTTAATTCGTACCTGAGAATAAACATGCTTAAAAGTGTCAACCAAAAGGTTGGTGAGTTCATAGGTTTATCATAACAATCTTTTCAATATTAATAGACCACAAGGTTTCATAATTTTAAACATAATACACTCGCAAGTATATGTAAAGCATTCTAAGTGGTTGAGCACTTGGTAACCATACTTAACATTTAATCAACGTCGCATATTCCCTTTATTATGAAATCTCACTACACCGTACCAAGTGTAGTCACCAAAACGAAGTACTGTGCAACCGTTGAATACTGGTCGTCCAGTCCGGTTGGGGTTGTCAGGCCCGATAGATCTATCAACAGGATTCGCGTTTACAAAATACCCATGTAAATAGTAGTTACCAAGCTACAGGGAAGTATGCCAGTGGTATAACTCAACGTAGAATATATTTTTAAGTACTTGTGTCTATTTCGTAAATATTTATAAAAGCAGCGCATGTATTCTCAGCCCAAAAATATATATTGCAAAAGCAATTAAAAAGGGAGCAAATGAAACTCACAATACTGTATTTTGTAGTAAAAATACATATGACGATATTGAACAACTGAACATTGCAGGGTTGACCTCGGATTCACGAACCTATATCATGTGTATATATATTTGTGTATTGTTAATATTTGTCTAGCAAATTAGGTCAAGACATAGTGTACCACAATCCTAATACTCGAGTCTAATATGCAAAAGTCAACAAAAGTCAATTTAACTAAAAATGATTTCAAGATTTTATACATGATTATTATACAGTATGTAGTTCCTCTGTTTGTTGGTTATGCCTAACCCAGGCATGACAATCTCTATAAAGTTTATCTTTATAATGAAATAAAATTGTTTTACTTTAAAAAAAAAAGATATAATTTTAGGCTAAACTAATTGATGTAAATTTTGTTTAATTGTTACTTGTCAACTTGTACTAAAATGTAAGTATGAAGTTTCAAATTCTTAAGACCGTTGAACAGAAAAACATCTAGAGAGATTATATATTATATAAATACCTTTTCACAATTTAAAGACATTAGAGTTATGAAAATGCATGCAGTTAATAATTTGCAACTATTCAACAAGTGTTTAAGATTTCAAGTAGGTAATTATTAGTTGTATTTAAATTATTATAAAGCTTAAACAAATCTTCATAATTACACGTCTAAAAACAAACCAAAATGTTGGTTCACGAGTTGTTTCACGGATATATCCGCGGATTTTTAAAACGGGTGTAACGGATTCTCGAATTTTTTTTTCTCATCCCTTGCCATCCCTAATAATCCTAATTACTCGAGCACTAGTCAGGGATACACTATTAGTATGTAAAAATTTATTTACGAGTACTCACGTATCAATATTGAGATTCAATATTGCAGGAAAGATACGTAGACGCAACGGAGATGACAAACACTAAATTAACCTCATGAGCATACCCATGAACCATACCCATCACCTCCATAGCTATAACCCATAATTTCCTTAACCCTATCCTACTCGAAAACCAGTTTTGAAAATAGTCCACTCATGACCTCGTCATAGTATTTTATGTAATAATAATAATAATACTACTAGTAATAAAAATAAGATTAATAATATTAATAGTTTTAATCTCTATAATAATAATAATTATTATTATAATTATTATAAATATAATATGTATATTGAGAGAGTTTTGAGAGACTGAAGAGTAAAATGAATTCGGGAGCAAACAGATCGAACTTTATAGCATTTTGGCAACATCCCCACCCCATGCGATCGTGTTTTCCAGCTGTTATGCATTGCAAGTCCTTACCGACACTCCTATCTTATATTACGTATGTTATATATAGATTTATAATTTATTTAATATATATTATATTTAATCTTTAGAATTAATTAAAAATTATATTATATTTACGCTCATGGTAAAAATATAATTTTTTACAAAAATGACACGGACGTGGTCTCACGACTCATGTACCACTTTCGGTTTTTCGAGCGCACTTTCGTACGTTTAGAAAACTAGCCTTTTACGTTACGCGACGTGTACCTTTAGTAATAATTTGATTTATTCATCAATAAATTACTTTGTAAAAATGTATCTTATAAAATTTGAGCGTCGTGGTCATTTGCTTCTATAAATCAGTGACTCTTTGTTTACCAAAATATTTTATTTTAAATTGAGACGTTTTATGACGAGGTTAAAATATATAAATACATTTTTAGAAATATAAATTTGTATCCAAAATCTTTCATCTAACAATATAACATTTAGTTTTTCAAAATTATTTATTTTTCAAAGTTTATTTTTATTTCATTTAGGAAAATAGTTTAGCGCGTAACGTTTTTCTTTTTAAGAATTTAAATGGAAACAAGTACTAATCGTTTTTAAATATCCATTGCGTCACTAGGCGGATGTTACTATCGTATACTTAATTTGAAAACATATATATTTAATGAACACGTTTTAAATACACGTTACAACCAATATTTCAACTTACGTTTATTTATTTAAAGGCAATTTAGATAGACAAATCCTGTTATATGAAAAAGTGTTTTCGTACAGTTGAAAACTACATCAATTGATTACTATGGAATTCCATCGATAAACATATGGAACCAAATACTATATTGTAAAGTATTTATACTTAATATTTCGTTAACGTTATCAAGTTATAACATATACGTGTATTCATATATAATCTTTTACGTTCGTTTAATGGTTCGTGAATCATTGGAATTTGGTCGAGGTTAAATGAATGTATGACCATAGTTTAAAATTCTTGAGATTTAACTTATCAAACTTTGCTTATCGTGTCGGAATGATATAAAGATAAAGTTTAAATTTGGTCGGAAATTCCCGGGTCGTCACACCATGAGTCAACACTTTCTTTGCTATCACCTTTTCTCGGTTCATTCACTCTAATCACCCTAAGTTGTTGCATTTGCATAGGTTCAAACCGGATTGTTTCGACTACTTTAGCATCATCAAGTGACAACCCGGTAGCAATCTTCAACCGTTGCCCATTAACTAAGAACGGCTCCCTACCTTTCGGATCCTTAATCTCAATTGCCCCGTACGGAGTAACCTTAGTAACCACATAAGGACCGTTCCACTTACTTCTTAACTTACCCGCAAACAACTTTAACCTAGAGTTGAATAACCACACACTTTGCCCCACTTCAAACGTCCTTCTACTAATTTGCTTGTCATGAAAAGCTTTCGTTTTCTCTTTGTAAATCTTCGAACTTTCATACGCCTCACGTCTAAGTTCCTCTAACGCTGTCAATTCCAACTTCCTTGCATTTCCTGCCTCATCTAAACTCATGTTCACCTGTTTAATAGCCCATTCTGCACGATGCTCAATTTCAACAGGTAAGTGACATGCCTTTCCATAAACAAGTCGGTAAGGTGAAGTACCAATAGGGGTTTTAAAAGCTGTCCGATAAGCCCAAAGCGCATCGTCTAGTCTTAGAGACCAATCTTTGCGATTAGGATTTACGGTTTTTTCCAAAATTCTTTTTAGTTCCCTATTAGATACCTCCACTTGCCCACTTGTTTGGGGATGGTAAGGCGTAGCAATTCGGTGATTTACCCCATAATCCCTTAAAAGTTTAGCAAAGTAGGAGTTCTTAAAGTGTGAACCCTCATCACTAATTATGGCCTTATGTACACCATGACGACAGAAAATGTTTTTCTTGACAAATTTAAGGACAACTTTGTGGTCATTTGTTCATGTAGCCTCAGCCTCCACCCACTTGGAGACATAATCCACGGCTACCAAAATATATTCAAAACCAAAAGACGGGGGAAAAGGTCCCATAAAATCAATACCCCATACATCAAAGATCTCACAAACCAAAATTGGGTTCATGGGCATTTCATTACGTTTATAAATTCCCCCCATTCTTTGACATCTAGCACAATTTTTGACATATTCAAATGCATCTTTAAAAATAGAAGGCCAAAAGAAACCTGAATCGAGTACTTTGTACCCGGTTTTCTTTACCCCATAGTGTCCTCCGAATGCAAAAGTATGACAATGTGCCAAAATGTCCTTATGCTCCTGTAACGTCCTCCCAATAGGGTCTGGAAGAAACATTACTAATATCAAATAATCCAACATATTATAATACGAGAACAATACTAAATGAGAAAATTTAACTTTATTGAGTACGCAGCGGAAAATGAAATGTCGTTACAATAATGGAAATAACGATAAAGTAATTGTTCATATGCAGAGGTAATAAATGCGATATCTCTTGATCCTAAGTCCAAGTAGCATCACATAAGTAGTAGATAAGAAAGCTTGAATCAAACAGCACCTGAGACAAAACATGCTAAAGTGTCAACCAAAAAGGTTGAGTGAAATTCATAGGTTTAACAAAACTAGTTATCATTGTTTTAGACCACAAGATTTAGTTTGTAATGTTGATCTCCTGCAGGATCAAAAAGTTATGCCAGTGCGTGATATTTAGACTAAACGTTCGTTTTGTTGCCCCGATGATAAGTTGGCAGTACCTTATCACCATGTTTAAATCGTTATTAAGTAATACAAAGACATCGCGGTCAAATGTATCGGGGACGTTACTCCCGATAGGCCTACCCCCAATAAATAAGCATGCCGCAGCACTTAAAAATATCACTGTAGGGACTTAGTCGGACATAGCCGGGTATAGCATAGTTTTAGCAGTTGGTACTTGTGTCTAAATTGTAAATAGTAAAAGCAGCATGTGTCTCACCCCAAATAAATTAAATAAGTTTGCTAGCAATAAAGAGTGGGGCTATGAATTCACCTTAGTAAGTAGAGAGAGAGTTATTCCTCGGAATAAAGAGTCGAACGAGTGAGCAGGAAAGTCAACCTATTGACATTTAAGAGTAGTTAAGTGTTTTGCCCATGTTTAAGTTTAAGTATGTGTTTAAGTATAGTTTGTTTTACTAAGTTTCTATTCCTAGTAAGTTACTATTTTTATAAAGTTTCTATTTTTAGAAAGTTTCTTATTTTACTAAGTTTCTATGACTAGAGAGTTTCTACTTTTATCAGTGTTTTCCATTTTAGGATACTTACCGTATTAGATAAGCTTCCAATCACCCCTTTCCCTTCGAATGGCTAATTTAGATCTAGGGGCTTGAGCCATAGGACCCTTTAAATCGGAAATCCAAACTCTCTGCCTAGAATCTCATAGAAACCATTCGTCAAGAAAGTTCGAAGATCTATACATCTCTAATACATATCCCAAAATGTTTTTGTGCTACAATATAAGTAGTAGGTTATAGGTGCTAGTAATAGTAATAGTGTATACATGTTAAGTACTAGTATAAGTAGTATTAGGGTTTCATTAATTAGGGTTAGTTAATTAAAGTAGTAATTAATAACTAGGGTTTAGTAATTAATGTCCTAGGGTTTCATAAATGTTTAGAGTTTAATTAATTAGGGTTTAAGAATTATAGTTTAGGTGTAATTAGGGTTTAAGGTTTTAATATGTATATGTATATATAACTCGTATATATATGTGTATATATATATATATATAATATATTTTTTTACATGTATATATGTATATATAAATCTAGGTGTGTTTATGTATATACTTATGAATAACAAGTTTATAATATGAATATGAATTAACACAGATCAAAGTTTATGTAAATAGTTTAGGGTTTATGTTATACCTTTGAAGATTCAAGATAATTAACAAAGAAAAGATGAACACGATGAAGATGGAAGATCAAAGCCTTGAAAATCTTGAAGAACTCCTTGAAGATTCTTGAAGAACACGAAGAACAAGCTTGAAGATTCGAATACCACAAGAGAGGGAAAGAGAGAGATTGTTTTTGAGAGAGGATTTTGGTGTGATTTGTGAATGAGAAACTAGGAGTCTAGGAGTGTTTATATAGTGCAAGTATTAGAGTGTTAGTCAACATAAGGATGTTCTAATTAATGATTTTATTTTGTTTTATAATTTTTAGTCAACAATAGGTGGTACTAGTTTATAATTAGTCAACATAAGGATGTACTAGTTTATACTTTATTTTTAGTCAACATAAGGATGTAATATTTTTTTAGTCTCATTATTATTATTATTATTATTATTATTATTATTTTTACATTTACTACATGATAAGTATTATTTTCTTTTTACTAATTCATGACTTGTATATATTTAGTTCCCAATTGTTTTATTATTTATATAAATGTCACTTTTTATTTATTACTTATAGGTTATTTGTTATAATATTACATAAATGCATAAATTTTAATTAGCAGTGAGTGTCGACTAACAGTTTATTATTTTCATCTTTTATTAACTTGTCAATTTTTGTACAAAGTTAATTAATATGTTTTCTAACTCTTAACACTTAACAATTGTTGATTAAAGTTTAATCATTAAGTTTTAATTATATTGTTTGGGCTTTTAATATTGGAAAAATATAGAATGGAAAAATGAGGGTCGTTATAGTACCTCCCCGTTATTGAAAACTTCGTCCCGAAGTTTTTAGGTAGTTTCCTCGTTTGCATCAGCAGTTGAGAAGAGATGGGGATATTTCCGTTTCATATGGTCTTTGCGTTCCCAGGTATATTCGGGGCCCCTACACGAATTCCAACGGACTTTAACGATAGGTATATTGCTTTTACGCGTTTGTTTGACCTCTCCTTCCATGATTTCTATAGGTTATTCAACGAAGTGCATTTTATCATTAATGCGAAGATCATTCAAAATGATGATGTTATACAAGTCATTTCAGTAAATTGGATACATGAACTGTGTTATGAATAGTATTGAGCTCATTTAAAACCTTGAGCATTTTATGCCACAATATTAGGGCAGACAAACAAAGAGGAGTTCGTGAAAATCACAGTCATGAAATTTGATAGAGATCTTCATTGTTTACAACAAGAATATTTTAATGATGAATATAAGTTGAAAAATAAAGTTTTATCACTATTGAATAATATGGATAAAACGATTCGTTTATAGGAAGAGTATAAATGAAGCTATCATAAATGAGTGAAATGAGAAAATTAAATGTTCGCCTTAACTTTTGACGTAGTCACGATTGATTTTCGGAATTCAAGGAATTAAAGGAAATCTTCGTAATCTATAAGATTTGATTCTCCGGTATTTACGAAATTTTGAGATTTGTTTGATTAAATGCGGTGATTTGCCTCGATTGATGTGTTTGGAATTTTGCTATAAATTAGCTTCTTTCGTTTCATTATCTTCACCACTTCTATACTTTCTTTCTCAATTCAAACTTCCAAAAGATTAAGAAAATGCTTAATCCAGTTCTGATCCTGGTTATTATATTGACCATCTATGCAGTCATTCTTCTTTTTCTTTTACCGCCAGAGGAATCTGTTTGCTTCTACTATGCTCTTGGGGTTATAGTGTTTTTAATTATCCTGTGTCTTTATATTGCTATACGCATTGATATACACGGTTTGTAATTTCGGAGTCGTTATCGGGCTTTATATTTTCCCTTATATGTCGGAGCTTTATGCTTTTGTTTCTTCTTCCCGACTTCAAGTCAAGCGAGTAATGGTCCATAATTCATAGGTATGAAGTTTCGAATGATCATAATATATAAAGTAGAAAGGAAAGGTAATAGCACGATTTGATTTGTCATATTACCAGAATATCCGGAAAAGACCGAATCATCAAGAAAAATATTTTCTTGATATGTTTAGAGGTTAAATAGAATGTAAGAGTCGTGTAACATAGAAAATGATGATTATAAAATCTATGAATCATCATCTTCCATTAAAAACTTAGCATGACTTACTGTAATATAATCACGTTGGCCTGACGTCATTATATTATACTAACTCATGCTTCAATTACCAACACTTCTTCAAAGCATTTATAATTTAAACTCGAATTTTACAGAATATAGAAACTAAAACAGTTTCCTTTATAAAGATATCGCAAAGAGATACTTAATTGTGGACATGAATCGTTATGAAGATATCTTCCGAAATATAGAGGATATTTATGATGATATTTTGGAATTTCTAAGTTCGAAAGTTGATGAAGAAAAATTTTCCGCAAGCTTTTAACATGACTTCGGAGCAAGATATTCTCTAAAGATTTCACCGGATCCAAAATTACCTGGATTCTTTGAATATAGGGTTTGGCCCTTGTGTTTGTCCTTGGTCTCCTCCATGGTTAGCTCAATTCGTTTTTCAGTTCCAAATTTTCTTTTGAGCTTTTCCAACGTACCATTCTTTATTATCAAACTGTTGGCCCTTAAGACCATCTACAATTTTTCTGTTTCCTCTGCATTTAATGCAGCCATATTTGAATCATCGGTTATCAATCCGAAATGGTTTCAAGAAATTTCATTTTTAGATGATTAAACGCTGATTGCGATCGTCAAGATTCAAAGGATGTTTTCAAGAATTTTAAATTTGAAGTGTTTAAGCGTAAGATGCATCCATCAATGGATCTAACGGTTGACGAAGAAATGTTGTGATTTTCAAAAGTAAGGAATGGTAAGTTCGGTGGTTTGATTTGATAATTCATCATAGAATACGAATGAATATAATTCATGAATGTAGTGATCTTTAGGAAGATAACACTTGCTAAAGCTTTACTTAAGTTCCGATATGTCAAAATCAGAGTATGTAACTGAATTTGTATGAAAATGGTTTTTCTTTGGTGAACATATACATATATCATGTGAATGTAAGTAGTATAGTTAACAACTGCTGAATCAGAATGGAAGAATGTACAATGTAACATATTTATATGAGATATAAATATCTCTCGGGTTTTACCTACCCGTTAAAATATTTTTTACAATTAACAGTTTGTACAAAAGAGAAGATATACGTTCATATATGTATTCTTCAGATGTAATCATGGTTTTAATGAGCTAATATAATATTAAACTCATTTGATTTGCTGTTGAAACGAGAATAAATAATCTCCAAAACCTTAGAGATTTCATAATTGTCGTGAAATATTTCGCTAATGAAGTTATGAATTAATACTTCATCGTTCATTGTTATTGATATACTTCGGTATATGATGTTGGTGCTCTTGGAATTCTTGTGAAATTCATAAGGCACTAATGATATTTTCTAGAAAGTTTCGAGTACATCGAAAATTAAAGTATACAATCAAACATGTATTTGAGTAATACACTTGGTTTATTACGAAATGGAGTTTATTGTATTGAAGCAATGATTAACGATTGTTAAGTTATTAACAAAAGATGTACATCATAGCATATTGTGATATGAATTAACCATGTAGTACATACTAGTTAAGATTCACACGTAATAGCTTAGTACGAAAAGATTTATTATTGTTCCAATCCATATATATAAAGTATACATATGTAATTCTTCAGGAAGAATGAGTCAATACATCTTAACTCATTATTAATAATATTCCTTGGTATCTATGGGGCGTATGATGTTGATGTTTGAGGTACTGAGTGTGATGTTGAGGCGTGAAATGCGGATGTTGTCGTTGGTGAAGCTGGTGATGTTGGTGGTGATGTTGGTGGTGATGCCGATGGTACTGGTGGTACTGGTTATGCTGCTGGTGCTGCTGCTGGTGTTCGTAGGTTTCGCACCATATTCTCCAGAGCCACTACTCGAGCGCGAAGCTCGTTGACTTCTTCTATTATTCCGGGATGATTGGCGGTTCGGACAAGTGGATGAATAAGATCTAAAATTTTAGATATTATATATTCGTGACTGGATATCCTGGAAATGAGGGTGAAAATAGTGTTCCGAACGAGTTCGCCAGTAAGTGCTTCAGGTTCTTCACCAAGAGGTGAATTCGGTTGGTGGAAGGGATCACCTTCTTCTTGTCTCCATTGATTAAGTTTACTACGAACCCATCCCCAATTCATCCAAAATAGATGATGGCTGATTGGTTGGTTCATTCCGGTTACGCTGCCATTGGAGCTCGAAGAGTTCGAGGAATCCATATTATGTGTTTGGAATTAGGGTTTTTGATATGAGATTAGTGTTGAATACTGGATGATATATTCGTCTCCTCGAATACGTGTATATAGCAAAAATATTTCCGTAATTTACGGAGGGAATTTAGGAAAAGTGTTAGACAAAATCTATTGGGATAGATACGATAAGATATAATAAGATATGATGTGTCTATACTTTAATAATGGCAGTATGACGTGTCGAGATCATAAAGTGATAAGTATGTAATCTAATAATCTTTTGATTAAAGACTTTCAATTCGTATACTGTGATAACCCAATAACATTTTTCGATTCACAAACCGATGCATAAAGGCATAAGGCATATAGGTACGTGATATAACAGGGAGTTATATACATTTGTGTGTGAGTAGTAACAATTATAAGAGTTTCAAAATCATGGATAATATTTCATGTAATACATATGTAATACACATAACCATGATAGATGACTTATGAATGTCAAGAATTTCTGAAATCATTGTGTCGCATTTAGATGCGATGGTGTAATTGGATAGTACTCAGGAAAGTGAGCAGAGTTCTTAGATTAGCTCGGCATTCTAAGATAAGTAAAGTTTCTAAAGTATAGTGTAGCATTTAACAGTTAAAGGCAACAATTAAAGGCACTATGGTCAAGAAAAGTTGTAGTCCTACATTAGGAAAGAGACTTTGATTAGAATCTTTAAGTCAAGTTTGGTAAAGCATGATTGTTAAGATTATAAGGCAATCCTAAGTGCTTTAAGTGTAAGGCAGGAAAGGTTATAGTTTCCTAGATTGCTAAGGCACCCTAGCTAGCAAGTAAGGCACACATAAAAATGCAATCCTGGTTCTCTATAATAGCCTGGTTATGCTCTGATACCAATCTGTAACGTCCTCCCAATAGGGTCTGGAAGAAACGTTACTAATATCAAATAATCCAACATATTATAATACGAGAACAATACTAAATGAGAAAATTTAACTTTATTGAGTACGCAGCGGAAAATGAAATGTCGTTACAATAATGGAAATAACGATAAAGTAATTGTTCATATGCAGAGGTAATAAATGCGATATCTCTTGATCCTAAGTCCAAGTAGCATCACATAAGTAGTAGATAAGAAAGCTTGAATCAAACAACACCTGAGACAAAACATGCTAAAGTGTCAACCAAAAAGGTTGAGTGAAATTCATAGGTTTAACAAAACTAGTTATCATTGTTTTAGACCACAAGATTTAGTTTGTAACGTTGATCTCCTGCAGGATCAAAAAGTTATGCCAGTGCGTGATATTTAGACTAAACGTTCGTTTTGTTGCCCCGATGATAAGTTGGCAGTACCTTATCACCATGTTTAAATCGTTATTAAGTAATACAAAGACATCGCGGTCAAATGTATCGGGGACGTTACTCCCGATAGGCCTACGCCTAATAAATAAGCATGCCGCAGCACTTAAAAATATCACTGTAGGGACTTAGTCGGACATAGCCGGGTATAGCATAGTTTTAGCAGTTGGTACTTGTGTCTAAATTGTAAATAGTAAAAGCAGCATGTGTCTCACCCCAAATAAATTAAATAAGTTTGCTAGCAATAAAGAGTGGGGCTATGAATTCACCTTAGTAAGTAGAGAGAGAGTTATTTCTCGGAATAAAGAGTTGAACGAGTGAGCAGGAAAGTCAACCTATTGACATTTAAGAGTAGTTAAGTGTTTTGCCCATGTTTAAGTTTAAGTATGTGTTTAAGTATAGTTTGTTTTACTAAGTTTCTATTCCTAGTAAGTTACTATTTTTATAAAGTTTCTATTTTTAGAAAGTTTCTTATTTTACTAAGTTTCTATGACTAGAGAGTTTCTACTTTTATCAGTGTTTTCCATTTTAGGATACTTGCCGTATTAGATAAGCTTCCAATAACCCCTTTCCCTTCGAATGGCTAATTTAGATCTAGGGGCTTGAGCCATAGGACCCTTTAAATCGGAAATCCAAACTCTCTGCCTAGAATCTCATAGAAACCATTCGTCAAGAAAGTTCGAAGATCTATACATCTCTAATACATATCCCAAAATGTTTTTGTGCTACAATATAAGTAGTAGGTTATAGGTGCTAGTAATAGTAATAGTGTATACATGTTAAGTACTAGTATAAGTAGTATTAGGGTTTCATTAATTAGGGTTAGTTAATTAAAGTAGTAATTAATAACTAGGGTTTAGTAATTAATGTCCTAGGGTTTCATAAATGTTTAGAGTTTAATTAATTAGGGTTTAAGAATTATAGTTTAGGTGTAATTAGGGTTTAAGGTTTTAATATGTATATGTATATATAACTCGTATATATATGTATATATATATATATATAAAATATATTTTTTTACATGTATATATGTATATATAAATCTAGGTGTGTTTATGTATATACTTATGAATAACAAGTTTATAATATGAATATGAATTAACACAGATCAAAGTTTATGTAAATAGTTTAGGGTTTATGTTATACCTTTGAAGATTCAAGATAATTAACAAAGAAAAGATGAACACGATGAAGATGGAAGATCAAAGCCTTGAAAATCTTGAAGAACTCCTTGAAGATTCTTGAAGAACACGAAGAACAAGCTTGAAGATTCGAATACCACAAGAGAGGGAAAGAGAGAGATTGTTTTTGAGAGAGGATTTTGGTGTGATTTGTGAATGAGAAACTAGGAGTCTAGGAGTGTTTATATAGTGCAAGTATTAGAGTGTTAGTCAACATAAGGATGTTCTAATTAATGATTTTATTTTGTTTTATAATTTTTAGTCAACAATAGGTGGTACTAGTTTATAATTAGTCAACATAAGGATGTACTAGTTTATACTTTATTTTTAGTCAACATAAGGATGTAATATTTTTTTAGTCTCATTATTATTACTATTATTATTATTATTATTTTTACATTTACTACATGATAAGTATTATTTTCTTTTTACTAATTCATGACTTGTATATATTTAGTTCCCAATTGTTTTATTATTTATATAAATGTCACTTTTTATTTATTACTTATAGGTTATTAGTTATAATATTACATAAATGCATAAATTTTAATTAGCAGTGAGTGTCGACTAACAGTTTATTATTTTCATCTTTTATTAACTTGTCAATTTTTGTACAAAGTTAATTAATATGTTTTCTAACTCTTAACACTTAACAATTGTTGATTAAAGTTTAATCATTAAGTTTTAATTATATTGTTTGGGCTTTTAATATTGGAAAAATATAGAATGGAAAAATGAGGGTCGTTATAGCTCCTCTTCCGCCACGCATCTCCTAATGATTTGGTCGGGTCCAATTCGATAAAGAACCGGATCCTCCCAAATATAATGCTTAACCTGCGACAAAAAGTAATCCCTCTTTTGCTTGTTCCAATGTTCCGGTATCTTGTTAGTCACCAAATAATTAACAATATGAGCGAACCAAGGTACCTGCACAACACTAAACAAACATTCGTCCGGGAAATTCTCCTGGATCGGTTTAGTAGGGTCAAATGGTGGCGGGGGTATCCTAGATAAATGGTCAGCTACCACATTTTCTATACCCTTTTTATCCCGTATTTCTAAATCAAACTCCTGTAGCAACAATATCCACCTAATCAATCTAGGTTTAGACTCTTTCTTCTCAAGCAAGTGCCTTAAAGCACTATGGTCCGAAAACACAACTACCTTAGACCCCCAAAAATACGATCTAAACTTGTCTAAGGCAAACACAACTGCTAATAACTCTTTCTCGGTGGTGGTGTAATTGATTTGGGCATCCGAGAACGTCTTACTAGCATAATAAATCACTACCGGCTTCCTATCAACTCTCTGTCCCAAAACAGCCCCTGCTGCATAATCACTAGCATCGCACATTATTTCAAAAGGTTTGGTCCAATCGGGTGACTGTAAGATGGGTGCTTCGGTTAATTTTCGCTTAAGGGTGTTAAAAGCTTCTTTACATTGGTCATCAAAGTCAAATGGTGCGTCCTTTAGTAGTAGATTACATAATGGCTTAGAAATGACGCTAAAGTCCTTGATAAACCTACGGTAAAAACCCGCGTGTCCCAAAAACGATCTTACCCCCTTAACATTGGTCGGGTAAGGTAGGGTAGAAATAAGTTGAACCTTTGCCCTATCGACTTCAAATCCCCGTTCAGACACAATATGTCCCAAAACAACCCCTTCCCTAACCATGAAGTGACTCTTTTCCCAACTAAGAACTAGGTTGGTTTCGGTACATCTTTTCAAAACTTTTTCTAACATACTCAAACATGACTCAAAAGATTTGCCAAAAATTGAAAAGTCATCCATAAAAATCTCTAACGACTCACCTATTAATTCAGAAAAAATGCTCATCATACACCTTTGAAAAGTCGCGGGTGCATTACATAGACCGAAAGGCATACGCCTAAAAGCATAGGTTCCATATGGACAAGTAAAAGTCGTTTTCTCTTGGTCATTAGGATGAATAGGTATTTGATTATAACCCGAATACCCATCCAAGAAACAATAAAATTTCTGACCTGACAGTTTTTCGATGATCTGATCAATAAATGGCAAAGGAAAGTGATCCTTTGAAGTTGCAGCGTTTAGCTTTCGATAATCAATGCACACCCTCTAACCCGTCACGGGACAAGTTGTGATCTTTTCACCTTCCTCAGTCTCCATCACCATTATTCCTGCTTTCTTCGGCACTGTTTGTGTGGGACTTACCCACTGACTGTCTGAGATAGGGAAGATTATCCCTGCATCCAACCACTTAAGAACTTCCTTTTTTACCACCTCCTGCATATTTGGGTTTAACCTGCGTTGTGTATCGCGAGCAGGTTTAACCTCAAGATCCGTGACTATCCTGTGCATACATACCGAGGGACTTATCCCTTTCAAATCAGCTATCGTCCACCCTATTGCAGCTTTGTACTTATGAAGAACTTCCATCAAAGCTTTTTCCTGCACACCTGTCAAATCTGAAGCAATAATAACTGGCAAAGTGCCGTTAGTTCCCAAAAACGCATATTTCAAATGAGACGGTAAGGGTTTTAACTCAAGAGTCGGTGGTGACTCTAGTGAAGGTCTCGTGTTAGTATCAATGGATTTAGGTAGTGACTCATATTTATGAGTCCACGGTGGCAACCTAGAATCCATTGTACTTGCTACCGCTAATTCTACCGCTTTGACCTCTTCACACTCGACATCCTCTTCCTCACCTAAACAAAATATCTCTACTGGGTCGTCGGTTATTAGGTGAGAAGTATGCTTATCAACTAACTCATCAATCACATCTATCCTATAGCACTCATGGACATCCGGTGCGCGAAGAGAATTAAAGATGTTAATCCTCATCTTGCGGTTACCGAAGGATATGTCCATGGCACCCGTTCTACAATTAATATGAGCATTAATGGTGTCCAAGAACGGGCATCCCAAAATTATAGTGGGTTGGGTATCTCTATTCCTAGTCTCAATATCCATAACAACAAAGTCTACCGGGTAATAGAAATCCTCCACTTTTACTATCACATCCTCTAGTATCCCCCTAGGCGTTTTAATTGATTGGTCCGCTAATTGGATAATTATGTCGGTTCGTTTCATTAGGCCCAATTCAAGTCGGTCAACTAGACAAAAAGGTAAAATGTTAATGCTAGCACCTAAGTCCAATAACGCCTTTTTAACATTCACATTCCCTACGGTCACAGCTATCAATGGGGTTCCTGGATCTTTAAACTTAGGTGGAAGTGTACCCGAGACAACCGCACTTAGGTGCTCGGTTAACTCCACCTTCTTAGGCAAGTTTGCCCTTTGCTTTCTCTTTTGAGTGCAAAGGTCCTTCAAAAATTTAGCATAAGAAGGAACTTGCCTAATAGCATCAAGAAGGGGTAAATTTATTTTAACCTGCTGAAAAGTTTCCCACATATCCTCTTGTTGTGGTCCCTTCTTCCCATAAGGGAATTGGTTCGGGGACTCTAGGGCCTTGGGAAATGGGACAGTTTTTGATTCCGTCTCCACTTTCTCGGTCTCATTAACAGTTGGTTCGGTCAATTTCACCCCCTCCCCATTGTTATCACTTTTACTTACCTCATCCTCATCAAGAACAATAGGAGACTTACTTGACTCCGGTTGCTTTACCTCTGTTTCTCCAACTTTATTATCATACTTTTCCCGCTTCTCAAGGTACCTACCATATTAACACTATGACCCTTTCCTTGCTCTTTGTGATTTGGATTCAAAACCGTGTAGCTTGGAATGGTTCCCGGTTCCCGATTACCCTTACTTTCCGCAACATTACCTATCTCCTTGGCCAAAGCACCAATCGACTTATTTTGTACCTCTATCATCTTTCGCATTTCGGATATGAACGCATCCATCTTAGCATCCGAGCTAGGTGGTTGGTTGGATGAAGTACTAGTTTGGTTTTGGTTGTGGTTTTGGTTTTGGTTCTGAGGTTGGTAATTGTTTTGGTTTCGGTTGTTAGGGTAAGGATTTTGATAGTTTCGTTGGTAGTTGCCTTGATTCTGAAAATTACCCTGATTTTGGAAGGTGTTTGGTGGCCTAAGTTGGTTCCCATGGTTAGCATTCAGCGCGTTGTTATTACTCCAACTAAAATTCGGATGATTTCTCCAACCTGGATTATATGTGTTAGAGTATGGATCAAACCGCCTTCCCTGAACCTCATTAACTTGCTCTTCCACCATTTGCTGATTTACTGGTGGAATCCCATTTCTGCATCCGTATGCATAATGAGAAGGATCTCCACAAATCTCACACACTTCCTGTACCTGCGAAACATTACAAGCAAGACCCTGGTTTGGGCTGTTAAATATTAGCATTTTTAAGTCATCCAACTCTTGCTCTAAATTCCTAGATGAGCTTCCCGAGTCAGAAACATGGTTTACTCGGGAAGTACTAGGTTGCTTACGACTAACTGAAGCTTGGGTCTTTGACCCCTTGCTCAACTGTTCAAAGAAGGTCCACTCTTCCTCACTAGGTCGAGTTAAAAACGCCCCCCCACTAGCGGCCAAAAGAAACTGCCTGTTTTGGGAATCTAGACTATCATAAAAAACTTTTACCAATTCCCACTTGGGTATCTCATGATGTGGACACGCCCTAAGTAACTCCTTCAGACGCTCGTACGCTTCATGAAATAGTTCACCTGGTAACTGTTTAAAAGACTTAATTTGCGTACGCATATCTGAAGTTTTACTTATGGGATAGAATTCTTCTAAAAACCGTTTTTTCATTTCCGCCCAAGTATTAATACTACGGGCGGGCAAGGAGAGAAACCATCTTTTTGCTTTTTCCTTAAGTGAGTAAGGAAATAATTGGAGACGTACCTCATCATCAGTGAAACCGTTTACCTGATTAGTAGCACAAATCTCATTAAATTCGGTGATATGTTCGTATGGTTCCTCGTTAGCCATACCTCGGTAGGTTGGCAAGATCGAAATCAGTTGAGGGCGGACCTCAAATCGTCGGTTGTTTCCTCCTGCCTGTGCAGGATAAACAATGGGTGAATGATCCTCAAAATCACCCGGTTGGTAGTAGGTATCTACTCCCCTTGGTTGGTCAGCCATATCGTCGCGTTGCTCAAAAACTTCCTCTTCAGTATCGGAATCTGACTTAGGAGAGTTTGGTGGAACAATTGTATGTGACTCTAACTGTGCTTGACTTGATGCTGAAGCCACTGTTGAACCCTTAAGAATTCTTGAAGCTTTTCGATTAGCTTTTGCTGATTTCTTTATTTCTAAGTCTAAAGGTTTAAGATTTTTGTCTCCCAAACTCCGAGTTTGCATACACTAACCTGAAATGAAACAAAAACAAAAACACCGAGCGTAAAACTGACAAAAATAAGAATAAACAAAACAATATTTTTGGATTTTTTTTTTTGGTTTTATGATTTTTATGGTTTTTGTAATTTAACAAGAAAGCAGATAAAATAAGAGCTTGCAAATCAAGCGCACACCTCCCCGGCAGCGGCGCCAAAATTTGATCGATGTCGAAGGGTCAATCAAAAATAGCCTAATTACTCTAACTTAGCTAGGGTAAGCAGGATTCGTTCCACGGGAAGTTATGGTCAACAAGCAAGCAATTTCCAGAGTTTGTTGTTTGTGATTAACTAACTTAACTATAAAACTACTTAGATTGATTACTACTTAAATTTAAACTTAAACAAAAGTGCAATTGAAAATATTGAAATGTAAACAATGAGATTAAAGCCTTTATCCTTTCACAATCCCAATTTAGCATGCATTCATTCAAACAAGCATCATGTTTATCAATTGTTGATCAAATCTCATAGACAAGACTTCTTGAGTTCATTAATTCTATTATCTTGAGATTAAATTATGCAACCTAGACAAAGTGTCTTTATCCCTAATCTAATTAACACTAAGTTGGATCAAGAACACACTGTTAAATCACAATAATCTAACTTGCAATAACAAAGTATAGAACTTGCATTAATCAACAATCAACTTGATTCATAACATTATAATTCAAAAGTATTAAACATCACAAATCACATAATCTTGAATGAAATCATACATAACTCAATTGTTCATGGAAAGGATAAAGATTAGATTACTAGCCAAGCATGATGGTGGTGAGAATCAATAAAATCCTTGACGTTTGCATGATGATTGAACCTTGATCTTGACTTTAATCTTGAAAGAATGGTGATTTGAGTGAAGATTTTTGATGTTTTTAGGTGTTCTCTGCTGCAAAAACTGGTAGGGAAAAGTTAAAGTTCGTAACCCTAAAGACCTCCTTAAATAGGGGTTAAGAAATCTTATCCAAAAGCTAATTTTCGTCATTCCCGGATTCTGATTTTTTGTACTGGCGTAAATTACGCCTGGCTGGGCGTAATTTACGCCTTTGCATTTCCTGCTCAGCGTATTTTTACGCCTCCAAATGATTTCTGTTCTGAGAACGAGCTGTGTACTGGCGTAATTTACGCCCAGAATGGCGTAAATTACGCCTTTGTTAAGTTTGGTGCTCCTTGTTTTTCTTCCCAAATCACGTACATCTTCCACTGTCTTTCACTCAAAACTCCATTTTTGCACGTTCTTTTGCACCAACACCTTTAATACCTGTAAACACATAAAATTCCATAAAAGTATCTCCTTGTTCACTTGCGTAACGTTAATTTTGCGTATTTAGTTAGAATTAATCGTGACAATTAAGGAACGATCAATCGCCACCATCTTCTAACACGAAGATCATCTTCTTACACTAGAAGACCAACTGAAGTATGCGATTCTTTAGTTATAGGATTCTTCATGAGACTACGCCGCCTCACCAATCAATCTAGACATGTCCAATCCCGAACACACATGTCAATGATCACCCTCGTACAGTATTTCACCGTCTATCTATGATTTTCCTTTTCAGCAATCAGAAAATCCAACAGACGCCCTCGCAGACTCTTCATCAAGGCTCTAGTGAGAACACAATCACAACCTCAAAATCTACTAGCTTTTTAACTTTTCGCTTTCTCGCTGGTACACTGACTTCCTCATAGCTATGAATTTCACAAATCCATCTTCTCATCCCAAGCACGCTCCCACTGTACGAGTATGAAATAAAACCGTGGCTACTCGAGAAGAAACTTGGTTAGTACCACCAGTCAGTCGCAAATTTCTTTGCCATCGAAGAGTAAAACAAGTACTCGAAGCCCTAGTGTTACCCGAAATCATCACACTAATCTTGAGAATTTTGGAGAACAACGTCGCATAATTATCTCCACCTCTCTACTAGTTGACTAACTCCCACTAGCTCGATAACTTCCGTCGATTACTAAACTCAATCGAGTTCCCGACACCCTCAACGATTATGACGACCCGGAAATTTCTGACCAAATTTAAACTTAATCTTTATATGATTTCGATATGATAAGCAAAGTTTGTAATACTAAGTTTCAAACATTTTGAACTATTTACATGGATTCATTTAACCCTTGACGATTCCCGATGATTCACGAACAACTGTGTAAATAAATATGTAAATATATATAAATACAAGAGCATATATACTATTGTGAATTAATAAAGTATGCTTTAATCATTAGGGATTAAATATGTAAAATAATAAATAGAATAAATAAATTACTATTATACATATATATATTATTATAAGTCTATATATGATTCTATTAATAATTATTAATGTATGGTGATATATAATATTTAATAAATAATATTATATAATATAGTGTAAAATTAATATATTATTTGTAATTACAAGTAAAAATATAAGTGATATATCAATATTATAATTATTACTTTCATTATTATTACTAAATATTAATATTGATATTAATATTTGTATTATTGATATTATTAATTCTAATATGAGATATAAATGTATATATATAAGAACTGAATATGTATAAGTCATTATATTATTATTATTATTATTATTATTATTATTATTATTATTATTATTATTATTATTACCATTAATAATATTAATATTATTATAACTAATTTTATTAACATCATTAATAATAGTATTATTATCATTATTAGTAAACTTATTATTGTTGTCATTATTATTACTCTTATTAATATTGTTATTAATAGAATTATTATTAATATTAGTATTATTATTAATATTATTTCTATTGTTATTATTATTATTGGTTTCATTAATATTAGATGTTAAAGTGTATATAATTAATGTTATTATTATAATTCATTATATATTTAAAATACAAATACATATATAATAACTATGTAATTATACAAAATATAGATTCATATATAAATACTTATATAAATATATATACAAGTATATAAATACGGTTTATATATAAATAAATATGAGATAAATATGTAATTCAGTTTCATGTCATTATCTTAGCTGTGAAATCTGTCTGTTAGGTTCAACAACTCTATCCAATTATCATATATACGAACAAAGGCTGTTAGAAGTCAATTTCACCTTTAATTATTTTCTATGACAGAATATTTTTTTTTTTTGTCGAGCCAAGCAACTATCAAACAAAGGATAATTGAGTCAATTAAGATGTAATACTCCCACTTAACCTCTACATTAGCTTCTGATAGTAAAAATCGATTAAAAATAGAGAAATTCAAAACCAATTTTTGCAGATAATTGCCGGCTGCCCTGTTTTCATCTCATTCTTCAAATCAAACGAATTCATAATCAATTTCAAAATGTATTAATACTAAGTTGATAGGAATTGTGTCTTTAAACTATTTGTAAAGTTCCAAGATCCAATTTTATCTATCGCGCTCTAATTTTGGAGTCAAACTTTCGATTTCAAAGGTCAAACGAAGTGTTCATCCTAAAATTTGGATTCGTTTCAGTGTTTTCTCAGTCAAATTGATTATTCAGAAAGTTTCTAAGGAAGGTTTTGAATCTTTTTCATGTTATAATCATAACCTATAACAGTCTCTAATATTGAATTTGATTCTTGAGTTAAATATGTGTTCTTCACAGCGATTTTTTAATTTAAATTCTTTAATCTCTTTCTGTTTTAATTAAACTCAACATTGTTAATTATTTTCTGTAAGCATATTAAATCGTAAGAAAATTAGTTCTTAACTTATTTCGATTTCTGGTCATTCGTATTAAACTGAAGAAGAAGATGAGACATTTAAAATACGGGATAAATATAAATACGGTCTGTATTATTTCGAATAAAGGGCAACAGCCCAACTGGTTCGAGGTATTGACGGGTATTCAAGAGGTCGGGGGTTCGAGTCTGGTTCGCGACAGTATTCTTTTTGAGGTAGTTATTTAAGTTCCTTATTTCTTTTATTATTATTATTATTATTATTATTATTATTATTATTATTATTATTATTATTATTATTGTTATTACCATGATTATTATTATTATTGTTGTTATCAATATTATTGTTATAGGAATTATAATAAATATTAGTATCAGTATAGTTATAAGTATTATAACAATTAACATTATTATTATAAGCATGATTAATGTTATTATTATTATTAATGTATCATTTTAGTATTATTATCATGATTGAAATAATTGTTATTATTAATATTATTATGACTATCATCATAATAATTATTATTAGAAATTATGATTTTAAGTATTATTATGATCACCATTATTATTATTGTTATTAATATTATTATTATTGTCATTGTTAAGTTATGTATTATCATACCTATCATACTAAATTTATTATTATCATTATAAACTAGTATTATCATTATATTTACAAATGTTATTATCATTACTATCATTGTTATTAATATCAGTGACATTATTAATATCACAATTATTATTATAAAAATAATTATCATTATCAATATGGTTATTATGATTATTATGGTTAAGTAGATTATTATTAATACTATAATAATGCAATTACATATTATTAACATTAAAATAAGTATTATATTTATTGTGTAATTATTAACATCATTATCATAACTAGTATTAATAGTAAAATTAATATTTTTATATATCATTATTATTATCACTAATAGTATTATTAACATTATTATTTTCCTTAGAAAACTAAAGTATTATAATTATTACCATATTTAATATTATCTTATATTATTATAATTACTATTTTCATTAGTAAACAAATGATATATAAATATATATAAATATATTTAATACGTACAACATAACAAAATTTATATACAAAATGAATATAGGAAACACATATACATATTACGAATATAAATATGATATAACTAATAAATTCACATAAATATAATTGTTTGGTTGCAAATATGTGTATTAATATGCATACAAATGATATAGGTTCGTGAATCCAATGCCAAACCTGCATTGTTCAGTTTGTTTAATATCGTCATATGTATTTTTACTACAAAATACAGTATGGTGAGTTTCATTTGCCTTTTTATCCTTTATATTTTTGGGCTGAGAATACATGCGCAATTTTTATAAATATTTTACGAAATAGACGCAAGTAATTGAAACTATATTATATGGGTGAATGATCGAAGCCGAATATGACCCTTTTGCTTGGTAACCTAAGAATTAGTAAACCGATCTACTAATTGACGTGAATCCTAAAGATAGATCTATTGGGCCTAACGAACCCCATCCAAAGTACCGGATGCTTTAGTACTTCGATGTTGTTTTTATCATGTTCGAAGGATTTCCCAAAATGATAGGGGATATTCTTATATGCATCTTGTTAATGTCGGTTACTAGGTGTTCATAATATGAATGATATTTTTGTCTCTATGCATGGGACGTATATTTATGAGAACTGGAAATGAAATTCTTGTGGTCTATTAAAATGATGGAAATGATTGATTATGATAAACTAATGAACTTGATAACGCTAAAAACGAACATATATTTCATAGCATTATTCCTCAAGAAAGACAAGCTTTTAGTTGCAATTGTTCTATTTACAAGTGATATTCGTTTAAATAATAAAAGGTGAAGACAAAAGACAGATTCGACGAATTGAAGACGCAAACGACCAAAAAGCTCAAAAGTACAAAATACAATCAAAGAGGCTCCAATTATTGATAAGAAACGTCTCGAAATTACAAGAGTACAAGATTCAAAACGCAAAGTACAAGATATTAAATTGTACGCAAGGACGTTCGAAAATCCGGAACCGGGACCAGAGTCAACTCTCAACGCTCGACGCAACGGACTAAAAATTACAAGTCAACTATGCACATGAATATAATATAATATATAATTAATTCTTAAAATTAATATATATATTATATTATATTTAAAAACCGTCGGCATAAGAAAACAAGCTCATGTGAGCTGTAAATAGAGGCCATGCAATCGCATGGCCTGGAGGAAGAAACTCCATGCGATCGCATGAGCATCTTTTCCAGTTCACAAGGCCTATAAAATCGAGTGTTTGGTGCATCATTCAACATATATCAATCTCTCTCTATATACGTATATATATGTATATATATATATATATATATATATATATATATATATATATATATATATATTTATATTTATATTTTAATTTTAATTTTAATTTTAAATCCTAATAATAAGGGTATGTTAGCGAATGTTGTAAGAGTGTAAGTCGAAATTCTGTCCGTGTAACGCTACGCTATTTTTAATCATTGTAAGTTATGTTCAACCTTTTTAATTTAATGTCTCGTAGCTAAGTTATTATTATGCTTATTTAATCCGAAGTAATCATAATGTTGGGCTAAAAATATTAAAATTGGGTAATTGGGCTTTGTACCATAATTGGGGTTTGGACAAAAGAACGACACTTGTGGAAATTAGACTATGGGCTATTAATGGGATTTATATTTGTTTAACTAAATGATAGTTTGCTAATTTTAATATAAAGATTTACAATTGGACGTCCCTATAAATAACCTATACACTCGATCGGACACGATGGGCGGGGTATTTATATGTACGAATAATCGTTCATTTAACCGGACACGGGAATGGATTAATAGTCTATGGAATTATTAAAACAGGGGTGAAATTATGTACAAGGACACTTGGCATAATTGATAGCAAAGTATTAAAACCTTGGGTTACACGCAGTCGATAACCTGGTGTAATTATTAAACAAAGTATTAAAACCTTGTTACAGTTTAAGTCCCCAATTAGTTGGAATATTTGACTTCGGGTATAAGGATAATTTGACGAGGACACTCGCACTTTATATTTATGACTGATGGACTGTTATGGACAAAAACCAGACGGACATATTAAATAATCCAGGACAAAGGACAATTAACCCATGGGCATAAAACTAAAATCAACACGTCAAACATCATGATTACGGAAGTTTAAATAAGCATAATTCTTTTATTTCATATTTAATTTCCTTTATTTTATATTTAATTGCACTTCTAATTATCGCACTTTTATTTATTGTTATTGTATTTAATTGCACTTTTAATTATCGTACTTTTTAATTATTGCAATTTTATTTTATCGCACTTTTATTTATTGCAATTTCATTATCGTTATTTATTTTACGCTTTAAATTAAGTCTTTTATTTAATATTTTACATTAGGTTTTAACTGCAACTAAAGTTTTAAAAATCGACAAACCGGTCATTAAACGGTAAAAACCCCCCTTTATAATAATAATATTACTTATATATATATATTTGTATTTTTATAAATTAAACTAATATAGCGTTAAGCTTTGTTTAAAAGATTCCCTGTGGAACGAACCGGACTTACTAAAAACTACACTACTGTACGATTAGGTACACTGCCTATAAGTGTTGTAGCAAGGTTTAAGTATATCCATTCTATAAATAAATAAATATCTTGTGTAAAATTGTATCGTATTTAATAGTATTTTCTTATAAAATTTAATAGTATTTTATACCCCTTAGCTTTAAACATCAAATATTTTTGGCGCCGCTGCCGGGGAAAGACCTAGTTTAAAAGCCGGAAGCTCAACGCTAATATAAAAAAAAAAGATTTTTATTTTTAAGTTTAATTTTATAAAAAATACGCTTTTGTAAAAATCCGTTTTAAATATTCGAAAATATAAAAAAGAAAAACAAAAATATAAATATTTTTAAGAGTTTGTTAAATATATAAGTTATATAAAAGTTTCTTTATCTTTATTTTATAAAAATATAAGTTTTATTTAATTTATATTAATATATTACATAAATATATAAAACAGAAATATAATACAGCAAAACAAGAGAAAAAAAAATTACTCGAGTCCAGTCCTGTAGCAGCCCAGGGTCTGGCCCGAAACCCTAGCCCATGCGATCGCATGGCTTGGTAACTTAGAAATCATGCGATCGCATGAGCTCTGCTGACACGCCACAGTTGACTGCAACCTGCATTAATTATGGATTATAATTATTATTATTATATTTAAACCCTAATTAGGGTTATATATTATATATTTTAGTTTAGTTTATTTATTTAATTTGTATATTTAGTTTAATTAGTTTTAAATAAGTTATAAAATTAATAGTTTTATTAAATAAATAATATAAAAATAATATTTTTATAAAAATTGTATTTTTTACAACTTTTAGTATATTTTTATATTTTGTACCTTTTTAATTGTTTTAGCGTAATATTTGTGTTTTTCGCTCATATTTAGTTTTAATCCATAGTTTTTGCCGTAGCTTATTTTTATTTCTAGAATTTTAGGATTTGCCGTAAAATTCCTTAAGTGCTTTTTCTTTAAACTAAGATTTAAGTGCTTTAGAATTTTGCGACACCTTTTTAAGTTTTAGTTCCTTTTTAAGATATTGCCATTTGGGATATAGTTTTATTTGTAAGCTTAAATATTTTTAGACGCAACTTTTAATTTTTTAGTTTTTAGTTCCTTTTTAAGTTTCAACGCGCTACTTTCTTATTTTTATTTTTCGACGCCTTTTACCTATGTATCAATTATCACTCCAATTAGTAATCTCAATTTGCAATTTTAATTTTAAGTTAGTGATAGTAATAAGGTTGGGTTAGTCGAGTGTTTTAAAGTTTTATAAGTCACTCTTTTTCTTTCTTATTTTCCGACGCCTTTTATTTTTCAACCCTTTTTCGACCTTTTTCGACGCGCTCTTTTTCTTTCTTATTTCTCGACATTCTAGTTTTAGGACATAGATTTTTATTCTTCTTCTTATCTAAATTTCTTAAAATTACGAAAATTTATTTTAAGTGGTTAAATTGATAGACATCAAAATTTTCTGGTTCGTAGTAATAGTTGGATTTGTACGTGGACCGGGTTATTGGAGCCAAACAGTACTCAATTATATTGAGACCAAACGAATCCTGCCCCTCTGCTGCATCTTTTGGCTATTCGAAACGTGGGCAAAATCAGAAAAGTCTATTAATTGGATAACTTATATAATTTTTCTTTCCTTTTAAAAACTAATAGGATATTCAGTGAATGCACCGAGCAAGACGTTCACCACCTTTTGTACGTTCACCACCTGTAACTCGATCAAGACATTTAGCAAATATTACCGCCGTTGATTTTTCTTTAGAATCGTCATCCAGTCGACCAAGTACTCCAATTCAAATTTCCGATAATCCATTTTTTGAACCCGACCTCACAATTGAGAATTCGGAGAATATTCAGGGACAATTCATAGATCCTGAACCATTAATTTTTCCTCCGGAACCACCAATCATTCAAACAGAGATTGTTGAGGAACGAACCATTAAATCAGAATCCTCTATTGATTCAGATTCAACAAATTCAATTATGGAAAATCTGGAACCTTTAAGTATGGAAGACCGAATGAGAGCTAAACGCACTGGCCAAGGTCACGCAATTACTCATCCAGACATTAATACGCCAGATTATGAAATCAAAGGACAAATTCTACATATGGTAACTAATCAATGCCAATTTAGTGGTGCGCCGAAGGAAGATCCAAATGAACATCTTCGTACCTTTAATAGGATCTGCACACTATTTAAAATAAGAGAAGTTGAGGATGAACAGATATATCTCATGTTATTTCCCTGGACTTTAAAGGGAGAAGCCAAAGATTGGTTGGAATCGTTACCTGAAGGGGCAATTGATACATGGGACGTTTTAGTTGAAAAATTTCTTAAACAATTCTTTCCGGCATCTAAAGCCGTAAGACTTCAAGGAGAAATTGTTACGTTCACACAGAAACCAAATGAAACTCTATATGAGACATGGACAAGACTTGGAAAGTTATTAAGAGGATGTCCGCAACATGGTTTAGACACCTGTCAAATAGTACAAATATTCTACCAGGGATGCGACATCAATACAAGGAAAGACATCGATATAGCAGCTGGTGGTTCTATTATGAAGAAAACCGAAACTGATGCTTACAAAATTATTGATAACACTGCTTCCCACTCACATGAGTGGCACCAAGAAAAAGATATCGTTAGATCATCTAAAGCAGCTAGAGCCGATTCTAGCCATGACTTAGATTCCATTTCCGCAAAGATAGATGCTGTCGAGAGACGAATGGAAAAGATGACTAAAGATATACACTCAATACGAATTAGTTGTGAGCAGTGTGGAGGACCACATTTGACAAAAGATTGTCTCAGTATTGAACTAACAATGGAATAAAGAGAGAATATTTCATACATAAACCAAAGGCCTGGAAATAATTATCAGAATAATTATCAACCGCCAAGACCGATTTACAATCAAAATCAGAATTATAACCGAAATGTTCCATACAACAACCAACAAGCTCCTAGTAATCAACAAGTATCCAATAATACTTACAACCAGCAAAGACCTAATTTTCAAAACAAACCACCACAAACCAATGATAAAAAGCCGAATTTAAAAGATATGATGACGAAGCTAGTTGAAACTCAAACGCAGTTTTTCACATCTCAGAAACAAACCAATGAACAAAATGCTCAAGCATTTAGAAATCAACAAGCTTCTATTCAAAATTTGGAACAAGAAGTAAGTAACCTAGCAAGGTTGATAGGTGAAAGAAAACCGGAAAGTCTACCCAGTGATACAAATGCTAACCCCCGGAATGAAACAGCTAAAGCCATTACCACAAGAAGTGGTACAACACTTAAACCACCTGAAATACCTGTAAATTCTGATGAAGCTATTCCTACTCCACAAGAACCACAACCTGAATAAGATAAGGAAAAAGAACCGGTAGTTGAAAAGGATAATGAAGATAACACAGTTAAGGCTAAACCTTATGTTAAACCATACCAACCACCACTTCCTTACCCGAGTAAAATGAAAAAAGAGAGACTTGAAGCCGAGCAATCCAAATTCTTGGATATGTTTAAACAAATAAATGTCAATCTTCCTTTCATTTATGTGATTTCAGAAATGCCTAGATATGCTAAATTCTTGAAAGATCTAATCACAAATAGAAAGAAAATGGAAGAACTCTCGGCTGTTACTATGAATGCTAATTGTTCAGCAGTGCTGTTGAATAAGATACCAGAAAAATTATCTGATCCAGGAAGTTTCACAATTCCATATTTTCTGGGTAGTCTTAGTTCAATAGAAGCATTGGCAGACTTAGGTGCTAATATAAATTTAATGCCGTATTCACTATACGCTAAACTAGACCTTGGAGAATTGAAACCAACAAGAATAAGTATACAACTAGCCGATAGATCAATAAAATATCCTAGAGGGATAATGGAGAACATGCTAGTTAAAGTTGGTACTTTAGTATTTCCAGTAGATTTTGTTGTTCTGGACATGGAAGAAGATTCTCAAGTTCCTCTCATATTAGGAAGACCATTCTTAAACACGGCTAAAGCAATGATAGACGTGTTTGGTAAGAAATTGACCCTAAGTATAGAGGATGAGAGTGTTACCTTTTCAGTTGATAGAGCTATGCAACAACCGCAATCTGTAGATGATATATGTTATTATATTCAAACTATAGATTCACATGCAGAATTGTTAGAAGAATTTCCAGAATTACAAGGAACAGGAGAATGTTCTTTAGGAGAAGGGACTGAACCAATTGATGAAACTGAAATGTTAGCTACACTAATAGCTAATGGATTTGAACCAACAGCAGAAGAAATTCAAATGCTAAAAGAAGAAGACAGATATCGATACAAATCATCGATAGAAGAACCACCGACATTAGAGTTAAAGCCACTTCCAAACCATTTGGAATACGCTTATTTACATGGTGAATCTAAATTACCTGTAATAATATCGTCTTCTCTTACTGAAAATGAGAAATCATAACTCATTTCTGTGTTGAAAGCTCATAAACCAGCCATTGCATGGAAGATTCATGATATTAAAGGAATAAGTCCTTCGTATTGCACACATAAAATCCTTATGGAAGAAGGTCATAAAACGTATGTGCAACGCCAACGAAGACAAAATCCTAATATGCAAGATGTAGTCAAAAAAAGAAATTATTAAACTGCTAGATGCAGGTTTAATTTATCCAATTTCTGATAGTCCATGGGTAAGCCCAGTTCAATGCGTGCCTAAGAAGGGTGGCATGACTGTCATTACAAATGAAAAAAATGAGCTTATTCCTACTAGGACTGTAACAGGATGGCGTGTATGTATTGATTATAGAAAATTAAATGACGCCACCAGAAAAGATCACTTTCCCTTGCCTTTCATTGATCAAATGTTGGAAAGATTAGCCGAAAACAGTTACTATTGTTTTCTAGATGGTTTTTTCGGATATTTTCAAATTCCAATAGCACCCGAGGATCAAGAAAAAACCACATTCACGTGCCCTTATGGTACTTTTGCTTACAAACGCATGCCATTTGGACTTTGCAACGCCCCTGCAACCTTTCAAAGGTGCATGATGGCAATTTTTCATGACATGATAGAAGAATGCATGGAAGTTTTCATGGATGACTTTTCAGTCTTCGGTGATACTTTTGAAACATGTTTAATTAATCTTGAACGAATGCTTATTAGATGCGAACAATCAAATCTAGTACTTAATTGGGAGAAATGCCATTTCATGGTTAAAGAAGGCATCGTTCTTGGTCATAAAATTTCAAAGGAAGGAATTGAAGTGGATAGAGCTAAAGTAGATGTAATTGCTAAACTTCCACATCCCACCAATGTTAGAGGAGTTAGGAGTTTTCTAGGGCATGCCGGTTTTTACCGACGTTTCATAAAAGATTTTCTAAAATTGCCACTCCTATGAATAAACTCCTAGAAAAGGATGCTCCATTCATCTTTTCAGATGAGTGTATCAAATCTTTTAATATTCTTAAAGAGAAACTCACTAATGCGCCGATCATGATAACTCCAAATTGGAATCTACCGTTTGAACTTATGTGCGATGCAAGTGATTTTGCAATGGGAGCCGTTTTAGGACAAAGGATTGAAAAACGATTTCAACCTATATATTATGCTAGTAAGATGTTACAAGGAGCACAAACGAACTATACAACTACTGAAAAAGAACTCCTTGCTGTTGTCTTTGCTTTTGACAAATTTTGATCATATCTCGTTCTAGCTAAAACGGTAGTCTATACTGACCATTCTGCTCTTAGATACCTATTTTCGAAACAAGATGCCAAACCAAGATTAATCCGTTGGATCTTACTCTTACAAGAGTTCGATATTGAAATCCGAGATAAAAGAGGAGCAGAAAATCTCGCCGCTGATCATCTTTCTCGTCTTGAAAATCCCGAATTAGAAGTTCTAAATGAATCGGCCATACAAGACAACTTTCCTGATGAATTTCTATTGAAGATAGATTATAATGAAATTCCATGGTTTGTAGACTATGTAAACTACTTAGTATGTGGATTCCTTGAAAAAGGATTATCGTACCAAAAATGAAAGAAATTCTTTAGTGATATAAAACACTATTTCTGGGAAGATCCACATTTGTTTAAAAGTTGTCCAGATGGAATAATACGCCGATGTGTATTCGGAGATGAAGCTAGTAAAATTTTAAACCATTGTCACACAGGACCAACAGGAGGGCATTATGGGTCTCAACTAACAGCAAGAAAAGTTTATGATGCTGGATTCTATTGGCCTACAATTTACAAAGACGCACACCTTCTTTGCAAATCCTGTGATGCTTGTCAAAGGGCCGGAAAAATAAGTCAACGTGATGAAATGTCACAAAATGTCATTCAAGTATGTGAAGTATTTGACATTTGGGGTATTGACTTTATGGGTCCATTTCCAAAATCTCATAATAATCTCTACATTCTCGTTGCCATTGATTATGTATCTAAATGGACGGAAGCACAAGCTCTCCCAACTAACGATGCACGAGTTGTAGTCAACTTTTTAAAACGTCTTTTTGCAAGGTTTGGAACACTGAAAGCTTTAATAAGTGACCGGAGAACTCATTTCTGTAATAATCAATTTGAGAAAGTTCTTAAAAGATATGGAGTAACTCATAAAATCTCCACTGCATATCATCCACAAACAAGTGGACAAGTTGAAAATACCAACCGAGCTTTAAAACGTATTCTAGAAAAAACCGTAGGATCAAATCCGAAGGAATGGTCCATAAAATTGGAAGATGCACTCTGGGCTTTTAGAACAGCCTACAAAACTCCAATTGGAACCACACCTTTTAGACTCGTTTACGGAAAAGCATGTCATCTTCCAGTAGAAATTGAACACAAAGCATTTTGGGCTTTGAAGACATGTAATCTTGATTTACATGAAGCTGGACGTCTACGGTTAAGTCAATTAAACGAATTAGAAGAATTAAGACAAGAAGCATACGAAAATTCGTTAATCTATAAGGAAAGAACGAAGAAATGGCATGATAAAAGAATTAGAAGTTCAAAAGAATTTAAAGAAGGAGATAGAGTTCTTCTTTTCAATTCACGATTCAAGCTATTTCCAGGAAAATTGAAATCAAGATGGTCTGGACCATTTATAGTCAAAAGAGTTTTCCCATACGGAACGATAGAATTAATAAATTCAAATGGGATTGAATTTAAAGTTATTGGTCACAGAGTTAAACATTACATAGATAGTCCGATGGAAGTTGACAACGAAGTTAATCACAATTTCGATACCACAGCTAACTAAGTGTGGGGAGAATCAAGTCTTTTAAGGATAATATGTATTTCTGTTAGAGTTAGATTTTCTATTTTCGTGTAGTTCTCGAAAATGAAACCTGAATGGTCTTTCCCTAGCAGACCCTAAAGAACTAGTCTTCTCCCCCCATTCTGAATTTTAATTTTTTTTAGGTTTTTACGAAATGAAGACTTCCTGTGAACTAAACCATGGTCTAATGCTACACGCTTTGATCACTAAACGTAATAATGACACACTTCCGAGTGAAATAGTATCATTAATCAGAGGTAAATTGGACGGAGTAAGAAAAGAATCCAGATGCGAAGATAATAAGTTACAATTTGGTAAAGGAAAATCAAAATCCGCAGCGAAAAGAAGAGCACGACACCTTGAAAAATGTCACAAATGCGGAAAATGGTCACACGAAGGTAAATGTTCAAATAAACAAACCTATTCAAATACCGAATTTGTTACTCTATGCAGAGATGGACCGTTCATATGTTTAGAAGAAAAAACATTAAATGCTCGAGGTTATGCCTATGTAGCCATGGAAAACCAATTAGTTCGACTATCTTATGAGTGGGCTAGAGCATATCACTAAGAAATCTATTTCACATGTAAGTTTGTACAGTTTTTATTTTTATTTTTATTTTTAACCTTTTGATAATAAACGCTAATTTGTTCGCTATAAAGTATTAAATTGGTATTCGATGAAATTAGGTCCTGCGACCGAAAATGTTGATATCATACAAAAATTTATTACATCACTGCGAAATTTAACGTTTATTCTTAAGGTATAAATATTTTAATCAATCAACTCAAAATATTTCAAAAATTCGTCATGAGTTAAATTAGGTCATGGAACCGAAATTACTTTACCGAAAAGAGGGCCGTATATTTTTGATAATATTTGAGTGATTAAAGTGGGATAAAAGCCAAAAAGTTTTTTAATTTTATTTTTACCATGTTTTTAAAATTAATATTAAATTAATATTGTAAACTTCTTTAAAATTGTAAATATTTGAAAATTTTAATATAAGTTTGTATGTTTAAAAACAAAAATATAATATAAGTTTGGTGTGAATTTTTAATTTTTAAAATATGAATT
The DNA here is from genome assembly GCF_046630445.1 of Rutidosis leptorrhynchoides. NCBI lineage: Eukaryota > Viridiplantae > Streptophyta > Magnoliopsida > Asterales > Asteraceae > Rutidosis > Rutidosis leptorrhynchoides. The sequence goes on from NC_092335.1 coordinate 199,638,922, forward strand.
TTTAATTTTATGCATTTTAAATTTAAGTTTGGTGTGAATTTAAAAACAAAAATTTACTTTATTTCGCTAAGTTAAAAATATGATTTTTAAAATTCGTCGTAAGTTGAAGACTAGGTCTTTGAACCGAAATTGCTTTACCCAAGGGAGGGATGAGAACTTTTATTATCATTATTTTTAATCTTATTGAATTAAAGTATGCTAAAAATATTAAAAAAAAAAAAAAACCCAAAAATCTTTACTTTTAAAACCACGCTTTAAATTGACAAATTTTAAAATTTTGTCGAGGGACGGACTAGGACAACGATCCGAAACACCCTCGCTCCTAAAAAGAAGCAAATTGTTAAAATTATATTAATTTTATGTTTTATAAAGTGTAAGTTAAAAAAAAAACTGAAAAACACTGTAGCCGGGCACCCATGCGATCGCATGGGATTCTCCCTACACCTCCATGCGATCGCATGGAGGCAAATTTCGGGCCAGACTCAAAATGCCAGTCGAGCTGTTCTTCTCCACACAACACACACACATACCCGAAAATCTCTCAAAATCTCACCAATTTTCATCATTTTTCCATCGTAATTCGTCATTTTTCTTGCTCTAATCATGCCTAGATTCGCATTCTTCAGCAAAAAGGTAAAAATTACACCCCTAAACTCTATAAATTCCTAGTTTTTGTGATAATTACCAATATTTTACCTAATGCAATTTTGTTGATTTCTAGTGTAATTAGTGTTTAATTGTTAGTATTTTATGCATGTATAACCTAGATTGATGCTATTTAACATGATTTGAAGCCAAAAACTTCAAAAAATTTAGAAATCTAGGGTTTGTGTTCTTGAGCAATTTGGGGCTTTTTGATATAAACAGGTTATGGCCGATTTTTTCATGAATTATTGCTAAATTGAGTAGTGTAACATGTTTAGGTAGTTAAATGATCCAAACATTGATCCTAAACATGATTTTTGGAGATTAAAGTGGACTTTTTAAGTCCAAAATTCATGAACTTGATTAATTTGATGTAATTGCCATTTGAGACTTGTTTAATTATTAGTAATGACTATTTTAACATGTTATTTGAGTTAAATGCTTATGAACTTTGTATACATTTTCATATGTGCTCATTTGAAAAAGTGTAGAATTGTGAAAAATTGTGAAAATGTGTATAAGTTTAAGTTTGATTTAACATGTTTTTGTGATTGTTTTAAGTTGTTATTTTGCTAACACTAATGCATACTTGGATGGACAAATTTTGTGTTTAATGTGTTTTGCAGAAAGCCGATACGGGAGGTTCAGGAGCATCATCATCTAGACAGCCTGTTGGGATTTAACAAGTTTCATAATACTTAAAACCTTTTAAGAATCATTCAAAGCGGAAGCATGTAAAATTACCAATTGAAACTTGTATATCTTTAACCATATAAAAGTTAAATCCCAAGAAAAGGATCAAGTTGAGAAATAAGCTTACAAACTACAAGCAAGAATAAGATGTTATACCTATTCCAAGCTAGTTGAAAGTGATGAAGATGATGATGTTGAATGGAGCTTCAAATGGATGAAACCTCAAGAGATTATACCCCAAACTTGTAACCAACACCTTGTACTTTGGTTAGGATTTGTTAACACTTGAATCTAGCTTCCAAAAACCAAATTATGAACCCTTTCTTGCCCCTAAACCCCACGGTTTTACAGCTGCTGTATGGGAGAGTTTTTTGCATAATTTTGAAGTGTTAATTGCATGTGCTGGTTCCTACAAGAGTCAAGATGCTTACATATGGAATTGAGAAAGTATGGGTGAAAGATTCCAAGCCTAAAGCATGTGTATCTCATTCCCTATGCCACTTCTCTTTCAAGTATTATTAAATAAGTTTTATAAAAGTAATTAGATTTTATAAAACTCTCCATAATACTTCCATATGTATATATTTGTTATGTACATTTATTTTATAAAACCAAAACTTTATAAAATGTAACATAACAAAATAAATTATTTAACCTATAAATAATTTAAACTCTTGTTATATATAAATTAATCCATAATTTATATATATATATATACACATCAAGTAATATTTCAGAAAACCATTTTTCTTGAAGTTCAAGTGTCGCGTATTTGATCAATGAACCAATCGTTAAAATCAAAGACGAATAAGGTGTCGGTAAGTTTGTTATTGGGTATGACCCGACTTGGATCATAATATATTAGCCACATTAATTAAATATGTCTCTCGGGCATACGAAATACCTTCAATCTCCCACTTGCACGAGAAACATAAGAAATTAATGCAAGTGATGGATACAGCCTAACACACCGTCCATCACCCCTAATATGTTATGACTTTGTGCCATTCAATAACATCATCCCTTTCGAGTTCCCATCTCGAATATGATTAGGTGAATCTTTCATTACTTCCTTTCGTCCTAGATGTCATGTTAAATCCAAGAGATACAGAGTGATCACTCTCTTATAGATTTAACTTTTCAGGCCTTAGACATCTGACTCTCAACGAATAAGAGGGACAAATTCCATCTTGACTACATACGTCCTAGATATACACTTTGTAATATACCTGAGTTCTTCCTTATGTACTACCATGTTTCAGAATAGCGAAGGAAAGAATCAAGGCACAGTACTAGGTGAATATCCGAACCCAATATGTATCTCAGGTCAGAGGATACAATGATATTCGCCTTTACTCAAGATTACATGTGATCAACCACAAAGGCTCTATACAGTAATTCTTGAGAGCGGGTCTTCCAATATTTGTGTCCCACAAATATCTATGAACCTTGGTTGCAACCTTGCCCCACATTCACCATTTGAATGTTAACCAATCCAAGTTCATAATAGTCTAGACCTCACACTTGTTCCCACAAATGTGATCAACTAAGGAATTTAGAATAATAGTTTATTCATGGATAAAATATGCAAAATTGGAACATGACTCATAAATAAATTAATACCATAATTATATTAATGAGTTTGAACTAATTCGTTCCGTTACAATACATAAAATAGATCAATTCCAATCACTAGAATATCGAAGCCCTAATGCACAAACATGTCCCTCATGTTTTGGCCCATGTAAAAGCTTCGTGAGTGGATCCGCAACATTATGATCTGTATGAACTTTGCGAATACATATCTTTCCTTTTTCAACTTCATCCCTTATGTAGTTGAATCTCCGCTCAATGTGACGAGTCTTTTGATGGGCACGAGGTTCCTTGATTTGAGCAATCGCACCCTCGTTGTCACAAAAGATCTCAAGAGGGTCCTGAATGGAAGGGACCACTCCTAAGTCGTCGATGAATTTCTTCATCCATGCAGCTTCCTGAGCTGCCAGTGAGGCGGCAATGTACTCCGACTCTGTAGTGGATAACGCAACAACCTCCTGTTTCGAACTCTTCCAAGAGACCGCACCACCATTTAACATGAAGACATAACCGGATTGTGATCGAGAGTCATCTCGATCAGTTTGGAAACTCGCGTCCACGTAACCTTTTACAGCGAGTTCCTCCTCACCAGACCCATATATTAGAAACATATCCTTAGTCCTCCTAAGGTATTTTAATATGCTTTTAACAGCAATCCAATGACTATTTCCTGGGTTATTCTGGTATCTACTTGTCAAGCTTAGAGCGCATGACACATCCGGTCTAGTACATATCATTGCATACATGATAGACCCAATAGCAGACGCGTATGGGACTTTCTTCATTCTCTCTTGTTCATCTTTCGTGGCAGGACACTGAGATGAACTGAGAACGGTTCCTTTTTGAATAGGTACCAAACCTCTCTTAGAGTTTTCCATCTTGAACCTTTTCAAGATTTTATCAATGTATGTACTTTGACTTAAACCTATCAATCTCTTGGATCTATTCCTATAGATCCCTATCCCCAATATGTATTGTGCATCTCCAAGATCCTTAATGGAGAAGCAACTCTTTAGCCAAGTTTTGACTCCTTGCATTGTGGTAATATCATTCCCAAATAATAATATATCATCCACATATAGTACAAGGAACATGATAGTGCTCCCACTAGCTTTCTTATATACACAAGCTTCATCACCATTTTTAATGAAGCCAAATTTCTCGGCTTCCTCATTAAAACGATGATTCCACATTCTAGATGCTTGTTTCAATCCGTAGATTGACTTCTTTAACTTGCATACACTTTTAGGATATTTTGGATCAACAAAACCTTCAGGCTGGACCATATAGACATCTTCTATAAGATATCCATTTAGGAAAGCGGTTTTGACATCCATTTGCCATATTTCATAGTCGTAGTGAGCAGCAATGGCAAATAATATCCTAATAGACTTTAGCATTGCCACAGGCGAGAAAGTTTCATCATAATCAACCCCTTGAGTTTGAGTGAAACCTTTTGCAACAAGTCTAGCTTTATATGTATCCAAGTTTCCATGTATGTCGGTTTTCTTCTTGAAAAGCCATTTGCAATCAACTAGCTTGGAGCTAGGAGGTTGCACAACAAGTTCCCAAACTTGGTTTTCATACATGGATTGCATCTCGGCGTTCATGGCTTCCTGCCATTTATCTTTATCGATCCTTGATAAAGCATCTTCGTAGTTTGTCGGTTCATCCAAATCAACCGTATAGCAACCATCTATGAGAAACCCATATCTCTCAGGAGGATTGCTAATCCTACCAGATCTACGAATGCCTTGTGTATTTTGATCATTCATTTGATCACTATCAACATTTTCATGTTGAGTGCTAGTGTCAACCAATTGTGTATCATCTACTTGATCTTGGACCTCTTCAAGATCTATCTTCCTTTCACTATTTCCTTCCATTAGGAACTTAGTTTCAAGGAATTCCGCCTTTCGAGCAACAAATACATTCTGCTCGGATGGATCATAGAAATAGTATCCCATATCATCCTTGGGATATCCTATGAAGATACACTTCGTGGATCGAGCATTCAACTTATTAGGGACGTAACGCTTAGGATAAGCTTCACATCCCCATACCTTTAAGTATGATAGAGAAGGAGGTTTTCCAAACCACATCTCATGAGGAGTTCGTTCCACTTTCTTGGTTGGGGCCATATTTAAAATACGAGCCGCGGAGCTTAGACAATAACCCCAAAATGATAGAGGTAACGAGCTTCTTGCCATCATAGATCGAACCATATCCATTAGGGTTCGGTTTCTCCTTTCGGAAACTCCATTAAGTTGGGGTGTTCCGGGTGGAGTAAGTTGTGAGATAATCCCACAACTCCTAAGATGATCTTGGAAGGCATCGCTTAGGTATTCACCTCCTCTATCGGTACGAAGTACCTTAATTGTCCTATTGAGTTGATTTTGTACTTCGTTTTGATATTCTTTGAATGCTTCAAACGTTTCGTCCTTGTGTCTTAATAAGTAGACATATCCGAAACGACTAAAGTCATCAATGAAAGTAACAAAGTATCTTTCACCATTCCTAGTCATGGGTTTAAAGGGTCCACATACATCTGAATGTATTAATCCCAATAAATCTTTAGCCCTTTCATAGGTCCCTTTGAAAGGTGCTTTAGTCATCTTGCCTTGTAAACAAGATTCACATATATCAAACGAATCCATTTCATTTGATTTCAAAAGTCCATCCTTTTGAAGTGTGTGCATTCGGTTCTTGTTTATGTGACCAAGGCGACAATGCCATAAATAGGAATCACTCAAATCCCTTTTGAGTTTCTTGGTGCTTGTATGGTATATTGAGCTACTAGATAATGTGTCATCATGAACCAATTCATAAATTCCATTTGAAGGTGAAGCCTTGAAATAGAATACATTATCTAAATAAATGTGGATATCATCATTAACAAAATTAGGATTAAAACCACATTGTTTCAAACGGGAAACAGAAATAATGTTTCGACATAAGTCGGGTGCATACAAAACATCATTCAAAATAAGTTCCAAGCCACTTGGAAGTTTTAACACAAAGTCTCCTTGAGCTTTCACTTGCACTTTAGCTCCATTCCCCATGAAGAGACTTGATGTTCCCGTTTGCTTGTTACTTCTTTTGAACCCCTGCAAAGAATTGCAAATATGAGTTCCACATCCCGTGTCTAATATCCATGTATTAGAAGAAGTAATACTAAGCTCTATATATACCATATATATATTACCTGAGGTTTGCCCTGCATCCCTCTTGTCCTTCAACTTCTTAAGATAGATCGGACAGTTTCGTTTCCAATGACCCATTTCACCGCAACCGAAACATGGGTCTTCCTTGGGGTTTGCCTTCTCGGCTACCTTTTGCTTCTTAGCCTTGTTGATGGTTGGGGTAACCATCTTCCCTTTCCCTTTGCCTTGATAGGCGGGTCCTTTTCTCTTAGCCACCTTTGGCTTAGAGGTCTTACTTTTGGACCCACCTTGATCGATTGCTAACACGGGTAAAGCCCTTTTACCCATGCTAGTTTTCGCCGTTCTAAGCATACCGTGAAGCTCACCTATGCTCTTATCCATCCCATTCATATTGTAATTAATTACAAATTGATCAAACCTTTTTGATAGGGAGTTAAGGATAAGATCGGTGGCTAACTCATTGGATATGTTTAGGTTAAGTCGGTTAGCACGATCGATAAGGCTTTTCATCTTGAGTACATAAGATGAAACCGATTTGGGTATCGTCCATACGACAAGCATGTAGCGCCCGAACCGTTTCGAAGCGCTCGACACGCGCTTGTTGGAGGAACATCTCCTTCAATTGCGTTATCATGTCGTATGCACTATGGTGCTCGAAATCCTTTTGGAGTTCGGGTATCATAGTCCCAAGCATTAAGCATGAGACTTGAAGGGAGTCGTGGCAATACTTATCGTAAGAGGCCATTGCCTCCACATCATTCTCATCCGGTTGATCGGGAATGGGGTCCTCAAGCACATACATTTTATCCTCTTGTTTGAGGACAATCCGAAGATTGCGGAACCAATCCATAAAGTTTGTATGGTTGAGTTTGTCTTTCTCTAAGAGAGACCTTAATGATAGGTGGTTCAGGTTAAGTGGTGCGTTTGGAATGTTGTTGTTGTTATTGGCGGCCATCTACAAAATTAACAAAGTTCGTTTAAGTATCAATTTTAATTGACTTATTAAATATTAGAATCCAACGGTAAATCAAATTTCGGTTAGGTGACCTTTATCCCGTTATTTGATTTAGCTAGGTAGTCATTATATGACAATTGCAATCCTTTTGCAACTTCTAAGTTATGGGATCATTCAATCCTTTTGCATGGCATATTTATCCCATCAACGCCTATTTGTTCATCATTCTTCGGTGACCCTAAGTTCATGATTCCCAAATCAAGTCGTCCTACTTGTATAGACTTGTAAATTTAACATACATGTGGTTAGGTGACCTTTATCCCACAAGCATGCGAAATTTACCTTAATCATATTAGTTTGCTCATAATGGTTAGGTGACCTTTATCCCATCATAAGTTCCCTAATACTTTTAAGTGTCACACAATAGGATGGCGTTTAACTTGTTTACCTTGTTAGTGAAAGGGATTTTGAGTTTTCGTTAATTCTAGTTTGAGAAAACTTTTATACCATACACCAACATGCATTTAGTGCATGGTACTTATGAAAAACCATTTTCATGTCTTGTAATTAAACCAATTACATGATATAAACCATTTTATATACGTTATCCTTATCTTGTTCTTAATAACCATTTATTAAGGTTTTTGGTTGCCTTTTTAATTTAACCATTTAAATTGCCGTTTTGCATGTACTTAGTAGTCTAATTTAACCAATTAAATTGTCGTTTTGTTTGTTGTTATCTTGTGATTAATTGTATCAACCAAACATACAAAACAATAATCATACAAACAACCACACATGCAAAATAAGTATGTTCACAATCTAGCCATTTTGGTGGATGTTTGTTTAGCCGAAAACAAACGTCACCGGTTAAGGGGTAATAATACAAAGTAGGAGATTTCAAATCTCCCACTTAATCTTGCATCCATATGCTCCTTGTGTTCTTCAAGTCTTCATCATCTTGTATCTTCATTTTTACAAAATATGTATCCTAATACATTTTATCTAGAAAATGAAATTACAACCTATTCTATTTTACATACCAAATATAAAATGAATTACATAACAAATGAATGAATTATTACAAACCAATTGAATAATTATTACATGCCATTTGAATGAATAAAATACATACCAAATGAATCATAAATCAACCAAACACACATGCATGCAACACAAGGTCAAGGCTAGGATTGTGAACATTACATTCAGCCAAAATTAGACCAAATGGAAGAACCCAAAAACCCATTTTGGGTCTCCTTGAATTCGGCCTAAATACCAAACCCACCCAAAACTATTAATTTTTGCATTTTACTTTCATGCATGTACATAAAATGCAAAATATAGTGAGTTTAATAACCATCTCGAAGCATATTTCAACAACTTCGGCTCTAGATACCATTGTTGGGATTTAACAAGTTTCATAATACTTAAAACCTTTTAAGAATCATTCAAAGCGGAAGCATGTAAAATTACCAATTGAAACTTGTATATCTTTAACCATATAAAAGTTAAATCCCAAGAAAAGGATCAAGTTGAGAAATAAGCTTACAAACTACAAGCAAGAATAAGATGTTATACCTATTCCAAGCTAGTTGAAAGTGATGAAGATGATGATGTTGAATGGAGCTTCAAATGGATGAAACCTCAAGAGATTATACCCCAAACTTGTAACCAACACCTTGTACTTTGGTTAGGATTTGTTAACACTTGAATCTAGCTTCCAAAAACCAAATTATGAACCCTTTCTTGCCCCTAAACCCCACGGTTTTACAGCTGCTGTATGGGAGAGTTTTTTGCATAATTTTGAAGTGTTAATTGCATGTGTTGGTTCCTACAAGAGTCAAGATGCTTACATATGGAATTGAGAAAGTATGGGTGAAAGATTCCAAGCCTAAAGCATGTGTATCTCATTCCCTATGCCACTTCTCTTTCAAGTATTATTAAATAAGTTTTATAAAAGTAATTAGATTTTATAAAACTCTCCATAATACTTCCATATGTATATATTTGTTATGTACATTTATTTTATAAAACCAAAACTTTATAAAATGTAACATAACAAAATAAATTATTTAACCTATAAATAATTTAAACTCTTGTTATATATAAATTAATCCATAATTTATATATATATATATACACACATCAAGTAATATTTCAGAAAACCATTTTTCTTGAAGTTCAAGTGTCGCGTATTTGATCAATGAACCAATCGTTAAAATCAAAGACGAATAAGGTGTCGGTAAGTTTGTTATTGGGTATGACCCGACTTGGATCATAATATATTAGCCACATTAATTAAATATGTCTCTCGGGCATACGAAATACCTTCACAGCCTGCTCCAGCTTCAGATCCAGAACCAGAAATGCAATATGAACCTGAACAACAACCACAACAGGAACCACAACATCAGCCTGAACAGCACGTACCCTATTATGATCCGCTACAGTTACCTAATGAATTCACAGTATTTCCCCCACATCCACCTGTCGAATACCCAACAATTCTGGAACACACATTGCATCCTAATTTGAGATTCGACAGACGATGGAGAGATTACCCAACATATCAAAGTAATAAGTTCAAACTAGTAACAAAAGAGGTAGAGGTGCCAAGGGTAATTGATTGGAATCCTTTGGAAACGGTCCATCTAGCTGACCGTGTTAGACAGCATTTGGTACAAAGGTATGGTAGTTCTTCTTTTACAGATTGGGAACGTCTTTTCACCATTCGTCGACCTGTATATAAGGAATGGTGTGTTGAGTTAATGAGTACTATAGCGTTAAACGTAGATGTAGATAGGTTAGATGATAGAAGTTTTCTTAGATTTATCCTTGGCGGTAGGATGTACAGGATGTCCATGATGGACATGGCCAGAGCATTACAGATTTACACTCCTAGTGAATTGTTACTACCCGATTGTATGAGCTTGATTTATCGTGGGGAAAGGGTAGATAGGAACTTTGACGCTGACGCCGTTTGGAGGCGTATGACAAACTATAATGTTTTTACACTAGGAGAAAAACACTCCTACTTACATATTAACAAAGCTAAGCTTCGTGTGATTCATAGATTTTTGGCTAACTCGATTACACAAAGAGGTCACAATAAGGAGAAACTGACCTTACATGATTTATTCTACCTAAAGTGTATTCGGGACCCAAGAAGCTTTGTTAATATTCCTTACTGTGTTGGTTTTTATTTATCTAAAATGGTAGAAGGAATGCAGGAAGGGAGTATAATAGGAGGAGGTATTTTTGTTACTCTCATTGGAGAGTATTTAGGTGTTGATAGGAACCAAGGGGGTCCATTACAGGTTTGTAGAGAACAGGTTGAGCCTTTAGGATTGAAAGTTTATGTGGGTGCTAAGGTATTGAAAATTAGACGCAACCAGGCAGTACCCTATGAAGGTAATCATCCACAGGTAGAAAGGGGTTCAGAAGAAGAAATGGAGGAAGCAGAAGACATCAGGGATGTCATTCGAGATGCTATTCTTGACGTGCACGTTCGTATAGATGAGGAATCAATGACGAGCGCGGCCAGACAAAGTATGTACGAGCAGTGGAACTCTGAGCGAGTATACGAGGATTATAGGCGACGCCAACACGATAGCTGGTTAGTTCATCAGCACCAAATCATGAGCCAGCTATCATATCAGGTACCAAATAATTACGTGCCTACTCGACCTGCTCATTTTCCGCCACACAGCCCCGATATCCGACCACCCTTTAACCAATATGACTATAACCAAGCCTATCAGGACACCTATAACCAACAATGGAACCCACCTGACGAGATGAACTGGAACCCCTATCCAGACTGATTTGGTTCCATTTGGTTATTTTTATGATTGTTATGTTTTTATCTTTTGACTTTTTCATGTTTAAACTTATGTTATTGGATATATTTGTGTAATTTTTATCATTTTTATTATTATTGTGTACTAATATTTTACATTTAGGATTTGAAAGTAGGATATTAAGTCCCATTTCAAATTGCCATGCATGTTTATATTTGTATGTATGTATATTGTCGATTGTACAAAACAGGGTAAAACAGCGCATTTTCAAAGACTGGCATTAAGTTCAGCAAAAGCTAGTTTTGATGACAAAACGAAAAACAAATGTGATGTAACAACAAGACGGAATGAACAAATGATGTGCACCATTTATCATTCAGCAAACAAACGCCAATATGTTTGGAAACTTTGGTAAAATTTAATCATTTTTTTACGCTAATCACCCTCAATAATTTAAATTGTTACTGATTTCTTGCAAATGAGGGCATTGCAAGATCTTAAGTGTGGAAAGGGGTTAAATTCTTTCGAATTTTAAAAATTTTTGATTTATACACTTGGTTACCATTAGAAATACTAGTAAAGCAGTAGTTGTATTAGAATCTAGTGCTCTCTGATAACAAAGAACAGCCCTAGTCTTATATACTGACTACCCACTTCTAGTAAAAATTTTCAAAATTTTCAATGAACTCAAAATCATGTTTATACATATTTATGAACAATAAAACTAGGTGTTAACACCGAAATTATTGTTACCTCGGAAAGGACATAAATTGAGAAACAAACCAAAATGTTAGAATTCATTTAAGAATGGAATAGAGGAGAACAAAAAGGCAAATAAAAGAAAATAAAAGCCAAGTGTGAGAAAATTTACGAAGTTATTTTAAACATATGTCACATATTTCTGTAACAAATAACTGAAAATACTTTTGCTTTGGACTAAACTAAACAGTTTTACCTGATTTACTGTAAGAAAGATGGATCTACACGATGAATCAATTCCATCATTAAAAGGAAGTAAAGTCTTCTGGGGGGAAAACGCGCTTCTTGATTTAGGTCATGAAGTTGTCGTCCAGACCAGCTGTAGGTTGACGAAAAACCTAGAAAAGTCATCTCTAAAATCAGCAGGAAATCCACGGACCTCAGCATCAAACAGGGTCGCCAAGTGGTCAGACTTATCCTAACCATGAGAGGATCTGTCTCGTAAAATGGGGAGGACGCCGTGCAAATTAGCTGGATAAGACTAATGAATCAGATCCCCAGAAAGGATAATATCCTTAAAGATCAAAAATCAGCTTTTAAGACTGATATTACTCAATCCTAGAGATTGACCTTAAAGATTGAGAATTCAAACTCATGGAATTCAATGATATCTAAACTCGAGCTTGAACGAGAAAATATTTTGATCAAATTATAAACCGATTTGTTTTTTGAAAACCCATTTTCAATGCATTCATTACCATTGAACGTAAAATCCTAGGAATTCAACTGGAATTCATTAGGTCACCTGAACCAAATCGGGTGTCAACCGTAAGAACGGTGGTTGCATAGCATGGTCAAAGACAGGACCTTGTGCCAGACCGAAAAATTATAAGGGTGAGCTTTACTATTGCTCCTACCAAGGATAGTAATTGCGTCCGACACGTTATAAGACCATAATTAAAAGCATGTCAGGGGACATTGCCTTAACAGTTGCTTGTTCAACGCTTTCCTTTACAACCGGACGGTAGTTTATCGAAAGGTAATATTCGGAGCAAGTATACTGGACGTGTTGCTTTCCTAATACAAGGTTAGCAAGTGGGTGACACAAAACCGCAAGTTTTGAGCTAAAATTTTCAAATCTGAAACCCACCAAACCCACAAAAATATTTTGCAAACACCGGTGAAGGGTTATTCCGGAAAACTTATCTAGGGTAAAAGCTAGATTTAATTTTCAAAAAGATCAAATGTTTTCATAAAGATCCAATTTCCTTAATGGATCTAAATTTTATAGTCATGTGGGACTATAAACCATATCGTTACTACCATTGTTAATACCGCCGTAAAGAAATCACTGATGTACAAAGTGTGAAGAATAAAAAGTGATTCTAGTATTTCAAGACTATATTGCTTGAGGACAAGCAACGCTCAAGTGTGGGAATATTTGATAATGCTAAAAACGAACATATATTTCATAGCATTATTCCTCAAGAAAGACAAGCTTTTAGTTGCAATTGTTCTATTTACAAGTGATATTCGTTTAAATAATAAAAGGTGAAGACAAAAGACAGATTCGACGAATTGAAGACGCAAACAACCAAAAAGCTCAAAAGTACAAAATACAATCAAAGAGGTTCCAATTATTGATAAGAAACGTCTCGAAATTACAAGAGTACAAGATTCAAAACGCAAAGTACAAGATATTAAATTGTACGCAAGGACGTTCAAAAATCCGGAACCGGGACCAGAGTCAACTCTCAACGCTCAACGCAACAGACTAAAAATTACAAGTCAACTATGCACATGAATATAATATAATATATAATTAATTCTTAAAATTAATATATATATATATATTATATTATATTTAAAAACTGTCGGCATAAGAAAACAAGCTCATGTGAGCTGTAAATAGAGGCCATGCAATCGCATGGCCTGGAGGAAGAAACTCCATGCGATCGCATGAGCATCTTTTCTAGTTCACAAGGCCTATAAAATCGAGTGTTTGGTGCATCATTCAACATATATCAATTTCTCTCTATATACGTAAATATATATATATATATATATATATATATATATATATATATATATATATATATATATATATATATATATATATATATATATATATATATATATATATATATATATATATATATATATATATATGTATATGTATATATATATATATATATATTTATATTTTAATTTTAATTTTAATTTTAAATCCTAATAATAAGGGTATGTTAGCGAATGTTGTAAGAGTGTAAGTCGAAATTCTGTCCGTGTAACGCTACGCTATTTTTAATCATTGTAAGTTATGTTCAACCTTTTTAATTTAATGTCTCGTAGCTAAGTTATTATTATGCTTATTTAATCCGAAGTAATCATGATGTTGGGCTAAAAATATTAAAATTGGGTAATTGGGCTTTGTACCATAATTGGGGTTTGGACAAAAGAACGACACTTGTGGAAATTAAACTATGGGCTATTAATGGGCTTTATATTTGTTTAACTAAATGATAGTTTGTTAATTTTAATATAAAGATTTATAATTGGACGTCCCTATAAATAACCATATACACTCGATCGGACACGATGGGCGGGGTATTTATATGTACGAATAATCGTTCATTTAACCGGACACGAGAATGAATTAATAGTCTATGGAATTATTAAAACAGGGGTGAAATTATGTACAAGGACACTTGGCATAATTGATAGCAAAGTATTAAAACCTTGGGTTACACGCAGTCGATAACCTGGTGTAATTATTAAACAAAGTATTAAAACCTTGTTACAGTTTAAGTCCCCAATTAGTTGGAATATTTGACTTCGGGTATAAGGATAATTTGACGAGGACACTCGCACTTTATATTTATGACTGATGGACTGTTATGAACAAAAACCAGACGGACATATTAAATAATCCAGGACAAAGGACAATTAACCCATGGGCATAAAACTAAAATCAACACGTCAAACATCATGATTACGGAAGTTTAAATAAGCATAATTCTTTTATTTCATATTTAATTTCCTTTATTTTATATTTAATTGCACTTCTAATTATCGCACTTTTATTTATTGTTATTGTATTTAATTGCACTTTTAATTATCGTACTTTTTAATTATTGCAATTTTATTTTATCGCACTTTTATTTATTGCAATTTCATTATCGTTATTTATTTTACGCTTTAAATTAAGTCTTTTATTTAATATTTTACATTAGGTTTTAACTGCGACTAAAGTTTCAAAAATCGACAAACCGGTCATTAAACGGTAAAAACCCCCCTTTATAATAATAATATTACTTATATATATATTTGTATTTTTATAAATTAAACTAATATAGCGTTTAGCTTTGTTTAAAAGATTCCATGTGGAACGAACCGGACTTACTAAAAACTACACTACTGTACGATTAGGTACACTGCCTATAAGTGTTGTAGCAAGGTTTAAGTATATCCATTCTATAAATAAATAAATATCTTGTGTAAAATTGTATCGTATTTAATAGTATTTTCTTATAAAATTTAATATTATTTTATACCCCTTAGCTTTAAACATCAGAACTCACCAACCTTTTGGTTGACACTTTAAAGCATGTTTATTCTCAGGTATGAAAGAAATCTTCCGCTGTGCATTTGCTCACTTTAGAGATATTACTTGGAGTCATTCATGACATATTTCAAAAGACGTTGCATTCGAGTTGTTGAGTTCATCAAGATTATTATTAAGTCAATTATAGTTGGATATATTATGAAATGGTATGCATGCCGTCAACTTTTGATGTAATGAAAGTTTGTCTTTTAAAAACGAATGCAATGTTTGTAAAATGTATCATATAGAGGTCAAGTACCTCGCGATGTAACCAAATGTAATGTATTCCTCCAGATAGATTAGGACGGGTAATTAAAACGATCCTAGAAAGCTCAAGTTCCATAATATCCAATCATCTTGGAATATCTGACCATACGCTTGGTCACCCAGTTTCATAACTACGCAAGCAACAAACTTCCCCGATAACTCTCACTGTCGACTTCGACTCGATGCATCTTGTTCGTTATTCACCCGCCCTAACCCGAGAGAAAAACCACAATCCTGAGCTCCCATAACAAACCCACATCCCCAAAAAACACAGGTCGTATCGCTCGAAGTTTCACGACACAAAAACTGTCTCGCACTCGCGTCATCAAACCCGAAAAAGTTCAACCCTGAAAATGCCCAAATTCGAAAAATTATATCTAAAAATCGAACGGTCCGATCATACTCGAATTTTTATCACAACTAGATCTATGTGTGTAGAATCAACAGCCCAAAAATCAAGTCGATCCAATGGTAAACGTACCGAGAATTAATTTTCTCGCACAGCTGCGGAAACAAACCCCAAAAGGGTTTTTCCTGGCGGCTGCAAAATTCGAAAAACTATAACTACAAATTGAACGGTCCGATCACTACAAATTTTGGATATGTTTTAGACCTACATGTCTAGCACCTATAGAAAAAATTAAAAGACGATCCGACGGTTAACAAACCCTCTATGAATTTTTGATCACAGCTCTGCAATTAAACCCCAAACTGAGTTACTGCAACTTCGGAAAATTGTATCTCCCAATTCAACCGTCTGATCACTTTCAAATTTGGTAGATGACCTGATCTATGTGTCTTGAACCTACGTTTAAAATTTCATGGAGATCTAACGGTTAACGAAACCGCTACGAATTTTCTACCACAGCTGCGCCAGAATTCCGAATTTTTTTGAAAAATCTCTTTCACAACAAAAACTATCGATCCGACCACCGACTCCGTTATCACCGCGAATTACCACAGTAATCTATTATAATCATAGACTAATTTTAATAGATTATCTCATGAGTACATAGACATACCCGTTAGTTTTTCGCGATCTCTTTAGCTAAGCCCTTTGATTTCGACACATGTTGTACAAAACCCGTCGTTCGTTCTCCATGCTTTCAAATCGCCATCGCTCCCACTCGAAACTATGAGCTCTTGATACCACTTGTTAGGAATTATGGACCCAAACAAGACCGGTGATTTAAACCAATCACCAAACCCACAACGACAAACGATAAAATAAAGCATGAAACGATAAATATAAACAACACAGGGATTTAACGTGGTTATATCCCAACTCCAAAATACGGAGAAGGGTTTACTCCATGGGCGCAAACTAGAGATTTTTCACTATAAATTTCGTGCACACATGTTAGGATTACAATGAGATGTTTATATAGGCAAGGAAACAACTTAGGGAACAAGAAAACTTGATTCTAGAATTTTCAGCCCGTCAGGCCCTAGCCGCGACGCGCCCAGGAAGGGCCGCGCCCCGCCTCCATGGAAAAATCTAAAACAGCCTTTTTTCCTTCTTTTCCTTGTTGTTTTGATATCCTTCACACAACCAACAGTTAGTACGTTATCTCCCTTTACATGCATGGTACATTCTTGGTAGTAATTTTTTGGTTCCGTTGATTGTAATGTAATGTTGAGCTGATCATTGACCTTGAAAAAGTGATTAATTAGTATGATGTGACAAAAATGGGATCAGTGGTTGTTTAGCATGTCTAAGAAAGGAAGGTATTTGCCGGTTGCTCATGAAAAAATATGCTTCCTCAAGCATGTTTCTTCGGTTTTCCTTGTTTAACTTTAGTTTGGTTTAGGAGGTTTGCTTTTCTCTTTCCCGTTTTGTTGTTGCTTTGTTAGATTCGATTCTCTTTTGGGTAGTCTAGCTCTTTGACTAGGTTGATGTTTGGGTTACTTTTCTTGTTGCGAGGCATGCCTGGTTTTATTTATTGTATCATTTTGATAGGTTCTTTCTTTTCGATTTATGCAAAGTTCATTGGTTATAATAAAAATTTTGTTTTTGCCCGTTAAAAAAAAGTAAAGGAATATTTTGTTAGAGTAAAATAATTGCACTGTGACGTTATCCTAAAACACAAATATTAGCAGTGATTGAAACCTTCACTATTACACTTGTACTTTTTGATTGTCATTACATTGTCACTCATCATTTGATATTCAATCCATTGTAATCACAACCAAAATAGAACTTTATTGTATAGTAATTTTGAATTTTGTAATTTGTTATATCAACAA
The DNA here is from genome assembly GCF_046630445.1 of Rutidosis leptorrhynchoides. Taxonomy (NCBI): domain Eukaryota; kingdom Viridiplantae; phylum Streptophyta; class Magnoliopsida; order Asterales; family Asteraceae; genus Rutidosis; species Rutidosis leptorrhynchoides. The sequence goes on from NC_092335.1 coordinate 199,656,592, forward strand.
CGTCTAAATGATTGCCAGGTTTATAAGAGTTATTAGAGACAATGTTATGTAATCGTGTAATCATGACTATGATACGGAACCTAGTGAACAATGTAATCTCGAAGAGCAAGTTAAGATTAGATATTATGTAGATATTGTTTTCATAAATATTATTTTCAAATTGCTGCAATGTATCTTTCTCTATAAGTCATGTATGTACTATATGTATTGATCAACAGATCACCCTAAAGAGTGTGGAGAATTATTTTTTTATATGGTATCAGCCTTTCTAAAAACCCTAACCCTAAATTTCTTACAAACTGTTGTCAATTCTTCATTCGATCATTGAGCAATCATGGCCATGCTCGGTTTGCACACCACTCGTGAAGTTAGGACATCATTTAAAGAAGCATTATCAAAAGCGTGCTTTGTCCGTTGTCAAGCCTTTCTATACTAAGCTCTGAGTTGGTTTCTCACATGTACTTGAGGGGGGTATTAGAGGTATTAGAGACAATGTTACATAATCATGTGATCATGACCATGATACATGAACAAGATAATCTTGGAGAGAAAGTTAAGATTTGATATTTTTTCATAGATATTATTTCCATATTTTGTAATGTATCTTTATCTACAAGTTATGTGTGTACTATATATATTGATCAATAGAAAACTATAAAGAGTATGAAGAATTATTGTGTAACCTTGTCTATAATATATTTAATAGTGTTGCACACACTCATCATGTGGGGGGAATGATTATGTTAATATTAATGGAATTCAACATAACAACAAGTTCTTATTAGGAACATAATCACAAAACTAATTTTATGAATATTAAAGCAAGCGGAAGCATAATATTAAGAAACCAAGTGTATATGTTAAACCATTTTGTTTGAATCCCATGAAGATATCAAGTCATGAACATATGCTTACATATATTAACAAAGAGAGTAGAGATTATACCTCCTCAAGTAAATTGAGGGTTGATTTGATGAACAAGATGATAATGAAGATGATGGAAAAATCACTTCTAACTTGAAGCCTCAAGAGAGTAATACCCCAAGCTTTTAATCACCAACACCTTCTATTATTTGGTTAGGATTTTAGACACTTGATTAACTAGATTACCAAGCTAAAAACTCTCCCTCTTTTTTGAAAAAGCTACGTCCAGCAGCTATGTGGAAGGGAGAATGCATAATTTTTTGTTACTTGAAATGTAGATATATGTGTGTGTGGTCTCCAACATGTCTTGGTTAATATGCTTATGGCATGGGAAGTAATCTAATAAACAAATGCATGCTTACTTCAACTCCCATGCCACTTCCATGTTATTATATAAAATAGTTTTTATAAAACTAGATTTTATAAAACTAGTTTTTATAAACTAGTTTTTATAAAACTAGATTTTATAAAATGCATTTTATAAACTTGCATATTATTTGTTATGCACATTTTATAAAACCAATTTTATAAAATGTAACATAACTTCATTAATTATTTAACCTATAAATAATTAAATCCTTATTATATAATTATTCCATAAATTATATATATATATATATATATATATATATATATATATATATATATATATATATATATATATATATATATATATATATATATATATATACATATCAAGTAATTTTAGAAACCATTTTCTTAAAATTCAAGTGTCGCGTAATTTAATCAACGATCCAATCGTTAAGATCAAATACGAATAAGGTGTCGGAAAGCTTGTTATTGGGTATGACCCGACTTGGATCATAACATATTAGCCACATTAATTTAATATGTCTCTCTGGCATACGAAATACCTTCAATCTCCCACTTGCACAAGAAACATAAGAAATTAATGCAAGTGACGGATACCACCTAATGACCGTCCATCACCCCCAATATGTTATGACTTTATGCCATTCAATAACATCATCCCTTTCGAGTTCCCATCTCGAATATGAATAGGTGAATCTTTTCATTATATCCTTTCATCCTAGATGTCATGTTAAATCCAAGAGACACAGAGTGTTCACTCTCTTCTAGATTTAACTTTATCAGGCCTTAGACATCTGACTCTCAACGAATAAGAGGGACAAATTCCATCTTGACTACATCCGTCCTAGATATATATATATATACTTTGTATTACACCTGAGTTCTTCCTTATGAACTACCATATTTCAGAATAGCGAGGAAAGAATCAAGGCATAATACTTAGTGAATATCCGAACCCAATATGTATCTCAGGTCAGAGGATACAATGATATTCGCCTTTACTCAAGATTACATGTGATCAACCACAATGGCTCCATTTAGTAAATCTTGAGGACGGGTCTTCCAATATTTGTATCCCACAAATATCTATGAACCTTGGTTGCAACCTTGCCCCACATTCATCCCGTGAATGTGTACCAATCCAAGTTCATAATAGTCTAAACCTCACACTTGTTCCCACAAATGTGATCGACTACGGAATTTAGAATAATTACTTATTCATGGATAAAATATGCAAAATGGGAACATGACTCATGATTAATAATTTAACACCATAATTATATTAATGAGTTTGAACCATTTCGTTCCGTTACAATACATAAAACAGATCACAACCAATCACTAGAATATCGAAGCCCTAATGCACTAACATGTCCTTGATGTTTTGCACCATGTAAGAGCTTCGTGAGTGGATCCGCTATATTAAGATTTGTGTGAACTTTGTGAATACATATCTTTCCCTTTTCAACCTCATCCCTTATGTAGTTGAATCTCCGCTCAATGTGACGGGTCTTTTGGTGAGCACGAGGTTCCTTGATTTGAGCAATCGCACCCTCGTTGTCACAAAAGATCTCAAGAGTGTCCTGAATGGAAGGGACTACTCCTAAGTCGTCGATGAATTTCTTCATCCATGCAGCTTCCTGAGCTGCCAATGAGGCGGCAATGTACTTTGACTCTGTAGTGGATAGTGCAACAACATCCTGTTTTGAATTCTTCCAAGAGACTGCACCTCCATTTAACATGAAGACATAACCAGATTGTGATCGAGAATCATCTCGATCAGTTTGGAAACTCGCATCTACATAACCTTTTACTGCGAGTTCCTCCTCACCAGACCCATATATTAGAAACATATCCTTAGTCCTTCTAAGGTATTTCAATATACTTTTAACCGCAATCCAATGACTGTTTCCTGGGTTATTCTGGTATCTACTTTTCAAGCTAAGAGGGCATGACACATCCGGCCTAGTGCATATCATTGCATACATGATTGACCCAATAGCAGACGCATATGGGACATTCTTCATTCTCTCCTGTTCATCTTTCGTGGTAGGGCACTGAGATGAACTAAGGAGCGTTCCTCTTTGAATAGGTACCAAACCTTTCTTAGAGTTCTCCATCTTGAACCTTTTCAAGACCTTTTCAATGTATGCACTTTGATTCAAACCTATCAGTTTCTTGGATCTATCCCTGTAGATCCCAATCCCCAAAACGTATTGTGCTTCTCCAAGATCCTTAATGGAGAAGCATTTACTTAGCCAAGTTTTAACACCTTGCATTGCCGGAATATCATTTCCAAATAACAATATATCATCTACATATAGTACAAGGAACATGATGGTGCTCCCACTAGCTTTCTTGTATACACAAGCTTCATCACCATTTTTAATGAAGCCAAATTTCTTGGCCTCCTCATTAAAACGATGATTCCACATTCTGGATGCTTGTTTCAATCCGTAGATCGACTTCTTTAACTTGCATACCTTTTTAGGATATTTCGGATCAACAAAACCTTCAGGCTGAACCATATAGACATCTTCCTCAAGATATCTATTTAGGAAAGCGGTCTTGACATCCATTTGCCATATTTCATAATTATAATGAGCAGCAATGGCAAATAATATCCTAATAGACTTTAGCATTGCCACAGGCGAAAAAGTTTCATCATAGTTAACCCCTTGAGTTTGAGTGAAACCTTTTGCTACAAGTCTAGCTTTGTATGTATCCAAGTTACCATGTATGTCGGTTTTCATCTTGAAAAGCCATTTACAATCAACTAGCCTTGAGCCAGTAGGTTGTAACAAGTTCCCAAACTTGGTTGTCATACATGGATTGCATCTCAGCGTTCATGGCTTCCTGCCATTTATCTTTATCAATCCTTGATAAAGCATCTTGGTAGTTTGTTGGTTCATCCAAATCAACCACATAGCAACCATCCATGAGAAACCCATATCTCTCAAGAAGATTACTAATCCTACCAGATCTGCGAACGTCTTGTATACTTTGATGATCCATTCGATCATTCTCAACATTTTCATGTTGAGTGCTAGTGTCAACCAATTGTGTATCATCTATTTGATCTTGAACCTCTTCAAGATCTATCTTCCTTTCACTATAACCTTCCATTAGGAACTTAGTTTCAAGGAATTCCGCCTTCCGGGCAACAAATACATTTTGCTCGGATGGATCATAGAAATAGTATCCCATATCATCCTTGGGATATTCTATGAAGATACACTTCGTGGATCGAGCATTCAACTTATTAGGGACGTAACGCTTAGGATAAGCTTCACATCCCCATACCTTTAAGTATGATAGAGATGGAGGTTTTTCGAACCACATCTCATGAGGAGTTCGTTCCACTTTCTTGGTTGGGGCCATATTTAGAATACGAGCCGCGGAGCATAGACAATAACCCTAAAATGATAGAGGTAACGAGCTTCTAGCCATCATAGATCGAACCATATCCATTAGGGTTCGGTTTCTCCTTTCGGAAACTCCATTAAGTTGGGGTGTTCCAGGAGGAGTGAGTTGCGAGATTATCCCACAACTTTTAAGATGATCTTGGAAAGCATCGCTTAGGTATTCATCTCCTCTATCGGTACGAAGTATCTTGATTGTCTTATTGAGTTGATTTTGTACTTCGTTTTGATATTCCTTGAATGCTTCAAAAGTTTCATCCTTGTGTCTTAACAAGTAGACATATCCGAAACAACTAAAGTCATCAATGAAAGTGACGAAGTATCTTTCACCTTTCCTAGTCATGGGCTTAAAGGGTCCACATACATCCGAATGTATTAAGCCCAATAAGTCTTTAGCCCTTTCATAGGTCCCTTTGAAAGGTGCTTGTCATTTTGCCTTGTAAACAAGATTCACATACATCAAACGAGTCTAGTTCATTTGATTTCAAAAGCCCATTCTTTTGAAGTGTATGCATTCGATTCTTGTTTATATGACCAAGGCGACAATGCCATAAGTAGGAATCACTCAAATCCCTTTTGAGTTTCTTGGTGTTTGCATGGTATATTGAGCTATTGCATGATGTGTTGTCATGAACCAATTCATAAATACCATTCAAAGGCGAAGCCTTAAAATAGAACACATTATCTAAAGAAACATGGATATCATCATTAATAAAATTAAAATCATAACCACATTGTCTTAAACGGGAAATAGAAATAATGTTTCGAGTCAAATCAGGAGCATACAAAATATTTTTCAAAATAAGCTCCAACCCAGTTTGTAGCTTTAAAACAAAGTCTCCTTGAGCTTCTACGTGCACCTTTGCACCATTTCCTATGAAGAGACTTGTTGTTCCCGCTCCTTGTTTACTTCTTTTGAACCCCTGCAAAGAATTGCAAATATGAGTTCCACATCCTGTGTCTAATACCCATATATTAGAAGAAGTAATACTAAGCTCAATGTATACCATATATACATTACCTGAGGTTTGCCCTGCATCCCTCTTTTCTTTCAACTCCTTTAGGTAGATCGGGTAGTTGCGTTTCTAGTGACCCATTTCACCGCAACCAAAGCATGGATCTTCCTTGGGGTTTGCTTTTCTGGCAAACTTTTGCTTCTTGTAATTGTTGGTTGGGGTAACCATCTTCCCCTTTCCCTTGCCCTTGCCTTGGTAGGCGGGTCCTTTCCTCTTAGTCACCTTTGGCTTAGATGTTATTGTTTTTGGACCCGCCTTCATTGATCATAAACACGGGTGAAGCCCTTTTACCCATGCTTGCTTCGGCCGTCTTAAGCATGGCATGTAATTCGCCAATGCTCTTATCCCAACCATTCATATTATAATTCAATACGAATGTGTCAAACCTTTTTGACAAAGAATTAAGGATAAGATCCGTGGCTAATTCATTAGACACGTTGCAATTTAGACGGTTCGCTCGATCAATTAGACTTTTCATCTTAAGGACATAAGATGAAACAGATTGGGAGTCGTCCATCCGACATGCATGAAGCGCTCGAACCGTTTCGAAGCGCTCGACACGAGCTTGTTGAAGGAACATCTCCTTCAATTGTGTGATCCTGTCATATGCACTATGATGCTTGAAGTCCTTTTGGAGTTCGGGTATCATAGTCCCAAGCATAAGGCAAGCGACTTGCACCGAATCGATGCAACACTTATCCCAATAAGCCATGCCTTCCGTATCATCCTCGTCGGGTTGATCGGGAATGGGGTCTTCCAACACATACGCCCTATCCTCAAGTTTGAGGACAATTCTTAGATTGCGAAACCAATCCATGAAATTCGTATGGTTGAGTTTTTACTTTTCGAGGATAAACCTCAACGATAGGTTGTTAAAGTTGATTGGTGCGTTTGAAATGTTGTTGTTATTGGCGGCCATCTACAAAATTTAACAAAGTTGTTTAAGTATCAATTTTAATTTAACAATCAATACCCTTTAAATCCAATTGATATTTATTAAATTTTAGAATCCAACGGTAAACCAAATTTCGGTTAGGTGACCTTTATCCCGTTATTTGATTTAGCTAGGTAGTCATTATATGACAATTGCAATCCTTTTGCAACTTCTAAGTTACGAGATCATGCAATCCTTTTGCATGGCATATTTATCCCATCAACGCCTATTTGTTCCTCATGCTTCGGTGACCCTAAGTTCATGATTCCCAAATCAAGTCGTCCTACTTGTGTAAACGTGTAAACTTAACATACAAGTGGTTAGGTGACCTTTTATCCCACAAGTGTGCAAAATTCACCTTAATCATATTAGTTTGCTCATAACGGTTAGGTGACCTTTATCCCATTATGAGTTCCCTAATATGTTTAAGTGTCATACAAAAGGATGGCGTTTAACTTGTTTGCCTTGTTAATAAGAGATTTTAAGTTTTCATTATTTCTAGTTTAAGAAAACTTTTATGCCATGCACCAACATGCATTTAGTGTATGGTACTTATGAAAAACCATTTTCATGTCTAATAATTAAGCCAATTACTTGATATAAACCACTTTATATATGTGATCCTTTTCATGTTCTTAATAACCGTTTATCAATGTCCTTTTGCCACTTTTAATTTAACCAATTAAATTGTCGTTTTGCATGTCGTTAATAATGTATAATTTAACCAATTAAATTATCATTTTGCTTGTTGTTAACTTATGATATACTTGTAGCAACCAAACATACAAACACAATAAACAACCATGCATGCAAAACAAATATGTTCACAATCAAGCCAATTTGGTAGACATTTATTTAGCCGAAAACAAATGCCACCGGTTAAGGGGTTATAACACAAAGTAGGAGATTTTAAATCTCCCACTTAATCTTGCATTCAAATGCTTCTTCTTGTGTTCTTCCAAGTCTTCATCTTGTATTTTCATCTTATTACAAAATATATCCTAATACATTTTGTCTAGAAAATGAAATACAACCTAATGTATTTTACATGCCAAATATAAAATAAATTACATAACCAAATGAATAAATATTACAAACCAAATCAATGAATTAATATTACATACCAAATGAATGAATTAAATCAACCAAACATACAACCATCCAAACACAAGGTGTCGGCAAGCTTGTTATTAGATATTACCCGACTTGGATCATAACATATTAGCCACATTAATTTAATATGTCTCTCGGACATACGAAATACCTTCAAATATATGATTATGACAAACAATAGTTACAAATATTCAAAGTTACACAAAACAAGTGAGATACACCAACAAATGACTCTTGGACAACTCAGTTTTCAAGACTCAGAGATTCAAAGATTTTACTAATTGAATGAGATTTTTAATAAACACTAATCAAGAATTCAATACTTGCTCAGTACTTAAGCTTTCGCGATAAATCAATCAAAGTACTAAAAACAAGGGAAAGCAAAACAAATACACAACATCTTAAGGGAGAAAAAGAAAATTAGTCAACAAGCTCCTCCCAACTCTCATATCTCTCAACAGATCAAAAGAAAAACTACCGATAATTAACATTTTTCATGTCCAAGTTAACCTAAGAGATTCCAGCAAGAAGAATTTCTTACTCTTGACAAAAATAATAATCTTTTTACGAGCTTTGCTTGGAGCATCTTATTTAAGAAAACGAAGCTTCCAAAAGAAGAAGTTTCTACAAGGTCAAAAAAATTTTCGACCAACGTTATCTCTTAGAATTTTAAATTTAGGAAAGGCAAAGGAGTACATATTGACAAAGTTGACATGACGACTTCTCGACCAAACGAAAGAAACCAAACACGTCCTTCTCAAGACGGTTAACTCGTTTTTAATGTTGTTGTGCTTGCTTGTTGTTTGTTTCATGTAGTGGTTTTTTGTTTAATTTTTTTTTTTTTATTATGGTTGTTGTAGGTTGATTCGTTTGTGTTTTTTTAGTCTTCGGTAATGTTAGACTCGATTCATTAAGATTGTCTTTAGGTTGGTCTAGTTGGTTTATTTTTTTCGAGCCCCTTCGTTGATGTTCACGTGTATCAGTTTGAGATTTTTTTTCATTTATTAATGAAAGTTTCTTTAATTTTAATAGTAATTATTACTTTAGCCACATAAAAAATACAACTTGTCTCCATGTGAACTCAACGAGCAAGTTCCATAATGGGTCTTTTAATTCAACGGATTATTTTTCTATTAGGCGAATTAAATTATCAAACTTTTTCCCAAATATGTCCAATGGGCTAACTTTGCTGCATTTTAGCTCGATAGCTCGTTTTCAAACAAGAAGAGGAAATCGTACCTTTTAATCAAATATCATTTTATTATTTTTTTCTTTGAAAAGCAAGAAAACATCATTATTAATTAAATTCAGGAGACAAATCGTTTGAAACATTTAGGTATGTTCTTTTTTATAAAAGAAATAAAATGAGAGGAAGAGAATGAAGGAGAGGGAATTGAATCTTTTCAATTTAGAAGGAAGAGATAAATGGAAAACTACATTGAATTTTCCGCCCCCTTTGTTTCCTTTTTATCTTAAATTAAACTCTGGAACACCATTGTCATTATGTTTCTCTCCATTTCACTTCCCTTCTCTTTAAAAATCAACTCTGGAATATAGCCTTAAGGTGTCGGGATGAACATAGATGTTATGAAAGGCTTTATATCGTTGAACTAATGAACGAATTGGAAGCAGAGTCGGACGAGGATGCAATCGATGATGACTCTTTACTTTCGGATTCAGACTCATGAAATTCTTTTCTTGAGATTTGGTTCGAATAGCGTATTTTATATGTAATTTTTGGTTTGGTTTTCTGCGCGTTTCTCTGATGTCGATTTCGTGTTTGATCTCATACTGCGACTAGTGAATTTCGTTTAGCTTTTTTTTTTGGTGAGTTTAAGCCAAATCAACTATGCTTTCATATATTGTGCTTTTGGTGATGACTCTTTACTTTCGGATTAAGACTCATAAAATTCTTTTCTTGAGATTTGGTTCGAATAACGTATTTTATATGTAATTTTTGGCTTGGTTTTCTCCGCGTTTCTTTGATGTCGATTTCGTGTTTGATCTCATATTGCGACTAGTGAATTTCTTTTAGTTTTTTTGGTGAGTTTTCAGCCAAATCAACTATGCTTTCGTATATTGTGTTTTCTTCGTGATATTGACGAACGCACTAACTTCTCGCGGAAGTTTTACTTTTAATATATATACTTCCTTAAAAAAGTTTATATGTGTTAGAAAAATGAATACAACATGTAAATCAAAAGGTTGAAATCAGATTCAAAAGTATATAATTATTAATTATAAAATAATAATAACAACTACTACGTGTATGTTTTATATTAAAAATAAAAATAAAATAAAATCATTGTCAGAAGTGGGATTTGAACCCACGCCCCCTTTCGGAGACCAGAACTTGAGTCTGGCGCCTTAGACCACTCGGCCATCCTGACTTCTGATTATTTTGCTTTGATTAATCATCTATCATCAATTGCTAGGGTTTATCATTTTATTGAAACAGGAAATCTCACGCTTAGGTTTACAATACATGGATGATCGAATCGTTTGTTGAGTTAAAATAACATATTCATTTTGAATCGAATTGCAGGTAATCAATCAGCTGTTTTAATTTTAGCACGCTATATGAAATTTAAGTAATATTGTATTGTTTCAATTTTTCCTTGGTGTGTTTTGCAGTAAATTGTATATGAATATGATGATGAGACCGATGAATCCACCGCAATTTCAGCCGGTTGCACCGGCTCCGTGGTTGCCACCTGTGCCGCCGGTAACCAGTGGTTTCTGGAACACAACAAATGTTCAAGGAACCCTAAAGGAATTACAGAATACTATTGATCTTGCAGAATCAATGTGAGTGACTTTTGTGAAATAATTAAAATCATAAATTCATAAATGATAGAACTTATATTTCTAATGATTTAATTGCGATATAATGTAGTAAACATATTCTGATTGTAACTGAATCTGAAATAGCATGGTTTTGTTGATTTGATCTTTTAGGGAGAAAGAGTTAGAGATGCTTATTGCGATAAAATGTAACGGGACGGAAAATAAGGCAAATGAAAGTGTAATTGAAAAGTTTTCGAAGTATTTAGAGAAGAATAGGATACAGTTGGATGCGCAAGAGAAAACTTCGGTTGAAGCAGCAAATGGTTTAATAATGAAGCTGAAGAATGAGATTGAGCCGTTTAAGGTTGTAACTGATGATAAAACGCCATGGGAGGAGAAGTCTGCAGCAGTGAGATTATCGAATAAAATTCAGAAGCGTAAAAGAAACAAATTGTGGCGGAAAAGAAAGAGACAACGCATTGGTGAAATGCAGGCTAAGGTAGTATTTATAATTTGAATTTCTTTTAGCTATGACCATTTTAGAATAGTGATCTTTGAGGTTACCTAGTTTTTGGTTACTTATTAGGAGCGTGAACGGTTTGACCAAGCTGACCAAGAAGCTGATGAATGGAGGTGTAGGGAGATCGCAAAGGAAATCGCAAAGCGTAAGGTAATAATGAAATGGTGCTTTTACTCTGTTTGGATGTTATACGTGAATCGGGTCTGTTCGATTCATCTGCGTTTTGTTTTAAGTTTTGAAAACATATCACAAGATGTATCAAGCCCACTCCTTCTATCTTCAACTAAATGGGAACTAGAAATTGGTATCATCATCATTCAACATGTCATCTTTGTACTCCTAATGAACAAATAATTGTTAAATTTGCTTTACCTTGTTGCAGTTGTTCTTTGAATGCAATGGAAAGTATTTGGAACGCTAAATCTTAGTTATATGTTTTCTCTTATCTTTAGCTTATGCTTCACATATCCATTAGTGTATTGTTATAAAGTGTTACTCCCCCAATTCTATTGTCTAATATTTCTTTTCCGGATATTTCAAAATTATTGTCCACTTGCATAAATAGATAAGAATAAAGAGGTACCCTTAAAGTATGCACGTAAGACACAAAGGTAGGTCAAACGTTAGGGGCAAAACCGGAAAGTAAACAAAAAGTAAAGTGTAATAATCATGTTTCATAAACTGCCTGTTTTTTGTCTGAGGACAGTAGAATGGGGTATTTAACTGGGCAATCTTGTTTAAAGGTTGAGAAGATGAAGGAAATTGCAAAGCAAAAGGCTAAAGAGGAGCGAAGGAAATTAGAATCAGAGGTGATAATATTGAAGTTTACAGTGTTAATTTATCTAATATGTATTCAAGGTTTCTTGTTGTTTCTTTATTGATTTGAAGATGCAGTCAATTTAAATGTTCATTTGCTATATATTTCAGCTGGAGCTAGTGTTGATTGTAGAGAAGTTGCAAGAATTACGTTCTATCAGGATCCAGAAATTAACAAAGCAAGGTTCGTTATATCATCTAACATGTAATTTTGGTTATAGTTTGTTATCGAATTAGATGTAATATCAGTTCATTACACTTGACCTATGCTTTTTGGTATTATAATCATGCAGGTCATTTTCTGCCCGAGGAGGACAACAAATTTCTTGAGAGAATTCGTGCTGCAGTTGAGGAAGAGGAGCGGCAAGCTATGGCGGCTGCCGATACAGGTGCCGCTAAGGATGCCATTGCAACTGCTGAAGAATCTAGGAAAGTAACAGGTGCTGCACATGAAGATCAAAACAATGTGAAAGATGGCGATAAGATTAGTCATGAAAAAGTAACCGAGGTTGAAGCAAAACAAGAACCCAAAGTTGTGGGTCCCGCCAAAGGATATGATTATTCAGCAAATTTACCTATTGAATTTTATCATTATTATCATGGAAGCAGTACTGATATGGGGACACTAATCGAGGTAAGTTTTGTATTATTCATTTTTTACTTTGTTATACCAATTAGTCTAATCTAATATGAATATATATTGTTACGTGCAGGTCAGACGAACATGGGATGCATATATAAGACCTGGTGGAAGGTTAGCATATTATATTGTTTATACTGTTTAAAGAACTTTCTATAGATTATGAAATGGTCTAGAAAGCTTGAAAAACAGAGACCCTTGTTAATGATGATAAACGTCTTTGTTACATATAAGATCAGCATTATACCCGTTTGACGCCTGACCCATTTCAATCCAAAACTGTTTTGACCCTTACCCAAATTGACCCAACCTGACCCGTTTGCCAGGTTTTCAGCATGCTTCTTGCAAGTTTATGTTTTATCTGTGTTATTATGCTAAATTAAGTTATAATAACTCTAGTTGTTTGATTAGATATTGATCTGATATGACCTTTTGCAGTCGGATACCAGGTCATTGGGTTCAACCGCCCCCACCAAGTGATGAAGTATGGGCATCCTACCTCGTGAAACCTCAATGAGCTTTTTTTATGTTGGGCGTATAAGCTATTTAAAGTTCATAGTGGGTGATGCATTACGGTATGTTTGTTTTATGTTCTAGCATGTTCCACTTAATATATGCGGTTCTTTTTCTTAACAAGACATTATTATGTGATGTTTCTACAAGATGAATGCATCAGCAGTTAGCAGAGTCTATATAATTTCCATTTGTACATAGAGGCATCGATTTCTTTTTGGCCCAGTTCGATAAATGTAGCAGCAGTTTGCATAGTCTCTATATTGAGCAAATATGGCACTGAGATATTTCATGTATCTGTCATATAAGGCGTAGTTTTCTTTAACAAAACATTGTGTGATGAATCTACAAGATCTTTTATCATTAGGATCTGCTATAAGCTACTTACAGCTCCGGTATTATTTATGAATTATGTAGCAACCTTGTACTTCTATAAAAGCTTGTTGATTTTATTTTTGAAATAAAATATATAGTTAAGTTATGTAATAATCAAGCGTCAGCACATTAGTTAGTATATCAGAAAGTTGGGCCTTAAGATTTTATGTATTCTCGTTTTTGTCTGTAGATTAGTTGTACATGTTTCTGAATTCAATGACTCAATTTCTCATTCACCTTTGCTCAATTTTACATGTATCCGAGTATCCGTATCCCATTAACTTATAATCTACTTTGAACATGTTAACATTAGTAATGAAGCCTTGAACGCCGACTACCTAACTTTTTTTTGGGTAAAGGGGCAATCACCCGGTAAATATTATTAGATCACAAAGATATTACAATAGAGTTCCGAGATTACGTAAATAGCCCTATAATCTAAATATAAGCCAAAAAACCCAAATCTAACAAAAGCTAGCGATAACCAAGATGAAACCAAGCAAATGCCAACACAACAATTCGAAATGGATATCTTCATCACTCGATCTGCCATATGTGCTTCCAATGTTGAATGTGAACCGAGTCTTTGAATTTCAAAGACATTATTTTTAACCGAACCGTCAAAAAGATTACGTGATACATCTGCTCAACAGACCGAACATTACCATTAAAAAGCAAATTATTTCTCTCCTGTCAGATGAAATAAAACGCCGCCGCAAAGATAATATTTGCAACAATAGCCCGAGCCACACGAAGGTGTGCCAAGGGAGAAATAACTGATACCACGTCCTCCCAATCACTCGCATATAAAGGGAATTGAATAAATTATTTTGCTTTTTCCCATACCTGAGCAGAATAGCGGCATTCAAAAAATAAATTGGACCGAGAGTCTGGAACAAATTAACAGAATCGGCACAAAACATTCAAACCTCCCCGATTACGAATATGCCAAGGTTTAAGTCGATCTTGAGTTTTTAACTTCTCTTTAATAAGAAGCCACACCAAGAAAGCATGTCGAGGAATACACTACGGGAACCAAACCAAATCAAACCACTGAACCTGCAAATCACGAGGTATAATCGACTCCTACGCCAAACGAACAGAAAACTCTTGAAGATTTCTTTCTTGATCACGCCCTTTAACTTCATCCGGTTTGTTAATATCAGGAGGAGCAATATGCGATAACATACGGACGAATTAAGGTTTGATTTATACGGGCGAGAAAATTTTGGATTAACTCTTAAAATCGAATTGATTCGCACACATTTGGTTTATTTCTCACATATGTAGTTTGATGCACATGGAGAAGACGTTTAACACACACGAATGAAGCTCTTATAATATGTAAAAAAAACTACTCCGATGGTGAGATTCAGGCAAGTTCAATAATGGCTGATAACATCAAATAAATCCAAAAAACTTGATCCTAATCACACGTTAATCGTTTCTAAGCATAAATCAATAGCAAACAACTCAAGTAACACGTTTATGATCAGTGATCAAAGGAAATTACTTGCACGCCATTTTTAAGGTGTAAAATCGATTAAGTAATTTAGGAGTTTTTAGTAGCAATTATCAGTCGGATCAGGTTCTATATAATATTACAAACGCTCGTCAATCACACTTACGCATTAACGACAACATAATCACTCAAAGGTTTCATTTATATTAAAAATGATACCAAAAACCTCTTAAAGGACAACAGACTTTGAATCCGTTATCAATAAGAATAAGAAAGGAAGTTAATTAAGCAAGTTCTTTTCATAATAGCACTACATGAAGCATATAAGTTTTTCAATAACTAACAAAGGAATCAGAATACATAAGCATTTTAGAAATATAACAACTTTCTATAAGGCCTTCTCAAAAGAACCAAGAAAGTCAAAAGAAAAGATTCATAAGGTTAGACATCATGAGAACTAAGAACTAAACTATTATATCAAACCAACACAACTGACATGTAATTGGCATTTTAAACTCACAACTCGAACGGTAAACCTAAAGTCTTCATATTGGTTAAACTCTTGAAATTTGGTAATTTGCTTGCTGCTGCTCCACTATTATAAGCAGGTTCATCACAACCTGAAATACAATTTGTATTTGTGTTGGTATACTAATTAAAACAACATCAATAAAAGTTAGAGTAAAAGTTTGAAACAACATTTACCACGTACACTTGATTCACAACAAATCTGAGAAGATTATCCCAAGGGTACTTTGTCTGTACAAGATCTGCCAGCTTTAGAGTCCAACATAGGGCTAAGTTTAATGGGCTTGGACCGTCGCTTTTAGAAACTTTCATTAGACATAATAATGCGAACTTAAACTAGCCTTATCAAACAAATTACCCTAATTGCAAAGGTTACAATCAAAGCCATGAAACCATTGACACACTAAAGATTAGTGGTGTTCATCGGTTTGGTTTTTGATTTTTCGGTTTATTCGGTTCAATTTTTTCAGTTCTGAAACTTAAAAAATTAAAACCGAAACCAAATTTAAATATTAAAACTGAAATCAAAACCGAACCGAAAACCGAGTTTGATTCCGATTAAAACCGAAATCACTAAAATAATAATCCTAACCAGAATAATTACTTACATACTAGTAACATGTTTATTGTTTAATAAACATAAAATAATACATCAAATATAATATAAATATGTTTTAATATGTTATTAATTTGAATTTGGTGTTTATTTCGGTTTTAGGTTGACCGAATTTAATATGTAAGTAATCTTGTATATATTGCTGTTTTTTTTATTAGTACTCAAATTTATTATATCTCTTCTAATTAGTGTAACAAACATTCATTGAAGAGTGGCGTAAATAATATACTACGGCTAATATATATAATAATACTATGGTATTTTGTGTCTTGTTAGAACAATCCCAGCGGTACATGCTGGGAGTCCGCCCTCACACTCGCCCTTGAGGGCTCCAATGGCGATCAAGTTGCCCTGTGCCACCCTCCGACGACACAACCCATTTCATGCTGCAATTTTTCCTCCACAAGCATAATTGAGGACGAAATCTTGTAACCTTTTTTCTTTTTTATTGTATTATCTTGTTAAACTGAAATAGAAAATGGGGTTATAGTGAGTAGAACATGGTGTTTCAAAATGGAGTTTTTTTTTTTTTTTTTTTTTTTTTTTAATAAAGAAGGTAGAAAAGGTAGAAGATGGTGTTCTTAATTTGAGTTAGGAAGATGAAGATACAGGTCATTTATTTTTTTGGGTCACCAACAACCACAAGTAATTATGTGGTGTAGAAATATTACACGTATTTTTTGTTTAACAATAATAATAATTGATTAATAATAATAGGATTTTATCATATATCCTCTGCTTAAGCTTGAAAATCTGATGTTTACCCACCTAAACTAATTAATACATATAAGCCCAATTTAAATAGTTAAGCACACATAAATATCTTTGAATCAAGCCATTCATAAAATAAAACCTAAAAAGCTTAATAATCTTTATTTTAAAATAATAATAATAATAATAATAATAATAATAATAATAATAATAATAATAATGATCGGTGTCGAAGGGCCGGTCAAAAATAGCCTAATTACTCTACTTTAGATAGGGTAAGCAGGATTCGTTCCACAGAAAGTTGTGGTTAACTAGCAAGCAATTTCAAGATTTGTTTGTTTGTGATTAACTAAAATTAACTAAAGTAAAGACTAGATTAACAATTACTAAGCAAATGTAAATTTTAAGTATTTAAGAACATAAACAATGAGCTAAATGAAAAAGTTGTAATCAATTGATTAAGTCTTTATCCCTTCACAATCCCAATCTAACATGCATTCATTCAAACAAGTATTATGCTTATTAAGTATTGATCAAATCTCATAGACAAGATTTCTTAGGCTTATTAATTCTAACTATCTTGGGATTGAAGCATGCAATCTAGACACTATGCCTTTATCCTTAATCTAATTAACACTAAGTTGGATCAAGAACACAATGTTAAATCACTATAATTCAACTTGCAATAATCACAATCAATAATACTTGCATTGATCAATAACCAATAGGTTTATAATATCACAATTCAAAAGACATAAGTTTTATAACATTACAAACCACATAAACTTGAATGAAAAGAACACATGTATCAATTGTTCATGGAAGGAATAAAGTGAAAGAAACTAGCCAAGCATGTTGGTGATGATGATCATGGTTGCTTCTTGAAGTTGCATGAAGAACACTCCATGAATCCTAGCTTGAATCTTGATTTGATGATGATTGATGGTGTGTTTTTGTGTGTTGATGCTCTAAAAACTGATGAAAAAGGATGTAAATTCGTAGCCTAGGGTTTCTATTATATAGGGGTGAAGTAGGGTAACCTCCAAGCGTTAAATCCCTCAAATTCGGCCTTAAATTTTATCCAAAAATAGTTCCAGCCGCAAATTACGCTCACCGGGCGCCTACATGCGCCCAGCCGCAAAAACCAGCCGCCTCCTTTTGCCCGTTTTCCACCTGAGAGAGTTTTTGCACCAGATGGGCTTCGGTTTTTGCCTTTTTTGCTTGTTTTAACCATCGTTTTCGCGTTCTCGTCCCAAATCGTTAATCATTATAAAAACCTCATGAAATAACTTTTTAAACCTCAAATATACACATAAAATTCACCTCTTAACATCAATAATGCTCGGCGTTTAAGACCCGATCAACTCCCCCACACTTATCATTGTTTGTCCTCAAACAATCCCAAACAAAATCTTCGACTCGAACCTTTAATTAAGCTTTTAACAACTGATAAATCTTCAAAGGATTGTATAAAACCGCAACGTCTTGAACTCAATGTGAAACATAAATTCTTCCGACATGGCTCTCACTTAATCAACTTTAACTTCTCGATTATGTGAACATCTCGTCTCGAGCAAATACTTCAAAATGTAACAAAACTTCAAACTTGGTGATCTTCAAATAAAACATAAGTCAAGTGAGAGCCATCCGCCATATGAACTAGATAAAAGAACCATATACCGTCAATGCTCCGGTATTTTGTGCTTGTGCTTGTTCCAATGCTCCGGTATTTTGTTAGTCACCAAATAGTTAACAATATGCGCGAACCAAGGTACCTACACAACACTAAACAAACACTCGTCTGGGAAATTTTCCTGGATCGATTTAGCAGGGTCAAACGGCGGTGGGGGTATCCTAGACAAATGGTCCGCCACCACATTCTCTATACCCTTTTTATCCCTTATTTCCAAATCAAACTCTTGCAACAACAGGATCCACCTAATTAATCTAGGCTTGGTCTCTTTTTTCTCTAGTAAGTGTCTTAGGGCACTATGGTCCGAGAAAACAACTACCTTAGACCCCCACAAATATGATCGAAATTTGTCTAAGGCAAACACTACCGCTAGTAATTCCTTCTCGGTTGTGGTATAGTTCACTTGGGCCTCCGAGAAAGTTTTAGTAGCATAGTATATAACTACCGGTTTCTTATCAACCCTTTGCCCCAAAACAGCCCCAGCTGCATAATCACTAGCATCACACATAATCTCAAATGGTTTGGTCCAATCGGGTGATTGCAAAATGGGTGCTTCGGTCAACTTATGCTTAAGGGTATTAAAGGCCTCCTTACACTGGTCATCAAAGTCAAAAGGTGCGTCTTTTAATAACAAATTACACAATGGTTTAGAAATAACGCTAAAATCTTTGATAAACCTACGATAGAAACCCGCATGTCCCAAAAACGATCTTACCCCCTTAACATTGGTCGGTGGAGGTAATGTGGAAATAAGTTGCACTTTTGCCCTATCTACTTCAAATCCCCGTTTTGACACAATGTGTCCCAAAACCACCCCTTCCCTTATCATAAAATGGCTCTTTTCCCAACTAAGGACGAGGTTGGTCTCGGTACACCGTTTTAAAACCTTTTCCAACATATTTAAACATGATTCAAAAGACTTGCCAAATATTGAGAAATCATCCATGAAAATTTCTAAAGACTTGCCTATTAATTCTGAAAAATACTCATCATACACCTTTGAAAAGTAGCAGGTGCATTACATAGACCAAAAGGCATTCGTCTAAAAGCATAAGTTCCATAGGGACAAGTAAAAGTTGTTTTTTCTTGGTCATTAGGGTGAATAGATATCTGATTGTATCCCGAATGCCCATTTAAGAAACAATAAAATTTCTGACCTGACAACTTTTCGATGATTTGATCAATAAAAGGCAAGGGAAAATGATCCTTTGAAGTTGCAGCATTTAACTTCCTGTAATCAATACATACCCGCCAACCCGTCACTGGACGGGTTGTGATCTTTTCACCTTCCTCGGTTTCCATGACCGTGATCCCAGCTTTCTTTAGCACTGTTTGAGTGGGGCTTACCCACTGACTATCCGAAATAGGAAAAATAATCCTCGCGTCTAACCACTTAAGAACCTCTTTCTTTACAACTTCCTGCATGTTCGGGTTTAACCTGCGTTGCGTGTCATGGGCAGGTTTAACCTCAGGATCTGTAACTATGCGATGCATGCACACTGAGGGACTTATCCCTTTCAAATCAGCTATAGTCCATCCCACCGCAGCCTTGTACTTATGAAGCACCTCCATTAAAGCTTTTTCCTGCACACCTGTCAAATCTGAAGCAATAATAACTGGCAAAGTGCCGTTAGTACCCAAGAATGCATACTTTAAATGAGAGGGTGATGGTTTCAGCTCAAGGGTCGGTGGTGATTCTAATGAAGGTCTCGTATTAGTATCAATGGACTTAGGTAGTGGCTCATATTTATGAGTCCAAGGTGGTAACCTAGCGTCCATTGTACTTGCTATAGCTAATTCGACTGCCTTAACCTCTTCACATTCCACATCCTCTTCATTACCTAAGCAAAATACTCCTACCGGGTCATTGGTTATTAGGTGAGAAGTATGTTTTTTCACTAGTTCATCAATCACATCTACCTGATAGCATTCATGGACATTTGGGGCGTGAAGAGAATTAAATATATTAATCCTCATCTTACGATTCCCGAATGATATGTCCATGGCACCCGTTCGACAATTAATGTGGGCATTTATGGTGGCCAAGAACGGGCGCCCCAAGATTATAGTGGGTTGGGCATCTCTATTCCTAGATTCAATATCCATCACAAGAAAGTCGACATGGCAATAGAAATCCTCCACTTTTACTATCACATCTTCTAATATCCCCCTAGGCGTTTTGATTGATTGGTCTGCTAGTTGAATAATTATGTCGGTTCTTTTCATTAAACCCAATTCAAATCGGTCAACTAGATAAAAAGGTAAAATATTGATGCTAGCTCCTAGGTCCAATAACGCCTTTTTCACATTCATGTTTCCTACAGTAACCGCTATCAATGGGGTCCCCGGGTCCTTAAATTTAGGTGGAAGTGTTCCCGAAACAACCGCACTTAGGTGCTCGGTTAGCTCCACCTTTTGGGTAAGGTCGCCCTTTGCTTCCTCTTTTGAGTGCAAAGGTCCTTCAAAAATTTAGCATAAGACGGGACTTGCCTAATAGCATCGAGAAGGGGCAAATTAATCTTAACCTGTTTAAATGTTTCCCACATGTCCTCCAGTTGTGGTCCCTTCTTCCCATAACGGAATTGGTTTGGGGACTCTAAGGCCTTGGGAAATGCTCCAATTTCTCGGTTTCATTAACGATTGATTCCTTATTTTTCACCCCCTTCCCATGGTTATCATTTTCACTTACCTCATCCTCATCAAGCACAATAGGAACCTCACTTGACTCTTGTTGCACTACCTATTTTTCACCAACCTTATTGTCATACTTCTTTCCACTTCGCAAGGTGCCTACCATATTAACACTATGCCCTTTTCCTTGATCCTTATGATTCGGATTTAGAACCGTGTAGCTTGGAATTGTACCCGGCTCCCGATTCCCTTTACTTTCCGCTACATTACCAATCTCCTTAGCCAACGCACCAATTGACTTGTTTTGCACTTCCACTATTTTACGCATTTCGGAGATAAACGCGTCCATCTTGGCGTCCGAGCTAGATGGTTGATTGGGTGGCGCATTGTTTTGATTTTAATTTTGGCTTTGATTTTAGTAATTGTTTTGGTTTTGGTTTCGGTTGTTGGGATAAGGATTTTGATAGTTTCTTTGATAGTTTCCTTGGTTCTGAAAGTTACCCTGGTTTTGAAAGTTGTTTTGCGGTCTTTGTTGGTTCCCTTGGTTAGCATTTAGAGCATTGTTATTGCTCCAACTGAAATTAGGATGGTTCCTCCAACCCGGATTATACGTGTTGGAGTATGGATCAAATCTTCGTCCCTGGACCTCATTAACTTGTTCCTCCACTATTTGTTGATTTACCGGTGGAATCCCATTTCTACATCCTTATGCAAAGTAAGAAGGATCTCCACAAATCTCACAAACTTCCTGAACCTGCGAAACATTACAAGCAAGACCCTGGTTTGGGTTGTTAAATATAAGCATTTTCAAATCATCTAATTCTTGTTCTAAGTTCCTAGATGAACCACCCAAGTCGGAAACATGATTCACCCGGGAGGTACTAGGTTGTTTACGATTAACCGAAGCTTGGGTTTTTGAACCCTTGCTTAATTGCTCAAAGAAGGTCCACTCGTCATCACTAGATCGAGTTAAAAACGCCCCACCACTAGCCGCCAAAAGGAATTGCCTATTTTGGGAATCCAAACTATCATAGAAAATTTTAATCGATTCCCACTTTGATATCTCATGGTGTGGACATGCCCTAACTAACTCCTTCAGACGCTCGTACGCTTCATGAAATAATTCACTCGGTAGTTGTTTAAAAGATTTTATTTGCGTACGCATGTCTGAAGTTTTACTTATGGGATAAAACTCCTCTAAAAACCGTTTTTTCATCACTACCCAAGTATTAATACTCCGGGCGGGTAAAGAGAGAAACCCTCGTTTTGCCTTATCTTTAAGTGAATAAGGAAATAATCGCAGACGTACCTCATCATCAGCGAAACCGTTTACCTGATTAGTAGCACATATCTCATTAAACTCAGTGATGTGTTCATATGGTTCCTCGTTAGCCATACCTCGGTAGGTTGGCAAGATCGAAATGAGTTGAGGTCGGACCTCAAATCGTCGATTGTTTCCTCCTGCCGGTGCAGGAAAAACAATGGGTGAGTGTAACACCCCGTACTAAATCATCATGTACGGACCATCATCAACAGGATCATTACAAGGTTAAGTACTATATGCGTTTTCAAAACAGAGTTGCAATCATTAATAAAAGTGACGTCATAACAAACGTCGAATGTTTTACAAACCAAAAGTATGCTTCACTAAGTAGAAGCGTTAAATAAGTGTATATGACCATAAAGGTCGTTACATAACATAAGTTCAAAAGTAATTAAGTTTGAATGCAAGATAAATAGTCATGCGATAACAACTCTAAGCAGCGGGTTCTACAGCACGACTAGTATGATAGCGGAAGCGACTTCAAGCACCTGAGAAATACACGCTTAAAAAGGTCAACACAAAGGTTGGTGAGCTATAGTTTAAGTATAACAGTAAAGTAAGTAGGCCACGAGATTTCAGTGCTACAACGAGCGTTCAAAAGCATGTAAAAGTATATGCTTAACCGTGGGCACCCGGTAACTAACTTAACGTTTAATGTACCCCCTGAAAGTGCACTTGGCAAGTGCGTATAACCTCGAAGTATTAAACACTCGTTAAATGCTAGCGCTACTAGCCCGAGTGGGGATGTCAAACCCTATGGATCCATATCTAAGATTCGCGTTCACGGTTCAAAAACCAATGATTAAACGTTACCGAGCTAAAGGGAATATTTATGCCGTTGTATAACCCACACATATATAAAGTTTAAGTACTCGTGCCTAGTATGTAAAACATAAAATCCGCATGTATTCTCAGTTCCCAAAATAAGTTAAAGTAAAAAGGGAATGCTATAACTCACAATGATAGTAGTAGCTGTAAAGTAGTAGTCGGGAATGGTGTGCAAGTAACGGTCCGAGTGTCCTCAACCTAAGTCAAATAGTACTAAGTCAGTAAGTCGTCTCAAAAGGTTTTTAAGTATGTAATTAAGGTCATAAGGGTCATCATCAATCATCATCAAACGAAAGGTATAGGTATGTTTGGTTCATAAAGGAAGTTTTAAAACAAAGGCTGACTTCGGTCAGTCGCCACGGTCTCTATACCTACTGAAATAAGGTGAGACCAGTGGCCATGGCTCCGTCTATGAGTCCCTTAAGTGTGGTTAAAATTACAGAAGCTAACTCGTCTTAGTTTGACCGTGGCGACGGTTTAAGTGCGAGTAGGTCAGAATTTTCTGCACAACGTTAAAGGACATAGTGACGAACGGAGGGCCATAAATCCTAAACCGTGACTCGTATGAAGATGAGTCTTACATGAAAAGTTATCTACTCGAAAAGTTCTATCCAAAAATCAAGATGGGATCAGCCCAGACCTACTGGTATGGTCCAGAAACAGTAGGTCAGAAACTTTTGGACAGAATGCAGTGGGTTTTCAAGGGTTCCGGTGATCTTGGTGTTGGATGCTCATCATGGTTCTCATCCTTGATGCGTCTAGCTTCAAGTGCACAACTCATGGATGTGTTTACATCATATTAACCAAGTCTTGACCATCATAACCCTAGTACATGTCTAAGACATTAGTTTGATGAACCAAAGTTACACCAAGTCTTAGATCTAACACATTCATGAACTTTGAAACAAATAACAAGTTACAACTTGAAATGAACTTAAGTAAGCAAGATCTTAGCTTGTAGAACATAGTTCTTAGTTAGATCTTGGAGATTAAAGACTCAAAAGTCTAGATCTATAGTTCTTAAGTCAATTCAACACAAGTTAGAGAGTTTAAAGTGTTGTTCTTGAACTAACAAGTTAGATCCAAGAAATATAAGATCAAGATTAACTAGTAATCATGACCAAGGTTACATGTAAGTAAAATAAAGTAAATACAACTAGTTACCAAGTAAATAAGAACTTTACAAATTGATTTTTACTTCTTAAAGAGATACTAAGCCAAAGCTTAGATCTAGAAATGTAAGTAACTTATGAACAAGTTCATGAACACTAAGAAAGATCACAACCAAGTGTTGGATCTATGATACTTGCACCAAAGTGTAAGCTCTTGTTGGTTTCATGTCCTTGTTCAAATGTGTAGTAAACAACTAACAATAAGTAATTTAAACAACATACAAAATAAAGAAAAAATAAATGATAAGCCTAAACCAACCATGAAGGTGGTATTCTAGTAACATACAACAAACAAGAACACAAGTAACAATTATGAAGATTATAAACTTTAAATCTTGAAAACAAGTAAAGTAGAACCATAAGTTATGAAAGAACTTAGATTCTTTGTTCTTGACTTCCTTAAACACAATGGAAGTAGCAAGATTTCATGAGATACAAACTACTAAGTTTGATCTTTAACAATGACAAGTAACAATTACAAACAACAAGTAGTAAACAAGAAATGATGATGATGATTTGAGAGAGCCTAGTATTCGGTTTTTAAGAAGTAACAAGGAAGGAAGAATAGTGTTGGAACTTACTAAATTTTAAGAGAAAAGGAGAGTAAAACTAGAGAGAAAGAAGTGTGGTTGTATGTATGTGTAAAATGAAATGAGAATGCAAGTATGTAGTGAGGTTTGAAAAAAAAAAACTCTCCTTTCCTACATACAAGGCCGACGGTTCTAGGAGCAAATAAGGGAGGTCAAATGCTTGCTTTCTTGTATTGGTTAATGGTGTGAGCTAAGTTGAGTAACAAGTTAAAACAACCCTTGCATGCTTGAGACATCTTTGTCTCCTAATTAACTTAAGTAACCTTGATTAATCCTAACATAAACTAGTCTTAACAAGTGGGCTAATAAGTCCATAAAAGAGTAGGGTGGGCTTACTTGGCCCAAGTCTAGTAATTAAAAGCCCAAAATTAATTAAAGGTGCAATTTAAATAATTAAAGCTCAAGTAATTAATCACTAACCTTGATTAATTAAAATGATTAATAATAAATAATCATGAATGTAAATAATATTCTAAAAATATTATTCGCGCAGTTTCGTGTGTCGTAGAGACGTTTCGGGCCCTTAAAAGTCAAGTACGGGCATTCATGGCAACATGTAAATGTCATTATATACATTCGTTTAATCACACGTATTAATAATAGTAATTATTAATAAATAAATGTTGGAAAATCCAGGGTCGTTACATTACCCACCTGTTAAAGAAAATTTCGTCCCGAAATTTAAGCTGAAGTAGATGGAGGAGTCGGGAAAAGATGAGGATATTTCCGCATCATTTGATCCTCTCGTTCCCAAGTAAACTCAGGTCCTCGTTTGGCATTCCATCGTACTCGTACAATCGGAATCTTGTTGCGTTTCAAAGTTTTGATCTCACGATCCATAATCTCAACAGGTTCCTCCACAAAGTGGAGTTTGTCATCAATAGTAAGTTCTTCCAATGGTATGATGAGTTCGGGTGCAGCAAGACACTTCTTCAAGTTTGACACATGAAAGGTAGGATGTACTGAGCTCAATTGTGCTGGTAGATCCAAACGGTATGCAACTGGTCCAACACGTTCCAAGATCTCGAAAGGACCAATGTATCGTGGGTTTAACTTTCCACGTTTTCCAAAACGGATCACACCTTTCCAAGGTGCAACCTTCAACATTACACGATCACCAACATTAAATTCAAAGTCTTTCCGTTTAAGATCGGCATAGCTCTTTTGGCGATCACGGGCAGTCTTAAGTCTAGCTTGGATCTGAGCAATCTTCTCCGTGGTTTCGTGAACTACCTCGGGTCCGGTGATTTGCTTTTCGCCTACTTCGGGTCAACAAATAGGAGATCGGCACTTACGACCATACAATGCTTCAAAAGGTGCAGCATTAATGCTTGAGTGATAACTGTTGTTGTACGAGAATTCGGCGAGTGGCAAATGCCTTTCCCAGGCCTTTCCAAAATCAATGACACATGCACGCAGCATGTCCTCCAAGGTCTGAATCGTTCGTTCACTTTGCCCGTCAGTCTGAGGATGATAAGCAGTACTCATGTCAAGACGAGTTCCCATGGCTTCTTGCAAAGAACGCCAAAATCTGGAAGCAAAACGGGGATCGCGATCGGAGATGATTGATAAAGGTACACCATGACGAGATACAACCTCTTTGATGTACAGCTGAGCAAGTCTTTCCATTGTATCAGTTTCCTTCATCGCTAGGAAGTGTGCAGATTTGGTGAGGCGGTCAATAATAACCCAAATAGTATCGCATCCGCCCACCGTCTTCGGCAGCTTAGTAATGAAATCCATTGTGATCCTTTCCCACTTCCATTGTGGGATTTCCGGCTGTTGAAGTAACCCAGAAGGTCTCTGATGCTCGGCTTTAACCTTCGAGCAAGTCAAACACTTACCAACATAAGTCGCAACGTCCTTCTTAAGATTCGGCCACCAATACTGTTCTTTAAGGTCGTGGTACATCTTACCTGCACCGGGGTGAATCGAATATCTCGATTTGTGTGCTTCATCAAGTATCAGGCTTCGTAGATCTCCATAGTAAGGTACCCAAATTCTTCCGGCATAACATCGGAGTCCAGACTCTCTAACCTCGAATCGAGAGACAAGTATGTTCAAATGCTCGTGAGATATGTTCTCCTCCTTGAGAGCCTCAATTTGGGCTACTCTGATCTGGTTGTTGAGGTTCGAATGGATGGTGATGTTCAGAGCCCTAACACGGAGAGGTGCCGTCCTCTCCTTTCGGCTTAAAGCGTCAGCTACAACATTGGCCTTGCCAGGGTGATAACGGAGTTCACAATCGTAGTCGTTGAGCATCTCGATCCATCGACGCTGTCTCATATTCAATTGCTTCTGATCAAATATGTGCTGGAGACTCTTGTGATCGGTGAAGATAGTGCTCTTAGTTCCATACAAATAGTGTCTCCACAATTTGAGCGCAAAGACAACGGCTCCAAGTTCAAGATCATGCGTAGTGTAGTTCCGCTCGTGAATCTTCAGTTGGCGGGAGGCATAGGCAATAACCTTTGATCGTTGCATCAGTACACAACCAAAACCACTCTTCGATGCATCGCAATAAACAACAAAGTCGTCACTACCTTCAGGAAGTGATAGGATAGGTGTGGAGGTTAACTTCTTCTTCAAAGTTTGGAATGCTGATTCGTGTGCGGGTTCCCAAATGAACTTCTTGCCCTTGTGAGTCAGTGCGGTCAAAGGACGCGCAATCAGAGAAAATCCTTCGATAAACCTTCGATAATAACCGGCAAGACCTAGAAATTGGCGAATATGCGTTGGAGTAGTGGGGGTCTCCCACTTGCTGATGGCTTCAATCTTGGCGGGATCAACTTTGATACCCTGGTCGCTCACAACATGACCCAAAAACTGTACTTCCTTCAACCAAAATTCGCACTTGGAGAATTTGGCGTAAAGTTGCTCTTGTCTTAAGAGTTCAAGCACTAGCCGAAGGTGTTGCTCATGTTCTTCTTCGCTCTTAGAGTAGATGAGGATATCATCTATGAAGACGATAACAAACTTATCCAAGTAAGGCTTGCAGACACGATTCATGAGATCCATGAACACGGCAGGTGCATTTGTCAAACCGAATGGCATCACGAGGAACTCATAATGACCATAACGGGTCCTGAATGCAGTTTTCATCACGTCACTTTCCTTCACCCTCAGCTGGTGATATCCGGATCGCAAATCGATCTTTGAATAAACGCTCGATCCTTGTAGTTGATCAAAAAGATCATCAATTCGTGGAAGAGGATATCGATTCTTGATAGTCAATTTGTTGAGTTCACGGTAGTCGATACACATACGGAAGGATCCATCCTTCTTCTTTACAAACAACACAGGTGCGCCCCAAGGCGAGAAGCTTGGTTGGATAAACCCTCGATCTAATAGCTCTTGTAGTTGACTCTGTAATTCTTGCATCTCGGAAGGTGCGAGTCTATAAGGTGCGCGAGCTACAGGTGCAGCTCCTGGCACTAAGTCAATCTGAAACTCTACTGCTCTCTGCGGCGGTAATCCAGGCAATTCCTCTGGGAAGACATCAGAAAATTCGTTCACAATTCGAACGTCGTTCACGTTCTTCACCTCAGTTTCTACCGCTTTCACATGTGCTAGGACAGCAAAGCGTCCCTTCTTCATAATCTTTTGTGCTTTCACGCAACTAATGAGGTTCAACTTCGAGGTACATCTCTCTCCATAGATAACCAGTGGTTCGCCATCTCCTTGTGGTATGCGAAGTGCTTTATCTCCACAGATAACATCGGCCTTTATCTTGCTCAACCAATCCATACCGACGATCACGTCAAAACTTCCCAGTTTGATAGGTATCAAATCAATTTCGAAATCTGCACCAGCTATGTTGATAATAGCTCCACGACTAATATGGTCAACCTTTTCAAGTTTTCCATTGGCGACCTCGACAAGCATACTTTCCTTTAAAGGAACTAACGACCAATCTAACTTATCACAAAAATGTCTACACACATAGCTCCTATCGGCACCAGTATCAAATAGGACAGAAGCTAAAAGATTGTTGATTTTGAATATACCTGTCACCAAGTCGGGGTTGTCGCGAGCGTCCCTTGCATTAACATTGAAGGCTCTAGCACGTGGTGGTCCGCCATCCTTACGCTTGTTTGGGCACTCGTTTCTGAAATGGCCCGTCTTTCCACACTCATAACATTTCCTAGGCCCATTGTTGTTGTGGTTTGGCTTCACGTTCAAAGTAGTAACCTTACAATCCTTACCAACATGCCCAGTCCGTTGGCATTTCTCACAGACAACATTGCAATACCCGGTGTGGTGCTTATAACACCTCTTGCATTGCGGTAAAGTTCCTTTGTAGTTCGGGTTGGAGCTGTTGTTGTTGGGGTTGGTGTTGTTGTTGTTTTGCCTGAACCCTTCATGTCGCTTCGCTGGGTTTTGATCATAGTTCTTACCCCTGTTGTTGTTGTGGTTGTTGTCCCATTTCCTTTTCTCGCCACTACTAGTTTCAAACTTAGCCTTCTCCGGCTCGTCAAGGATGATTTGATTCAAGAGAGTATGCGCCATGCGCATTGCTTCGGGAACGCTTGGTGGCTTGGATGAGGTAACATTACCCTTGATGGACTTAGGAAGTCCCGAGAAGTATTTTTCCAAGCGCTTAAATTCGGGGGTGACCATGGTCGGACACATAAGAGCCAACTCCAAAAACCTACGGTTGTAACTGTTAAGGTCGTTCCCTACGGCCTTTAACTGCATAAATTCGATTTCCATCTTCTGAATTTCGGTTCTCGGACAGTATTCCTCGATCATAGCACATTTAAATTCTTCCCAAGGCGTAGCATACGCCTCATCAATTCCTTGCGCTTGGGCCATGGTATTCCACCATGTAAGCGCGCCATCAGAAAGCGTGCAAGATGCAAATTTCGTTTTGTTAGCTTCCGAACAATTGCTAACCCTGAATACCGATTCCAACTTTTCAAACCATCTGGTGAGACCAACTGGTCCCTCGGTGCCGCTGAAGTTATGCGGTTTGCAGCTCTGGAATTCCTTGTAAGTACACCCATCTCGGACGAGTGGAACGACAGGCGGTGGTACAATTGGAGGGTTCCTTTCTGCTAGAGCAGCAGCAACACGTTCGTTAATCATGTCCTCAATCTGGGCGGCGGTAGGCGTGGTTCTTCCGTTAGCCATGGTATTCTAAACAAAAATTTTGACCCAAGTCAAAATCCAGCATGCAAGTAGTAATAATACAGTATATAGTGACCAATCATGGAATCAAAACATCACATGTTATTAAATAATGCATCTAGGTACAAACATCACAGAATCATAGTACAGCAATGTAAATAGAACATCGTGCAAGAATTAAATAACGCAAAGTTCCATTTGTTAATGATAATAAGTTTCATACATCTGAATAAGTTCGTACAATACATATGAAATACATGAAACTATATCTAGATTACATCAAGAAAACTAAATACAAGGTCCTACGGTGAAGGCGGGTGAACTGCTCCTCGAGCTCAGTGACTCGAGCTCGGAGAGTCTCAATCTCCCTCATCAGTTCCTCGTTAGAGGGAGCTGGTGGGGCAGGCGGTGCAGGTGGGGCGGGTGGTGCGGGTGGTGCCGGTGGTGCTGATGTAGATGGTCCGGCTCCGGATGTAGACGGTACGTCCCTAGATGTAAGTGGTGCGTATCTGAATCTAGGTGGTACGGTTCCAGGAATAGTCAATACGTAACGGGGAACCTTACGTATCTGTGGGTCGGCAGGGTATGGCACAACTCGTTTACGAGCAGTAACCCTACGTCGATGGCCAAAAGCATCAGTAAAAACACGACCTCCATTCACCCCTGGAATGACGGTGCCATCGAAACGGTACCGCTTCTTCGGCGGGGTGGAGGGTGCCTGAATAGGTCTATCGGCAGGATCCTCATCATCGCTGGAGTCGTCAGATGAGGTGTCGTCTGAAGGAGCATCGGTGGAAGACCCGTCGTCTGAATCATGTGGTGGTGACGCGGGTGGCGGAGGTGGTAATCCGAAATGTCCGAAAGCGGCCAACATCTGTCGGTGTCGGCCTGGCGTAATCACGGCTAGGCGTCCGTCGGGAGTGCGTCGGCAAGGTGTGCGCCAGTGATTACGAAAGGGACCTTCCCCGAACTCTGCGGGGATCTCCATACCACCAATGCGAGCCAGTTGCCTCGGGGGTCTGGAAGCAGACACTGGGGCAGGTGCGCTAGAGCTAGCTCCAGAAGTAGAAGCGCCGGGATCGCCAGTGGGTGTCGGGGCCGGAATATCGGTAGCAGCAGCAGCAGCAGCAGGTGCAGCAGTAGGTGGAACAACGGGGTCTGAGCCTGTACTGCCCGGAATGTCAACAGGTGGAACGTCCGACATCTGAACAAGGAAAAATAAATTTTCCATGTCAGTATGTCATAAAGCAAGCAAATAATAGGCCAACAGTTTAAATCATGTATGACAATAAGTAGCATGGCAATATCAGTAATTCGTATGAAGGTAGCATGCAATCGAAAGCAAGTAGCATCATGCAGTAGTGAAATCATGTAATAGCATGTGGCATATAGCAGTAATAGTAAGCAGCAGCATGCAGTAAGTTCAGCAGAAACACGTAAACTAACAAGTTGTAGATTAGTCCTATTAGTGAATCCTACTCGGGTCGGTCTTAGACTCACTAATGCAACCTAATTCCCTACAACCATCGCTCTGATACCAAATGTAACGCCCCGTACTAAATCATCATGTACGGACCATCATCAACAGGATCATTACAAGGTTAAGTACTATATGCGTTTTCAAAACAGAGTTGCAATCATTAATAAAAGTGACGTCATAACAAACGTCGAATGTTTTACAAACCAAAAGTATGCTTCACTAAGTAGAAGCGTTAAATAAGTGTATATGACCATAAAGGTCGTTACATAACATAAGTTCAAAAGTAATTAAGTTTGAATGCAAGATAAATAGTCATGCGATAACAACTCTAAGCAGCGGGTTCTACAGCACGACTAGTATGATAGCGGAAGCGACTTCAAGCACCTGAGAAATACACGCTTAAAAAGGTCAACACAAAGGTTGGTGAGCTATAGTTTAAGTATAACAGTAAAGTAAGTAGGCCACGAGATTTCAGTGCTACAACGAGCGTTCAAAAGCATGTAAAAGTATATGCTTAACCGTGGGCACCCGGTAACTAACTTAACGTTTAATGTACCCCCTGAAAGTGCACTTGGCAAGTGCGTATAACCTCGAAGTATTAAACACTCGTTAAATGCTAGCGCTACTAGCCCGAGTGGGGATGTCAAACCCTATGGATCCATATCTAAGATTCGCGTTCACGGTTCAAAAACCAATGATTAAACGTTACCGAGCTAAAGGGAATATTTATGCCGTTGTATAACCCACACATATATAAAGTTTAAGTACTCGTGCCTAGTATGTAAAACATAAAATCCGCATGTATTCTCAGTTCCCAAAATAAGTTAAAGTAAAAAGGGAATGCTATAACTCACAATGATAGTAGTAGCTGTAAAGTAGTAGTCGGGAATGGTGTGCAAGTAACGGTCCGAGTGTCCTCAACCTAAGTCAAATAGTACTAAGTCAGTAAGTCGTCTCAAAAGGTTTTTAAGTATGTAATTAAGGTCATAAGGGTCATCATCAATCATCATCAAACGAAAGGTATAGGTATGTTTGGTTCATAAAGGAAGTTTTAAAACAAAGGCTGACTTCGGTCAGTCGCCACGGTCTCTATACCTACTGAAATAAGGTGAGACCAGTGGCCATGGCTCCGTCTATGAGTCCCTTAAGTGTGGTTAAAATTACAGAAGCTAACTCGTCTTAGTTTGACCGTGGCGACGGTTTAAGTGCGAGTAGGTCAGAATTTTCTGCACAACGTTAAAGGACATAGTGACGAACGGAGGGCCATAAATCCTAAACCGTGACTCGTATGAAGATGAGTCTTACATGAAAAGTTATCTACTCGAAAAGTTCTATCCAAAAATCAAGATGGGATCAGCCCAGACCTACTGGTCTGGTCCAGAAACAGTAGGTCAGAAACTTTTGGACAGAATGCAGTGGGTTTTCAAGGGTTCCGGTGATCTTGGTGTTGGATGCTCATCATGGTTCTCATCCTTGATGCGTCTAGCTTCAAGTGCACAACTCATGGATGTGTTTACATCATATTAACCAAGTCTTGACCATCATAACCCTAGTACATGTCTAAGACATTAGTTTGATGAACCAAAGTTACACCAAGTCTTAGATCTAACACATTCATGAACTTTGAAACAAATAACAAGTTACAACTTGAAATGAACTTAAGTAAGCAAGATCTTAGCTTGTAGAACATAGTTCTTAGTTAGATCTTGGAGATTAAAGACTCAAAAGTCTAGATCTATAGTTCTTAAGTCAATTCAACACAAGTTAGAGAGTTTAAAGTGTTGTTCTTGAACTAACAAGTTAGATCCAAGAAATATAAGATCAAGATTAACTAGTAATCATGACCAAGGTTACATGTAAGTAAAATAAAGTAAATACAACTAGTTACCAAGTAAATAAGAACTTTACAAATTGATTTTTACTTCTTAAAGAGATACTAAGCCAAAGCTTAGATCTAGAAATGTAAGTAACTTATGAACAAGTTCATGAACACTAAGAAAGATCACAACCAAGTGTTGGATCTATGATACTTGCACCAAAGTGTAAGCTCTTGTTGGTTTCATGTCCTTGTTCAAATGTGTAGTAAACAACTAACAATAAGTAATTTAAACAACATACAAAATAAAGAAAAAATAAATGATAAGCCTAAACCAACCATGAAGGTGGTATTCTAGTAACATACAACAAACAAGAACACAAGTAACAATTATGAAGATTATAAACTTTAAATCTTGAAAACAAGTAAAGTAGAACCATAAGTTATGAAAGAACTTAGATTCTTTGTTCTTGACTTCCTTAAACACAATGGAAGTAGCAAGATTTCATGAGATACAAACTACTAAGTTTGATCTTTAACAATGACAAGTAACAATTACAAACAACAAGTAGTAAACAAGAAATGATGATGATGATTTGAGAGAGCCTAGTATTCGGTTTTTAAGAAGTAACAAGGAAGGAAGAATAGTGTTGGAACTTACTAAATTTTAAGAGAAAAGGAGAGTAAAACTAGAGAGAAAGAAGTGTGGTTGTATGTATGTGTAAAATGAAATGAGAATGCAAGTATGTAGTGAGGTTTGAAAAAAAAAACTCTCCTTTCCTACATACAAGGCCGACGGTTCTAGGAGCAAATAAGGGAGGTCAAATGCTTGCTTTCTTGTATTGGTTAATGGTGTGAGCTAAGTTGAGTAACAAGTTAAAACAACCCTTGCATGCTTGAGACATCTTTGTCTCCTAATTAACTTAAGTAACCTTGATTAATCCTAACATAAACTAGTCTTAACAAGTGGGCTAATAAGTCCATAAAAGAGTAGGGTGGGCTTACTTGGCCCAAGTCTAGTAATTAAAAGCCCAAAATTAATTAAAGGTGCAATTTAAATAATTAAAGCTCAAGTAATTAATCACTAACCTTGATTAATTAAAATGATTAATAACAAATAATCATGAATGTAAATAATATTCTAAAAATATTATTCGCGCAGTTTCGTGTGTCGTAGAGACGTTTCGGGCCCTTAAAAGTCAAGTACGGGCATTCATGGCAACATGTAAATGTCATTATATACATTCGTTTAATCACACGTATTAATAATAGTAATTATTAATAAATAAATGTTGGAAAATCCAGGGTCGTTACAGTGAGTGATCCTCAAAATCACCCGGTTGGTAGTAGGTATCTACTCCTCTTTGTCGTTCGGCCATCTCGTCCCGTTGATCAAAAACTTCCTCTTCAGTATCGGAATCTGATTTAGGAGAGTTTGGTGGAACAATTGGATGTGACTCTAACTGTGGTTGAGTTGATGCTGAAGCCACTGTCGAGCCCTTTAAAATTCTTGTAGCTTTTCGATTAGCTTTTGCGGATTTCTCGATTTCCGGGTCTAAAGGCTTAAGATTTTGATCTCCCGAACTCCGAGTTTGCATACACTAACCTGCACTTCAACAAAAACAAGAACACCGAGCGTAAAACTGACAAAAACGAAATAAACAAAACACTATTTTTGGATTTTTATTGGTTTTATAATTTTTATGGTTTTTCCAATTTAACACGAAAGCAATAAAATAAGAGCTTGCAATCAAGCGCACACTTCTCCGGCAGCGGCGCCAAAATTTGATCGGTGTCGAAGGGTCGGTCAAAAATAGCCTAATTACTCTACTTTAGATAGGGTAAGCAGGATTCGTTCCACGGGAAGTTATGGTTAACTAGCAAGCAATTTCAAGATTTGTTTGTTTGTGATTAACTAAAATTAACTAAAGTAAAGACTAGATTAACAATTACGAAGCAAATGTAAATTTTAAGTATTTAAGAACATAAACAATGAGCTAAATGAAAAAGTTGTAATCAATTGATTAAGAGTCTTTATCCCTTCACAATCCCAATCTAACATGCATTCATTCAAACACGTATTATGCTTATTAAGTATTGATCAAATCTCATAGACAAGATTTCTTAGGCTTATTAATTCTAACTATCTTGGGATTGAAGCATGCAACCTAGACACTATGTCTTTATCCTTAATCTAATTAACACTAAGTTGGATCAAGAACACAATGTTAAATCACTATAATTCAACTTGCAATAATCACAATCAATAATACTTGCATTGATCAATAACCAATAGGTTTATAATATCACAATTCAAAAGACATAAGTTTTATAACATTACAAACCACATAAACTTGAATGAAAAGAACACATGTATCAATTGTTCATGGAAGGAATAAAGTGAAAGAAACTAGCCAAGCATGTTGGTGATGATGATCATGGTTGCTTCTTGAAGTTGCATGAAGAACACTCCTTGAATTCTAGCTTGAATCTTGATTTGATGACGATTGATGGTGTGTTTTTGTGTGTTTGATGCTCTAAAAACTGATGGAAAAGGATGTAAATTCGTAGCCTAGGGTTTCTATTATATAGGGGTGAAGTAGGGTAACCCCCAAGCATTAAATCCCTCAAATTCGGCCTTAAAATTTATCCAAAAATAGTTCCAGCCGCAAATTACGCCCAGCCGTAAAAACCAGCCGCCTCCTTTTGCCCGTTTTCCACCTGAGAGAGTTTTTGCACCAGACAGGCGCCTACATGCGCCCCCAGCCGCCTCCTTGCGGCTGGGCTTCAGTTTTTTGCCTTTTTTGCTTGTTTTAACCATCGTTTTCGCGTTCTCGTCCCAAATCGTTACTCATTATAAAAATCTCATGAAATAACTTTTTAAACCTCAAATATACACATAAAATTCACCTCTTAACATCAATAATGATCGGCGTTTAAGACCCGATCAAATAATAATAATAATAATAATAATAATAATAAAATTTGAGCAAGTATGTCATGATTGGCAATGTTGTGTTATGGAAGAAAGTGGTGAGGAAAAGGGAGAGAGAAAGCTGATGTGGTGCTGAGGAAGTGTTGAGGAATGTGTTATGGTTTGGATTAGTCTTATTGTAATATTGTTATTCATATGATACCAGCTAATGTCGTACATTTGTACAGCATGTTTGTCACAATCACATATGTTTATTGTTTATTTTTATTTTGAACTGGCTTACATATGTTTATTGTCTGTCAAATACTTGTTTTTGTTGTGGATCAAAGTCCATATATAGTTTCAAGCAAAAGTCCAAGTCATCCTTAACATATCATAAACTAGCCTTTAAGAGCCCGTGCGTTGCACGGCGACTCTTAATCAAACAAACTGAAAACGTATATGTTAAGCAACTTCAAGATGCAAACAATACTACATTACCACAAATTTTGTCTTTAAACTCGGGTTTCAACCAACATTATTTATGCAGCATAATTGGTTATAGAATGAACTTTGGATATTAAAATATTTATGTCCTTACACTTGTCATCATATGAGTTAGAATTTGAATCCTAATCACAAATGGAATCTTCATCACAATATTTATAGCCATTGACAACAACATTGTCTATATCAAACCCCATGCTCCTTTGCAAGGCTACGAACAATAGGTTGAATAAAGATACACCTATTTTAGTCTTATTAATTTCATTAAGGTTTCTCCTACCTACAATCAGCATAGATACAATCGTTAAAGAATAAATAACTAAGAAAATTATATCATGTCCGTCTATGGAACTACTATTAGTAATACCTTTATAATATCACCTTGTGAATATGCAAAACCTTAGCAACTTTTCAACTTTCCAATTATGACTTGTTATCTCTATAGTAGCTTTATCACTTTGTACTTCACAAGGTGGTTAATATTCTTCAAGTTTGATCTCCCTTCAAAGGTGGTTGATATTCTTCAAATTTGATCAAAAAAAAAAAAAAAAAAAAAAAAAAAAAAAAAAAAAAAAAAATTAATTTGAAAGTTAAGCCTACTTATGCAAAATTAAAGGTTTACTTATCACACACATATTAACTTCAAGAAATATTGCAAATAATTAACAAACTTTAGGACCTAAAATAAATACCTTTTGAACGCTATTTGAACTGTTAACTAACCCGCCTGTTTTGCTACATTTTACTTATCGTTTATTTATATCCATTGAGCCAGTGCGTTACTTTTAGATATAACATTTACCCTTTCCTCAATTGCCCATAAAAGAAATTTTTAAAAAAGATGTTTTTACTTCATGAAAGTGTGTTAGTAAGGTTTGTTGTGGACTCATCTCATCGAGATAACAAAAGGAGACCTAACAGCATGAAAAAAATGAGATTATTCACATTAGTTGGACCTAACCGACGGAATATTTTAAAGATTACTTCTATTTAAAATATCCTCAAGCTTGTTGGGATAAAAAACGTGACTTGTTGGCAGCCAAATCAGTTTTTGCCCTTGACATGTATCAATATTTATTGGTTCTGACCCAAACCATTTGAACCTCTTACCTTACCCGCTAATTGTTCAAAAATTTCACAAGTCTGCACAACATTCAACCTTCGGTTCACATATCAATTTATTATTCATTTTAGTACATAATAATTTAATAATTCTTAAAAGTCAGCATGTTAGAAAGCAATTACTTTGTTACATTTTCTAAAGCCACATATAACAGCTTCTAACGACAATGACATGAACAAAGCTCTTTAAGAATCGCAAAAAATGTTCAAATTTTATCTATAAACACATAGTGAAACAGTTGAACAAGCATACCGTGCTAATTTGCATAACCATAAGTAACTTGATGATAACTTTTGAAGAAGGTCAATCATGACATGTATTTTGTCTCTTGTCTTGGCATTGTACATGCACTTGACAACATCATTCAGCACACTAACTCTCACCATCCTAATAAATTCAAGAAGCTTCAAAGTACTACAGGTTTAGGTATAAGTACATATCACAATATATGTAATTCCTAAATGATTTTCACCAAATAGAAAAATGGAACACCGTACATGGAGAGTATGTGTCATACCCTATGAACTATGCAAACTAAAACTCTACCTGATCAATATTTGTTTTCAGAATTTTCATAAAAAAAAATAAAAAAAAATAAACAATAAAAACTTACACATTACAACCTTTTTTAATGGCACACATGTGTACACATTAAGTTTTACAGCATAACTTAATATCTCAGTTACCTGCAATGTATATGGGTCAAATCTTTTTTTATATGAACCAACTGCCCTATCATAGTGTGACTGCAAAAGTATAAAGAGAATAAATAAACCAAAATTGTGAAAGCTGAAAGTCAACTTACTTACAAGTCAATTTGTTTCTTCCTGATTTTTTTTTTTTTTTAAAAGATACAATTACATCAACAGTCAAGCATGTTAGAACAGTTCCTAGTCTGATAATATAAAAGCCAAAACTTATGTGTACCTTGTTATCCTGACCTTTGTCAATGACGTTGAGATCGTTAACCACACAATCATATTGTAGATCGATTAACATTGGTTCCGTCAGGTATTCGATTGGGTGGTTCCTCACCATCCATTATTTGATGATACCTAAATTAACATACAAAAAACCATCTGAATCGATTTCAACAATGCTATATACTATATAGAATCTGATTTAATTAATATGAGTCTAAGATACATTCGAAAATTACATATCATTTATAAACCAATTTGCAATTGAAAACAGAGTAGCCATTTGCTGTCTAACGAATTGATTGGTTAATGAAAACAGAGTAACCATTTGCAGTTTAACCATAGAACATAGTAGTCTACATCTGCTGCATTGTTTACATATACAGTTGTCAAAATATCAATACAATGTTGATGTCCTAATGTAAAAAGTTACATGATAGATACAGATCATTATTGATAGGCTTTCATGCATAAGCTGCGTTTTCATGATTATTCATGAATAATGATAATCTATGTTCACCACATGGATACCAATTCCAAAAAATATCCGCTTAAAAACGTTAAACATATCACGATACTACACCAACACATAAGGACAACATAAATAAAATAAAGTGTCACCTGAGACTATAGACAAAGACCAATTCTGTTGACAATCGTAACTGTACCACTTCTAATTTTCATCAAGCACATCCCAAATGTTGACAATCGCAACTGTACAAAATTTCATCAGCTAAGAACATCAAAGTTAGAGAGCGTAATTAATAATTTCATTCTATGTGACATTTCCTCGAACACGTTATGTGCGAAATTTGAAAAGCACGTAACCTAAGAGATAAAAACATCAACTGACATACCTTTTTTCACCCATTTGAAGCTCCTTTGTTCACCCATTTGAAGCAGGTGTCTACGATGGTGAAGGAAGGAAGAAATCATCAACAAACAAACCTGAAGATCAACGATGAAGAAGATGAGAAATTCTGAAACTATTGAACTGAAAAAATTAATTAAGTTCAATAGTATTTAAACACAGGATTAACACGTGGACATAAGTAATTAGGGAGAATACTGGAGTGACATGTGAGATCTAATCTCTACGCTTTGTAAGACGTAGGGATAGGGATAAAAGTCTTCTAATTCTAAACGGAACGGTAAGTAATCATATTATTATTCCCTAATAATTATGTCGCCTTAAGTTTATAAATTGGGCTGTCTCAATAATTTAAATGCGCTAGACGAAAATAAAAATAGACCCATATACAGGTTAAAATTTTCAATACAAATTTCGTAATGAATGATATTTATAATAACAAATTATCTGAATCAATAATAGCGAATAAGATCTCGTAATAAATGATATTGACGATGAATTCTTACATTTTTGAATTGTAGTCATTTTGTAAATTGATTAACTTACTATCTTTTTAAAATTTACTTGGCTATTTTTTAATTAGTTTGTTTAATTATTTTGCAAACACAATATATATTCAAAAATTTAGGCTATTAATATTTGGGCTTTAGGCGATTGTCATCTTGCCCATGTTCGAAGACGACTCTGTTTATAAGTATAGATACTTTGATGAGCATCATTGGGTACCCATGGTTTATGCATTACACCATGTGGTTTCTTATGTCTTTACAGACGTTGCACTTTTGCAGGGGCAGAGCTAGTAGGGAGGCAGAGGGGTGCTTTGCCACCCTCAATCGTACCTATGTAATTGATATTCAGTTGTATTTCATACATGTGTAATTGATATCCAGTTGTACTTTAAAGGAGATATTTGTTAGAATGTTATAATTCACCCATGATTCTTATTGATCAAATAGGCCAAATATATAGTACATGATCTGATCTCATATCCCTTAATTTTAGGGATCCTACATTTAATATGAGATATGGATAGATATGCCTACATTTAATGCTAGATATTACATAAGATATTGTCTACGTCTAATATCCGTTAACATCCCCCCGCAGTTTGAGCGGGAAATGAATGAACGGTCAAACTGGATTAAAACGCTAAAAACTAAATAACATTCTTCTTTCGTGCATTGAGCAGACTGATATTCGTTGATGTGGTTGTGTATTGCTTGACTTTGTTTCCTTTTCCGTAGCGTTTTTTTTTCTTTTACGGCGTGGCTTGCTTTGCCTAAGGATTGAGCAGGACTTGGGCATAGAACTTTGTCGACGATAACAGTCATATTCAACGCTGCAAAAGAGAGTTGTTTTTTTTTATTCCTCTTTATTTTATTTTTTTCTTTCGGGGTTTGGAACCTAATAAAGCTAGGCGGCTCATCCCCACGCTGATTATATATATAAAATGATAAGTGGACAAAACAATTCAATGCAAGTGGGGTTGAAAAGTATTCAATCATATTCCACATATGTCGGCTGTTGTCTTTGCACACCTACAAAATGTGTGGCATGTGAATCCACTTCATATACTAATAAATAATAGTGGCTAGAGAGAGCAAGATATGACAATTATACAAACAAGTTAACTGGTAATACTTGTTTGGAAGAAGAAGAAAATAAGGAAGGTCCAAGATCAGTGGATAAAATTTTAGAAAGGGAATATAGAGTAATTTTGCTGTGATACACGAGATCACGAAATGGGGCTAGTGAAAACGTTAGAGAAGAAAAAAAAAAAAAAAACTTTGAGATGGAGAAAAAAATATAAAAAAATTGGAGCCTGACAATTTGGTGATAAAGAAAGGAAGATGATGATCATGTCATCGTGAAGAAAAAGAAATGAAGAACAGAGAAGAGGAAGGGGTTTAGGATCGGTGGTAAGATGACGGTGTATATTTCAACCGTGATTTGAATGCTTTTTGCAAGGAATTGAAAAAGAAAAGAAATATAGAAGACGGGAGCTGAAACGGTGTATATTTCAACCGTGATGTTGCTGCTCCGGTGGTGGTATGACGGGGCATATTTCAACCGTGATTTGGGTTTTTGTGAGTTTTTGCAAGAAATTAAAAAGGAAAGATAGAAGACCGAAGTAGAGTTTCGGCAGATAGATTGAAGAAAAAAAGATAGAAGACCGAAGTAGAGGTTCAGTATTGATGGGGTTAGGAAGAAGATTTGATGGGTGGTAGAGCAGAAGCGGCACACATTCGGCCGACTAGGTTTTGGATCAAACTCTCTGATACCATGTTAGAATGTTATAATTCACCCATGATTCTTATTGATCAAAGAGGCCAAATATATAGTACATGATCTGATCTCATATCCCTTGATTTTAGGGATCCTACATTTAATATGAGATATGGATAGATACGACTACATTTAATGCTAGATATTACATAAGATATTGTCTACGTCTAATATCCGTTAATAATATTTTGTTACAGTTAGGGTTTACGATATACGGAGTTGTGAATTGCAGATTGGGGAGAGAAAGACTTTACTTACTTTCTAACTTAACCCCTTAAATTCTTTTCGAAATTATTTAAAAGTAGTTGTAAACTTTTTAAAATCACATCAATAAGAGTACGTTTTGTTAGAGAATAAATAATGTTTATTTGTTAATACTACAATTTTTACAAGTCTGAAAATGTACGATAATTTTTATTTAATATTAAATTTAAGATGAAAAAAGTGTAAATAAAATTATGTATTGGAGTCTCGTTTATTAACTTAATATATCGGCTATTGCAAATGGTTGTTAATAAAAGATTTCATAACTTCAAAACTTTGTTTGAAGTATGAAGTACTTCAAAAAAAAATTGAACAAAACACCATATTAGTTGTTATTGATATGTAAAATTTTGCTTACGATATTGTTTTATTGACATGTTGAGTTGAGCCACCCTTAATTAGAATTTCTAACTTCGCCTCTACACTTTTGAACAACAACATTACTAACTATGTTAGATTAGAGGGACTATTTAGGTTGTGAATTTATATATATAAAGGATAAAGGATTATTAACATATAATTAAAAAGTTTATAAAGGATTAAACCGATTATAGATACAACTGTAATAAGCAACAAAATAAAATATATTATCCTTATATCTAATTGGGATACCAATTATAACTAGTAAATTTTGTAACCTTCACAACGCTACACAAAACTTTTCTTTTTCACAAATAAACGCAGATATAAAAATATAAACTTTAATTAAATTTTTTAACTATTACAAATTAACACAAAACTTCTAATTTTTATAAATTTGGCATACCAATTATAAATAGTAGTGACTTTTACAAACTTAAACAAAACTTTTCTTTTTTACAAATAAACACATACATAAAAACATAAACTTTAATTAAACTTTTTAACGTTTACAAATTAACAAAAAACTTCTAATTTTTATAAATGAACACTCCTACTAAAACATAAATTTTTTATAAATTTATAGGTATCTAAAAGACAACCATATTATGAATAGTAAGATTTCGCAATTTTGTGACTTTTAGAAAGTTACACAAAACTTTTCTTTTTTACAAATAAACACATATATAAAAACATAAACTTTAATTAAACTTTTTAACTTTTACAAATTAACACAAAACTTCTAATTTTTATAAATGAACACTCCTACTAAAACATAAACTTTTTATAAATTTATAGGTATCTAAAAGACAGCCATGTTATGAATATTAAGATTTCGCGCAATAAACATTTGTACCTTGAGCTTAAAGTGTTATACACACAAGTACCCGCTACTACACGTTGACAACTATGGAAAACTATAGGGGTCGAAAATTAATTTTTTTTGGGGGATAAATTAAAACTTTTGCTGGAGGCAAAGGTTAATTTAGGGGGTACACCGGTAAATTCTCTAATTTTTATAAAAATCCCCCACTAAATCCACCTAAATTTTTAACGGATTTTATCTTTTCGTTGACTTCGAGTTACGTCTCATCGGCATAACCATTAAATATGAAATAATTTTAAGAACAAAACGCAATAAATGTATTCGAAACGGAGCCCGACGTGAAGCAACAACTCCTCATTAATAACTAAATCAAAACATTAATATACAAATTTTTATCACTAAAAACAACTATGAGACAACTTTTTTTTACTGAAAGTGGTAGGTATATACGAAATACTTATGTATGGAAAGGAGAGAAATAACTTTTTTTATATGTAACTTTACTTTCGTTGAGCTCGAGTTACGTTTCACCAGGAAAATCGTTAAATACGAAATAATTTTACGAAATTAAACGCAAGATATTATATTTGAAACGGAGTCCCCGACGCGAAGCGAGGGCATCCAACTAGTTGGCTGAAAAATGTTATCGGTTTTTCAAACAGTATTATTACCGTTAATAACTATTTTTTAACTTTTTTTTTAAATTCAATCTATTATCTATATATCTAATAGAAAAAAATAATGAATAGTACCAACAATGAATAGTATCAAGGGCATTTTCGTCCTATCACTTTTTTCCCCTCCTAACTAAAATCCCCTTCTGCCTTCTCAAACCCTCCAGAAGAGTCCTCCCAACTCCATTTCTATTCTCCAACCTATTCAACCTCACACCTCTCCAACTTTCTTCACCAACCTCCTTAAACCAAGATACTAAACCACCAAGCTTAAAACATTAAACCGTATATCATATACTAACATTTCTTCCACTTCCTTCTTCATCATGTAGCTCTCTTTTCTTTTCTTCTTCTTCTTTCCCATCGTGTAGAAAAACACACCAAAACCAACGAACAAAAATCCACCATGATAGAACTGAGAGTACAGCAGCAGCAACGGTGCAACATCGAGGTTAGGTACAACAGTAGCAATAGCGATGGATGGTGGTTCATCGACGGAGCTATGATTCCGGTAATTTTTGACACTTAGGATCGGAAAACGATTTGGATGCTTTTTATATTATGAAAACTATATATTGGAATTTTATCTAATGATTTGGGTGTTCTTATATGTTTGTGGTAAGGAAACACATAAACCACCAT
Source organism: Rutidosis leptorrhynchoides (assembly GCF_046630445.1). Lineage (NCBI taxonomy): Eukaryota > Viridiplantae > Streptophyta > Magnoliopsida > Asterales > Asteraceae > Rutidosis > Rutidosis leptorrhynchoides. The sequence continues at coordinate 199,701,353 of NC_092335.1, forward strand.
CAGAAGTGAAACCCAGATCTTGATATTTTATATGTTTTTATTGTAATTTGTTCCTTTATATTTTTAGTTTATGTGTTAGATCTCAAATTTATAAATATTGATGTATATTAGTTTTAAATTGAATTGATTTCACTTTGGGATTTTGTGTTTGACTATTATGTTTTCTTGAAGATGAAGAATAATACGGAGTACGTAGTAAGAAAAAAGCTAAAGGATAAACGAATGGTAAAATACATAAAATGTGCTGATTTAGTTTTATTGTATATTGTATATTTTTTTTAAAAGACATGCATTTTTAACGAATGAATGGTTAGAGACATAAATGAACGAACGAATTTTACACATGTACATGTATAATGTATTACTCCGTGACCCATCGTAACATTTTTATTTATTATTAATGTATAGTAAAAACGTTGAAATTTATAAGATTTATAATAGTACTCCTATATAGTTGAAACCACCTGAATGAAAAACGCTGAAGAATATATTAATAAATCACATATCAGGCCTGCAAAGAAGGCTTAGGGTTTTTACCGTTTTTAATTTGTTTCTTTTGCTTCTATTGTTCTTTCTTTTTTTATAAAATCTTTCAAGCGTGTTCCCGACGCAACTTTTGTCATACCCCCTAGATAGGGCCGGGGAAATATGACTTCACAATATCACAACACAAGTATATATAAACGAGAACGACTCTATATGAGACGTTTTAATTAAAAACCAATGTATTAAAGCAGCGGAAAGTATAAGTCATTACAATTGTAAACTTAAATGTTTTAATGCAATAATATGAATGTATGAATGCGGACTCCAAAAGCACCAAAGTCCAAGTAGCAAATAACTTTAGCAATCTTCACCTGAGACAAAACATGCTTAAAGTGTCAACCAAAAATGGTTGAGTGAACAACATAGGTTTATAATATATAGTTTTAGACCACAAGATTTAGTTATAAAGTTTAATCAGTTCGTTAGTAGTGCTGAGGTATATGATATCGAAACTAAACATAAGTTACCCTAAACACTTCACGTTTGTGTCGTTGAATCATTATTATGTACCCCCTTGACGATTACGCCAATGGGTAGAGACGTCACTCTCAGTAGCCTACTCACAATAATTAAACTTGCAACATTTCAATTCCAGCAATTAACAATATTATGGTGGGGATTTGCATGTAAGAATACAAGTTAACAAAAGTCTCATGAAGTTAAATATCAAAAAGTTTAGGCACTTGTGTCTAAATTGTAAATCATTTAAAAGTAAGCATGTGTCTCACCCCAAGATTTATAAAATTCAATAAAATATGTAAAAGTGGGGCTATGAGTTCACCTTAAATAGCAGTTGAAGTTATTCCACAAAAGAGAAGACTGAACGGGAGTAAACGATCGGGATCTCAACCTAGAGATATGAACTTGGTCATTAGTTTGTTTAATCTAACGAGTAAGTATTCATAAGAGTTTTATGAGTTGTTGAGTTTGCAATCAAGTTGTGCCCACTATAATCAAGTTTAGATATTGTACAACTTTGCCCAAATCTCGTTGCTATCAATTTCAGTTGGACTATAAGTCTTCATCCATATGACCGTAAGTAGCGGTGAGGTTCGTATAAACCATACGTTATTGGTATGATTATAGTTTTCACGTTTTATGCGCGTATAGGAATACGACACACTTAGTATTATTTATGTATTATTATAGTGTATAGTTTTATTAACTAGTATATATAATATATATTTAATATTTAGTTGAATTAAAATGTTATAGTATAATAATAGTTTATATGTTTTATTATTATTATCACCATATAAATCTTTCAAATCTTATCATTTTCTAATTATATTTTAAGTAACTTAAATAAGTTCTAAATCTTTAACTTTTGTCTTATCTAGTTAGTAATCTATGTGCTTAAACTTATCATTATCACTTTTTATTATCTTTAATTGTTTTTAATCACCATTAAATTTTTATAATTATCCTCCTATTATTTCTATCCCTTAATTATCCCCTAATTATGTTAATTCATTCTTATCTTTATCATAATACTTAATCATAATCATCATAATACTTTTATTCATCATACTTATTATCTTAGTTATCATAACATTATACATATAGCATAACCTTTAATCATACTTAATATAATCATAATCATATCATCATAATCTTTATATAATCTTCGTGTATACTTCCTAAACTTATTCATAATCTTAATATAAGTATTAAAGTTTATAACTTTTATCAAATTCGTATTAATGTTAATAATAATACTACTTAAATTATCTTTTCAATATCATACTATATATTGTAAAGTTTATATCTTCATCCACAAAGACGGAGGATAGTTAGGACAGGTGGGGGTTCCAGCCCCACCATAAAATATAGTCCTTTTAGTAATTTGCTAGTTTTATAAGGACTGGATATGAAAGTTTGATTAATGGGCCCTTGTTGAAAATATAACAGACACTCTGAGCTTTACTAATTGGGTTTTTAATAACCATCCATTTATTTTACTAGTCCTTATTAGTTTACAAACTGGGTTTGTTGATATTATTATTTATTATATTATATAATTCAGTGTTTCATGACTTCATTATTTCAATTGTAATTTTAATATATTAGTTAATTCTTTTATTGATTAACTTGGATTAGATTTAATAATAATGAAGAAATTTTTTGAATATTGGTACGTTAACTGAGTGGTAAACTTTTGGCCCAAGTTTTGCGTCGTCTAGGTCTATACTTTTATTAATTAACTAGAAAAAGTTTATAGTTTATGATTTTATTAATTAACAAATTAAACGGGTTACAATTACTATCTTGAATGATTAATTAACCTATCTCAACATAATTAACCGTTAATTGTTGTATTTGATAAATTTTAAACTTCATGGATGCTTTATTTATATATAAGAAAGTACATGTTTTTCTTGACTTTATTTTTTTTTTTTTTCGGTTCCCGTTATGTTAATTTTCAAGCTCCGTGCCTGTTCATCCATGACTATATGTACATATGCAAGTATAGTTTTTACCGGTTAATTGTTATAACGAATTCTTTTTAAGATTCATAACCATCTTATTATATTTAGTAACTTTTTAATCATAACTTAATCATCCTTTTTGTTTTAGCCACTACATAAGTTTATTATAACTTTTAACCATCTTTTAAATTATTAATCATAATATGTAAAAGTAAAATCATAAGTAAAGATTAAAATTAAAAAGTTAAGTTTTATGTTTATACCTAAGCAAGAATCAAAAACAAATGATGTGAGCTCGGTTGTGGATCTCGTTTGAAAACAGGAACAAGCAAAAGCAGCTCGATCGAATGGCTTGATCCTTGGTTGATGTTCGAAACAAAACTGCAGTAGGTGGTCGATTGTGGTGACCTTGTTCCCCTTCGACAACAAGTAACAAAGGGTTTTGGTTTTGCAGCTGAAACAGGAACAGAAACAACAGCAACTTTGCAGCAGCAAAGGTGCAAAACAGGCGGGTTTTTGGTCGCGCAGCCGCAGCAGAAAAAGAAGCAGCAACACAGTAGCTTTGGGGGCTGTTTTGGGGTAGTTTTGGGTTGTGTTTGATGGTGTTTCACAGCTGCAAAAACAGCAGGAAGAGTGGCGACATAGGGCTGCAAACAGACAGCAAAAATGGACTGCGATGGTAGCGGTTTGGTGGTGGGTTTATGGCGGACAGCAGCAGCAATCCAGGAGCTGCAGTAGGGCGACTTGTGGACTGTTTTAGGTCGTTTTTGGGTCGAATAACAGCAGCAAAAGCTGCTGTTTTGGGCAGCGGTTTGGCTGCAAAATAGCAGCAGGTTGTTGGCGAATGAAGGGCTGCAAAACGCAGCAGCCTAGCGGCGGTGGTGGGGCTGTTTGGAGTTGTGGAGGGTGGCGACAAGCTGCATAAAAACGCAGCTGTAGGATTGTTTGAAGGTCGACTAGAGTGGTGATGATGTGGTTGATCAAACTGCCGAGAAAAGAAGAGAAAAGAGAGATTGTGGAGTGTGGTTTTGTGATGCAATTTATGAGTTTGATGAGTCTCTTTTTATAGTGAAAAAAATGGGAATCATAACCACACTAGGACTTCTAATTGATAAGCTTATAGAAAGATTTAGATTTGGTTTCAAATTAGGATTAAGATCAAGGAGTTGTGATTAGATTAGGTCTGTCATTTGATTTAGATTAGGATTTAGTTTGTTAATTATCTCTTATGTGTATTTGATTTATTATATTTTCTTTATAAAAATGCTAGCCGTAATTAATACTATTATTATTATTTTTATTATTATTTACTTGATAAGTATCATTTTATTTACCACTTTTACTACACAAGTTTAATCATTATTATTTACTTCCCATTAATTTTAATTTATAAGAAATGTCACATTTTTATTTATTACTTATAGATAATTATAATAATACAGAAAAACGTAAGCCTCGATTAACAGAGAGTGTCGACTAAAAGTTTACTATTTGGTCGACGTTTTGTTAAGTAGAGTTTACGAGCACACAACCCTAAGGGCAACATAGTAAAAGTAGAAGTGAAAAAGTGAGGGTCGTTATAGTACCTCCCCGTTAATTTAAACTTCGTCCAGAAGTTTCACGAAGACTTCTCGGATGCATCCGCGGTTGAGAATAGATGTGGATATTTCTGCTTCATCTGGTCTTCACGTTCCCAGGTATACTCGGGGCCACGTCGTGAATTCCAACGGATCTTAACAATAGGTATATGACTCTGCTTTAAACGCTTGATCTCTCGATCCATAATCTCTATTGGTTCTTCAACGAAGTGCATTTTATCATCAATGCGTATATCATCTAACGGAATAAGGAGCGTGTCATCAGCAAGACACTTTTTAGAATTCGAGATGTGAAATGTATAAACTTTAATTAACAGGAAGTGTTGACTAAAAATTACCATTCGGTCAACGTTTTGTTAAAGCAAAGTTTACACTTAATTACAGTGGGAATCTACATTTCCGTCCGTATGAGGCCTCCAATAAAACTTCTTCACATCGTGATACATTTTACTAGAGCCTGGGTGAATAGAATATTTAGGCTTATGGACTTCATCCATGACTAGTTCTAGAAAAATTTCTGAATAGCGGTGATTTTTATAGGAACGACATGTATTCCTTCACTATCAACTACATGTCCAAGAAATTGTACGGTTCGCAGCCAAAGTTCACACGTGGAAAAATTTGGCATACATAAAGAATATCAAAAAACAGATCATGCACCTTCCTTGCTTCTGAAAAACATTATGAGTTCCTTCTTTAAGAGCTCTAGAATCAATCGCAAATATTGTTCATGCTCTTTCTCGCTCTTGGAATAGATTAAGATGGCATCGATGAAAACGATCATGAATTGGTCAAGATAAGATTTGCATACACGGTTCATAAGATCCATGAATACAGCAGGAGCATTGGTTAAACCAAAAGACATGACAAGAAACTCATAATGTTCATAACAAGTTCGGAAAGCAGTCTTAGAAACATCAGTTTCCTTGACTCTTAATTGATGATAAACCGACCTAAGATTAATCTTCGAATAGATACTTGACCCTTGCAGTTGGTCCAACAGGTCATCAATACGCAGGAGTGGATAACGATTCTTGATTGTTAGCTTATTGAGTTCTTGGTAATCAATACACATTCTCAACGTGCCATCTTTCTTCTTGACAAATAGAATGAGTGCTCCCCACGGAGACGAGCTAGGACGAATGAAACCTTTCTCCAAAAGTTCTTGGAGTTGGTTGGATAATTCCTTCATCTCAGATGGAGCTAAGCGGTATGTTGCCTTTGCAATAGGTGCATCACCGGGGGTCAAATCGATCTGAAACTCAACCTGTCGTTGGGGAGGTAGACCAGGGAGTTCTTCGGGAAATACTTCGGGAAATACTTCGGGAAAGTCTCTAACCACCGGTACATCTTCAATGCGTTTCTCTTCCGGTTCGACTTCCTTAACATGAGCTAAGATGGCTTGATATCTCTTCATTAGATATTTGCGGGTTTTGATGCATGAAATGATATTGAGTTTGGAACCACTCTTTGCACCTTCAATGACTAGAGTTTCACCATTCTCTAGAGGAATACTCACGGTTTTATCGAAGCATAAAATTCTCGCTCTCAATGGATCTAAACAATCCATTATAAATACATCGAAACTTCGTAACTTGATCGGAAGTACGTCAGTGTACTCATAAGTATGAGGTAGTTTGGTTATAACGAGTTATTCATATATCTACAAATAAGATGATGATTACCCTTCATGTAATAACATTGAGATTTTTGAATAAGTGGCTTGGAAATTTTTCTTTGATTCAGTTTCTATTCCATATGTCATGATATTGGAATTTCTATATGAATTACCGTAACATAATCACATTGATCATGTTTCACTAATTCACACTTCCATTCCAAGGTCACTTCATACTGTCAGGATATGTGATCAAACTACAGAATTTTTTATTAGAAAACTTTCTAAGGAGTTAAAGCTCAATTGCCGTTTAAAGAGTTCATAGCCTAAAGCGTTTCCCAACGCACCAAAGATTGCACGGAGAGATTCTTCATGAGTCTAGAAGGACATTTTCTAGTTCTTAAACCAAGGCATCAAGGTATGTATTATAACAATAATGTTATGTACATAGCCGTAATAAATGACATGGAAAATGTCGTGAAATTCAGAAGTCATAAATGACATCCTTAGGAAAGTAAGCAGGGTATCGAGAAGGATGCTAATGAAAGATGCAAGGGTAAGATATAAAGAAACGTATAATAAGGAAGCACTAAAAACTAAGGCAGGAATATGAACAAGTAAAGACACTTAAAAACAAAGGCAAGAATTTAGACAAATAAGAAAGGCACTTAAGCTGAGCCAGGAAAAGTTATAGTCCTAAAGATTGCTAAGGTACCTAACTAACACATAAGGCACACATAAAATGCAATCCTGGTTCTCTATAACAAACCTGGCTCTGACACCACTCTGTCATACCCCCTAGATAGGGCCGGGGAAATATGACTTCACAATATCACAACACAAGTATGTATAAACGAGAACGACTCTATATGAGACGTTTTAATTAAAAACCAATGTATTAAAGCAGCGGAAAGTATAAGTCATTACAATTGTAAACTTAAATGTTTTAATGTAATAATATGAATGTATAAATGCGGACTCCAAAAGCAGCAAAGCCCAAGTAGCAAATAACTTTAGCAATCTTCACCTGAGACAAAACATGCTTAAAGTGTCAATCAAAAATGGTTGAGTGAACAACATAGGTTTATAATATATAGTTTTAGACCACAAGATTCAGTTATAAAGTTTAATCAGTTCATTAGTAGTGCTGAGGTATATGATATCGAAACTAAACATAAGTTACCCTAAACACTTCACGTTCGTGTTGTTGAATCATTATTATGTACCCCCTTGACGATTACGCCAATGGGTAGAGACGTCACTCTCAGTAGCCTACTCACAATAATTAAACTTGCAACATTTCAATTCCAGCAATTAACAATATTATGGTGGGGATTTGCATGTAAGAATACAAGTTAACAAAAGTCTCATGAAGTTAAATATCAAAAAGTATAGGCACTTGTGTCTAAATTGTAAATCATTTAAAAGTAAGCATGTGTCTCACCCCAAGATTTATAAAATTCAATAAAATATGTAAAAGCGGGGCTATGAGTTCACCTTAAATAGCAGTTGAAGTTATTCCACAAAAGAGAAGACTGAACGGGAGTAAACGACCGGGATCTCAACCTAGAGATATGAACTTGGTCATTAGTTTGTTTAATCTAACGAGTAAGTATTCATAAGAGTTTTATGAGTTGTTGAGTTTGCAATCAAGTTGTGCCCACTATAATCAAGTTTAGATATTGTACAACTTTGCCCAAACCTCGTTGCTATCAATTTCAGTTGGACTATAAGTCTTCATCCATATGACCGTAAGTAGCGGTGATGTTCGTATAAGCCATACGTTATAGGTATGATTATAGTTTCCACGTTTTATGCGCGTATAGGAATACGACACACTTAGTATTATTTATGTATTATTATAGTGTATAGTTTTATTAACTAGTATATATAATATATATTTAATATTTAGTTGAATTAAAATGTTATAGTATAATAATAGTTTATATGTTTTATTATTATTATCACCATATAAATCTTTCAAATCTTATCATTTTCTAATTATATTTTAAGTAATTTAAATAAGTTCTAAATCTTTTACTTTTTTCTTATCTAGTTAGTAATCTATGTGCTTAAACTTATCATTATCACTTTTTATTATCTTTAATTGTTTTTAATCACCATAAAATTTTTATAATTATCCTCCTATTATTTCTATCCCTTAATTATCCCCTAATTATGTTAATTCATTCTTATCTTTATCATAATACTTAATCATAATCATCATAATACTTTTATTCATCATACTTATTATCTTAGTTATCATAACATTATACATATAGCATAACCTTTAATCATACTTAATATAATCATAATCATATCATCATAATTTTTATATAATCTTCGTGTATACTTCCTAAACTTATTCATAATCTTAATATAAGTATTAAAGTTTATAACTTTTATCAAATTCGTATTAAAGTTAATAATAATACTACTTAAATTATCTTTTCAATATCATAATATATATTGTAAAGTTTATATCGTCATCCACAAAGACGGAGGATAGTTAGGACAGGTGGGGGTTCCAGCCCCACCATAAAATATAGTCCTTTTAGTAATTTGCTAGTTTTATAAGGACTGGTGTAACGACCCTGGATTTTCCAACTTTTATTAATAATGTTTATTATTAATGCTTGCGTTTTAATAAATGTATTTTTATACATTTACTTGATACCGTGATTGACTTTACTTGTCCCGACACGTCTTTGTGACACACGAACTTTTCACGAGTAATATTTTGGATATTATTTGCATTCTTGATTTATTTTTATTAATCATTTTAATTAACTAAGGTTACTAGTTAATTACTTGGACTTTATTGGATTAATTTGTTAATTACTTGAACTTGGGCTTTTATTAATGTTAATGGACTTAGAAGCCCACCCTACACACTTAATGGACTAATTAGTTCATCTTTCATGTAAGTATTACATTAATTATTAAACTAGTTTAGTTGATAAAGGAAAGACTAGTTACTTGTTCCATTACAACTCTTTCCCATGCACACTCACTTTATTACCATTTTAAGACAAATACATGAAAGGAACTAGTGGGTTTTTCCCTCCTTTTACTCCCTTGGAAGCCGTAGGTTTATGGGATGGGTGGGAGAGTTCTTTTTTTATTTTTGTTACATAATTACAAGTGATACTTCCTCATTTTTCACACACTTCACTTTACTTCTCATTTTCTCTCAAGTTTTCTCTCATATTGTGAGTTCTTTTGTAGTGACCCGAACTTTTCCATGTTTATATATATTAATTGAGATTAATATTTACATGATTAAATGTTTCCAACATGTTAAGCAATCAAACTTGTTAAGACTTGATTAATTGAAATATGTTTCATATAGACAATTGACCACCCAAGTTGACCGGTGATTCACGAACGTTAAAACTTGTAAAAACTATATGATGACATATATATGGATATATATATAGTTAACATGATACTATGATAAGTAAACATATCATTAAGTATATTAACAATGAACTACATATGTAAAAACAAGACTACTAACTTAATGATTTTTAAACGAGACATATATGTAACGATTATCGTTGTAAAGACATTTAATGTATATATATCATATTAAGAGATATTCATACATGATAATATCATGATAATATAATAATTTAAAATCTCATTTGATATTATAAACATTGGGTTAACAACATTTAACAAGATCGTTAACCTAAAGGTTTCAAAACAACACTTACATGTAACGACTAACGATGACTTAACGACTCAGTTAAAATGTATATACATGTAGTGTTTTAATATGTATTTATACACTTTTGAAAGACTTCAATACACTTATCAAAATACTTCTACTTAACAAAAATGCTTACAATTACATCCTCGTTCAGTTTCATCAACAATTCTACTCGTATGCACCCGTATTCGTACTCGTACAATACACAGCTTTTAGATGTATGTACTATTGGTATATACACTCAAATGATCAGCTCTTAGCAGCCCATGTGAGTCACCTAACACATGTGGGAACCATCATTTGACAACTAGCATGAAATATCTCATAAAATTACAAAAATATGAGTAATCATTCATGACTTATTTACATGAAAACAAAATTACATATCCTTTATATCTAATCCATACACCAACGACCAAAAACACCTACAAACACTTTCATTCTTCAATTTTCTTCATCTAATTGATCTCTCTCAATTTCTATCTTCAAGTTCTAAGTGTTCTTCATATATTCTACAAGTTCTAGTTACATAAAATCAAGAATACTTTCAAGTTTGCTAGCTCACTTCCAATCTTGTAAGGTGATCATCCAACCTCAAGAAATCTTTGTTTCTTACAGTAGGTTATCATTCTAATACAAGGTAATTGTAGTGACCCGAACTTTTTCATGTTTATATATATTAACTGAGATTGATATTTACATGATTAAATGTTTCCAACATGTTAAGCAATCAAACTTGTTAAGACTTGATTAATTGAAATAGGTTTCATATAGACAATTGACCACCCAAGTTGACCGGTGATTCACGAACGTTAAAACTTGTAAAAACTATATGATGACATATATATGGTTATATATATAGTTAACATGATATTATGATAAGTAAACATATCATTAATTATATTAACAATGAACTACATATGTAAAAACAAGACTACTAACTTAATGATTTTGAAACGAGACATATATGTAACGATTATCGTTGTAACGACATTTAATGTATATATATCATATTAAGAGATATTCGTACATCATAATATCATGATAATATAATAATTTAAAATCTCTTTTGATATTATAAACATTGGGTTAACAACATTTAACAAGATCGTTAACCTAAAGGTTTCAAAACAACATTTACATGTAACGACTAACGATGACTTAACGACTCAGTTAAAATGTATATACATGTAGTGTTTTAATATGTATTCATACACTTTTGAAAGACTTCAAGACACTTATCAAAATACTTCTACTTAACAAAAATGCTTACAATTACATCCTCGTTCAGTTTCATCAACAATTCTACTCGTATGCACCCGTAAACGTACTCGTACAATACACAGCTTTTAGATGTATGTACTATTGGTATATACACTCCAATGATCAGCTCTTAGCAGCCCATGTGAGTCATCTAACACATGTGGGAACCATCATTTGGCAACTAGCATGAAATATCTCATAAAATTACAAAAATATGAGTAATCATTCATGACTTATTTACATGAAAACAAAATTACATATCCTTTATATCTAATCCATACACCAACGACCAAAAACACCTACAAACACTTTCATTCTTCAATTTTCTTCATCTAATTGATCTCTCTCAAGTTCTATCTTCAAGTTCTAAGTGTTCTTCATAAATTCCAAAAGTTCTAGTTTCATAAAATCAAGAATACTTTCAAGTTTGCTAGCTCACTTCCAATCTTGTAAGGTGATCATCCAACCTCAAGAAATCTTTGTTTCTTACAGTAGGTTATCATTCTAATACAAGGTAATAATCATATTCAAACTTTGGTTCAATTTCTATAACTATAACAATCTTATTTCAAGTGATGATCTTACTTGAACTTGTTTTCGTGTCATGATTCTGCTTCAAGAACTTCGAGCCATCCAAGGATCCATTGAAGCTAGATCCATTTTTCTCTTTTCCAGTAGGTTTATCCAAGGAACTTAAGGTAGTAATGATGTTCATAAAATCATTCAATTCATACATATAAAGCTATCTTATTCGAAGGTTTAAACTTGTAATCACTAGAACATAGTTTAGTTAATTCTAAACTTGTTCGCAAACAAAAATTAATCCTTCTAACTTGACTTTTAAAATCAACTAAACACATGTTATATATCTATATGATATGCTAACTTAATGATTTAAAACCTGGAAACACGAAAAACACCGTAAAACCGGATTTACGCCGTCGTAGTAACACCGCGGGCTGTTTTGGGTTAGTTAATTAAAAACTATGATAAACTTTGATTTAAAAGTTGTTATTCTGAGAAAATTATTTTTATTATGAACATGAAACTATATCCAAAAATTATGGTTAAACTCAAAGTGGAAGTATGTTTTCTAAAATGGTCATCTAGACGTCGTTCTTTCGACTGAAATGACTACCTTTACAAAAACGACTTGTAACTTATTTTTCCGACTATAAACCTATACTTTTTCTGTTTAGATTCATAAAATAGAGTTCAATATGAAACCATAGCAATTTGATTCACTCAAAACGGATTTAAAATGAAGAAGTTATGGGTAAAACAAGATTGGATAATTTTTCTCATTTTAGCTACGTGAAAATTGGTAACAAATCTATTCCAACCATAACTTAATCAACTTGTATTGTATATTATGTAATCTTGAGATACCATAGACACGTATACAATGTTTCGACCTATCATGTCGACACATCTATATATATTTCGGAACAACCATAGACACTCTATATGTGAATGTTGGAGTTAGCTATACAGGGTTGAGGTTGATTCCAAAATATATTTAGTTTGAGTTGTGATCAATACTGAGATACGTATACACTGGGTCGTGGATTGATTCAAGATAATATTTATCGATTTATTTCTGTACATCTAACTGTGGACAACTAGTTGTACGTTACTAACGAGGACAGCTGACTTAATAAACTTAAAACATCAAAATATATTAAAAGTGTTGTAAATATATTTTGAACATACTTTGATATATATGTATATATTGTTATAGGTTCGTGAATCAACCAGTGGCCAAGTCTTACTTCCCGACGAAGTAAAAATCTGTGAAAGTGAGTTATAGTCCCACTTTTAAAATCTAATATTTTTGGGATGAGAATACATGCAGGTTTTATAAATGATTTACAAAATAGACACAAGTACGTGAAACTACATTCTATGGTTGAATTATCGAAATCGAATATGCCCCTTTTTATTAAGTCTGGTAATCTAAGAATTAGGGAACAGACACCCTAATTGACGCGAATCCTAAAGATAGATCTATTGGGCTTAACAAACCCCATCCAAAGTACCGGATGCTTTAGTACTTCGAAATTTATATCATATCCGAAGGGTGTCCCGGAATGATGGGGATATTCTTATATATGCATCTTGTTAATGTCGGTTACCAGGTGTTCACCATATGAATGATTTTTATCTCTATGTATGGGATGTGTATTGAAATATGAAATCTTGTGGTCTATTATTATGATTTGATATATATAGGTTAAACCTATAACTCACCAACATTTTTGTTGACGTTTTAAGCATGTTTATTCTCAGGTGATTATTAAGAGCTTCCGCTGTTGCATACTTAAATAAGGACGAGATTTGGAGTCCATGCTTGTATGATATTGTGTAAAAACTGCATTCAAGAAACTTATTTTGTTGTAACATATTTGTATTGTAAACCATTATGTAATGGTCGTGTGTAAACAGGATATTTTAGATTATCATTATTTGATAATCTACGTAAAGCTTTTTAAAACCTTTATCTATGAAATAAAGGTTATGGTTTGTTTTAAAAATGAATGCAGTCTTTTAAAAACGTCTCATATAGAGGTCAAAACCTCGCAACGAAATCAATTAATATGGAACGTTTTTAATCAATAAGAACGGGACATTTCAGTTGGTATCCGAGCGATGGTCTTAGAGAACCAGAATTTTGCATTAGTGTGTCTTATCTAGTTTGTTAGGATGCATTAGTGAGTCTGGACTTCGACCGTGTTTACTTGAAAAATGATTGCTTAACAAATTTTGTTGGAAACTATATATTTTTAACATGTGAATATTATGTGATATATTAATCTCTTAACGCGTTTGATATTATGTGATAGATGTCTACCTCTAGAACAAGTCCCATTGACTCACCTAATAATAATGAAGAGTCAAATGTAAATTGGAATGATTCGTGGACTGATTCACAAGTTCCCGAAGAGGAACCGGAAGAAGCGTCGGAACCGGAAGAAGAATCGGAACCGGAAGAAGAATCGGAACCGGATGAAGAAATAGAACCGGTGGGGGAAATAATAAAACGGTTAAGTAAAAGAAAATCCTCAACCAACCGACCAAGGTTAATTATGGTCAATGGTGTTTCCGCCAAGGAAGCAAAATATTGGGAGGATTACCAATTCTCCGATGAATCAGATTCCGACGAGAATTCCGATGATGTTATAGAAATTACCCCAACTGAATTTAAAAAGGCAAAAGAAAATAATAAGGGAAAGGGCATAAAAATAGAGAAATCTAATTCCAACCCCGATGAACTGTATATGTATCGTCAACCCCCGAAGTCCTTAAGTTGTAACAATGACCCGGGAACCTCTAAACCACCAGGTTTTTCTAAACCAATGTGGATAACGACGGCTCGTATTAGGGGAACATCATATATCCCTAGAAACTTGGCAAAACAAACCAAAATCGAAGAAGAAGAAACGAACGAGTCGGAATAAGATAGTTGTATTCGTGTGGTGTAATATATGTAATATAGTGTTCTTATGCTTTATGATATATGTAAAAATTGCTTGTATTAATAAGTATTTTTTTTATGAATCTAACTCTTGTCTATTTTACAGTTTAAAAACACAAAATGGATAGACAACCCAATATTTTAAGAGACCTACCCGGAGACATGATTGATGAAATCTTGTCTAGAGTCGGCCAGAATTCCTCGGCACAACTATTTAAGGCGAGATCAGTTTGTAAGACATTCGAAGAACGTTCCAAGAATGTCTTGGTTTATAAGAGACTTTCGTTTGAAAGATGGGGGATATCACATTGGGAAACCCATAAGTTACGATGTGTTTACTTTGACGCATATATTGCGGGGAACCCAAATGCTATTTTACGCAACGGGTTAAGAAATTATTTTGACTCAATATATCCGAATATTGGATTTCGTGATTTAGAAAAAGCGGCTAACATGCAACATAAAGAAGCATGTTATGCTTACGGATTAGTAATGTTCGCTTCTCACCAAAGTGAGAACAAGAACATCGGGCTACAACTATTAAACAAAACATTTCCACAAGTGACGGAGTCGGTAATTGGGGTAAGAAATGAGGTTTTTAGATTATTACGGGACTGTTGGACATTACGTAACCCTCGTCCCTTTGACGACGTTACAACACGCTGTCTTATCAACGGCCATAACGGTTATGTTCCACAAGACCAAGGATGGGAAGTAATCCTAGTAAAACCAGAATGCATGACTTGTTTCTGGACGTATGAATTACGTGTCTTTATTGCCTTTGCTGAACGACTTGTGTACTAGCTAGAATTATCTTCACAACCATCTTGTATCAAATTTATTGTGTGCTATATTTCATGCTATATGTAAAATAAGCGGTATTGTAAGTTTGTAAAATATTGTGTAAAAGTTTGAACGCGAAATATTATTATAATCAGTTTTTCATATAGAATTGTAGTAGTTGAATTGTATATTAGCTACTAAGTATGAACTTAACGGGTAGGTACTACCCGAATTTAAACTTATAAAACGCTAATATGAAGAAAAAGCTTTTATAAATGAGTTCATATTATGCTACGAAATACTATTAACTACTCTTAATATTCTGTATGATTAACTTGTTCCATTTAACTATTTTGAAGGAAATGGCACCGACTACTCGACACACCGTGAATATGAATGAAGAGGAATTCCGTACTTTTCTAGCTTCAAACATAGCCGCAGTACAGGCTGCGCTACATACCAACAATAACCTTGGATCTAGCAGTACAGGAAATCGTGTAGGATGCACCTACAAAGAATTCACTGCCTGCAAACCTTTGGAATTTGATGGAACCGAAGGACCGATCGGATTGAAACGGTGGACCGAGAAGGTCGAATCGGTGTTTGCCATAAGTAAGTGTACTGAAGAGGACAAAGTGAAGTACGCTACGCATACCTTCACAGGTTCTGCGTTAGCATGGTGGAATACCTATCTAGAGCAAGTGGGACAAGACGATGCGTACGCACTACCGTGGTCAGCATTCAAGCACTTGATGAACGAGAAGTACCGTCCCAGAACCGAGGTCAATAAGCTCAAGACAGAACTTAGAGGGTTACGAACCCAAGGATTTGATATTACCACGTACGAAAGACGATTCACAGAATTGTGCCTATTGTGTCCAGGAGCATTCGAAGATGAGGAAGAGAAGATCGACGCGTTTGTGAAAGGATTACCGGAAAGAATCCAAGAAGATATAAGTTCACACGAGCCCGCCTCCATACAACAGGCATGTAGAATGGCTCACAAACTAGTGAACCAGATTGAAGAAAGAATTAAAGAACAGACTGCTGAAGAGGCCAATGTGAAGCAAGTCAAAAGAAAGTGGGAGGAAAATGGTGATAAGAATCACCAATACAACAACAACAATCACAACATCAATCGCAACTACAACAAACGGCTCAACAACAACAACAACAACAACAACAACAACAACAACAACTACAACAATCATCCCAACAACAATAATAACCGCAACAACAACAACAATCAGAAGCAGCTATGCCAAAGGTGTGAAAAGTATCACTCGGGGTTCTGCACCAAATTTTGCAACAAGTGTAAAAGAAATGGTCATAGCGCGGCGAAGTGTGAGGTCTACGGACCAGGGGTTAACAGAACGAAAGGAACAAATGGTGTCGGAACGAGTAATGGCGGAGCAAGTAGTGTCGGAGCAAGTTATGCCAATGTAGTTTGTTATAAATGTGGAAAACCGGGCCACATTATTAGAAATTGCCCGAACCAGGAGAACACGAATGGACAAGGTCGTGGAAGAGTTTTCAATATTAATGCGGCAGAGGCACAGGAAGACCCGGAGCTTGTTACGGGTACGTTTCTTATTGACAATAAATCTGCTTACGTTTTATTTGATTCGGGTGCGGATAGAAGCTATATGAGTAGAGATTTTTGTGCTAAATTAAGTTGTCCATTGACGCCTTTGGATAGTAAATTTTTACTCGAATTAGCAAATGGTAAATTAATTTCAGCAGATAATATATGTCGGAATCGAGAAATTAAACTGGTTAGCGAAACATTTAAGATTGACTTGATACCAGTAGAGTTAGGGAGTTTTGATGTGATAATTGGTATGGACTGGTTGAAAGAAGTGAAAGCAGAGATCGTTTGTTACAAAAATGCAATTCGCATTATACGAGAAAAAGGAAAACCCTTAATGGTGTACGGAGAAAAGGGCAACACGAAGCTACATCTTATTAGTAATTTGAAGGCACAAAAACTAATAAGAAAAGGTTGCTATGCTATTCTAGCACACGTCGAGAAAGTACAAACTGAAGAAAAGAGCATCAATGATGTTCCCGTCGCAAAAGAATTTCCCGATGTATTTCCGAAAGAATTACCGGGATTACCCCCACATCGATCCGTTGAATTTCAAATAGATCTTGTACCAGGAGCTGCACCAATAGCTCGTGCTCCTTACAGACTCGCACCCAGCGAGATGAAAGAACTGCAAAGCCAATTACAAGAACTTTTAGAGCGTGGTTTCATTCGACCAAGCACATCACCTTGGGGAGCTCCTGTTTTGTTTGTCAAGAAGAAAGATGGTACATTCAGGTTGTGTATCGACTACCGAGAGTTGAACAAACTTACCATCAAGAATCGCTACCCACTACCGAGAATCGACGACTTATTTGATCAACTACAAGGCTCGTCTGTTTATTCAAAGATTGACTTACGTTCCGGGTATCATCAAATGCGGGTGAAAGAAGATGATATTCCAAAGACTGCTTTCAGAACACGTTACGGTCATTACGAGTTTATGGTCATGCCGTTTGGTTTAACTAATGCACCAGCTGTGTTCATGGACCTTATGAACCGAGTGTGTGGACCATACCTTGACAAGTTTGTCATTGTTTTCATTGATGACATACTTATTTACTCAAAGAATGACCAAGAACACGGTGAACATTTGAGAAAGGTGTTAGAAGTATTGAGGAAGGAAGAATTGTACGCTAAGTTTTCAAAGTGTGCATTTTGGTTGGAAGAAGTTCAATTCCTCGGTCACATAGTGAACAAAGACGGTATTAAGGTGGATCCGGCAAAGATAGAAACTGTTGAAAAGTGGGAAACCCCGAAAACTCCGAAACACATACGCCAGTTTTTAGGACTAGCTGGTTACTACAGAAGGTTCATCCAAGACTTTTCCAGAATAGCAAAACCCTTGACTGCATTAACGCATAAAGGGAAGAAATTTGAATGGAATGATGAACAAGAGAAAGCGTTTCAGTTATTGAAGAAAAAGCTAACTACGGCACCTATATTGTCATTGCCTGAAGGGAATGATGATTTTGTGATTTATTGTGATGCATCAAAGCAAGGTCTCGGTTGTGTATTAATGCAACGAACGAAGGTGATTGCTTATGCATCTAGACAATTGAAGATTCACGAACAAAATTATACAACGCATGATTTGGAATTAGGCGCGGTTGTTTTTGCATTAAAGACTTGGAGGCACTACTTATATGGGGTCAAAAGTATTATATATACCGACCACAAAAGTCTTCAACACATATTTAATCAGAAACAACTGAATATGAGGCAGCGTAGGTGGATTGAATTGTTGAATGATTACGACTTTGAGATTCGTTACCACCCGGGGAAGGCAAATGTGGTAGCCGATGCCTTGAGCAGGAAGGACAGAGAACCCATTCGAGTAAAATCTATGAATATAATGATTCATAATAACATTACTACTCAAATAAAGGAGGCGCAACAAGGAGTTTTAAAAGAGGGAAATTTAAAGGATGAAATACCCAAAGGATCGGAGAAGCATCTTAATATTCGGGAAGACGGAACCCGGTATAGGGCTGAAAGGATTTGGGTACCAAAATTTGGAGATATGAGAGAAATGGTACTTAGAGAAGCTCATAAAACCAGATACTCAATACATCCTGGAACGGGGAAGATGTACAAGGATCTCAAGAAACATTTTTGGTGGCCGGGTATGAAAGCTGATGTTGCTAAATACGTAGGAGAATGTTTGACATGTTCTAAGGTCAAAGCTGAGCATCAGAAACCATCAGGTCTACTTCAACAACCCGAAATCCCGGAATGGAAATGGGAAAACATTACCATGGATTTCATCACTAAATTGCCAAGGACTGCAAGTGGTTTTGATACTATTTGGGTAATAGTTGATCGTCTCACCAAATCAGCACACTTCCTACCAATAAGAGAAGATGACAAGATGGAGAAGTTAGCACGACTGTATTTGAAGGAAGTCGTCTCCAGACATGGAATACCAATCTCTATTATCTCTGATAGGGATGGCAGATTTATTTCAAGATTCTGGCAGACATTACAGCAAGCATTAGGAACTCGTCTAGACATGAGTACTGCCTATCATCCACAAACTGATGGGCAGAGCGAAAGGACGATACAAACGCTTGAAGACATGCTACGAGCATGTGTTATTGATTTCGGAAACAGTTGGGATCGACATCTACCGTTAGCAGAATTTTCCTACAACAACAGCTACCATTCAAGCATTGAGATGGCGCCGTTTGAAGCACTTTATGGTAGAAAGTGCAGGTCTCCGATTTGTTGGAGTGAAGTGGGGGATAGACAGATTACGGGTTCGGAGATTATACAAGAAACTACCGAGAAGATCATCCAAATTCAACAACGGTTGAAAACCGCCCAAAGTCGACAAAAGAGCTACGCTGACATTAAAAGAAAAGATATAGAATTTGAAATAGGAGAGATGGTCATGCTTAAAGTTGCACCTTGGAAAGGCGTTGTTCGATTTGGTAAACGAGGGAAATTAAATCCAAGGTATATTGGACCATTCAAGATTATTGATCGTGTCGGACCAGTAGCATACCGACTTGAGTTACCTCAACAACTCGCGGCTGTACATAACACTTTCCACGTCTCGAATTTGAAGAAATGTTTTGCTAAAGAAGATCTCACTATTCCGTTAGATGAAATCCAAATCAACGAAAAACTTCAATTCATCGAAGAACCCGTCGAAATAATGGATCGTGAGGTTAAAAGACTTAAGCAAAACAAGATACCAATTGTTAAGGTTCGATGGAATGCTCGTAGAGGACCCGAGTTCACCTGGGAGCGTGAAGATCAGATGAAGAAGAAATACCCGCATCTATTTCCAGAAGATTCGTCAACATCTTCAACAGCTTAAAATTTCGGGACGAAATTTATTTAACGGGTAGGTACTGTAGTGACCCGAACTTTTCCATGTTTATATATATTAACTGAGATTGATATTTACATGATTAAATGTTTCCAACATGTTAAGCAATCAAACTTGTTAAGACTTGATTAATTGAAATAGGTTTCATATAGACAATTGACCACCCAAGTTGACCGGTGATTCACGAACGTTAAAACTTGTAAAAACTATATGATGACATATATATGGTTATATATATAGTTAACATGATATTATGATAAGTAAACATATCATTAATTATATTAACAATGAACTACATATGTAAAAACAAGACTACTAACTTAATGATTTTGAAACGAGACATATATGTAACGATTATCGTTGTAACGACATTTAATGTATATATATCATATTAAGAGATATTCGTACATCATAATATCATGATAATATAATAATTTAAAATCTCTTTTGATATTATAAACATTGGGTTAACAACATTTAACAAGATCGTTAACCTAAAGGTTTCAAAACAACATTTACATGTAACGACTAACGATGACTTAACGACTCAGTTAAAATGTATATACATGTAGTGTTTTAATATGTATTCATACACTTTTGAAAGACTTCAAGACACTTATCAAAATACTTCTACTTAACAAAAATGCTTACAATTACATCCTCGTTCAGTTTCATCAACAATTCTACTCGTATGCACCCGTAATCGTACTCGTACAATACACAGCTTTTAGATGTATGTACTATTGGTATATACACTCCAATGATCAGCTCTTAGCAGCCCATGTGAGTCATCTAACACATGTGGGAACCATCATTTGGCAACTAGCATGAAATATCTCATAAAATTACAAAAATATGAGTAATCATTCATGACTTATTTACATGAAAACAAAATTACATATCCTTTATATCTAATCCATACACCAACGACCAAAAACACCTACAAACACTTTCATTCTTCAATTTTCTTCATCTAATTGATCTCTCTCAAGTTCTATCTTCAAATTCTAAGTGTTCTTCATAAATTCCAAAAGTTCTAGTTTCATAAAATCAAGAATACTTTCAAGTTTGCTAGCTCACTTCCAATCTTGTAAGGTGATCATCCAACCTCAAGAAATCTTTGTTTCTTACAGTAGGTTATCATTCTAATACAAGGTAATAATCATATTCAAACTTTGGTTCAATTTCTATAACTATAACAATCTTATTTCAAGTGATGATCTTACTTGAACTTGTTTTCGTGTCATGATTCTGCTTCAAGAACTTCGAGCCATCCAAGGATCCATTGAAGCTAGATCCATTTTTCTCTTTTCCAGTAGGTTTATCCAAGGAACTTAAGGTAGTAATGATGTTCATAAAATCATTCAATTCATACATATAAAGCTATCTTATTCGAAGGTTTAAACTTGTAATCACTAGAACATAGTTTAGTTAATTCTAAACTTGTTCGCAAACAAAAATTAATCCTTCTAACTTGACTTTTAAAATCAACTAAACACATGTTATATATCTATATGATATGCTAACTTAATGATTTAAAACCTGGAAACACGAAAAACACCGTAAAACCGGATTTACGCCGTCGTAGTAACACCGCGGGCTGTTTTGGGTTAGTTAATTAAAAACTATGATAAACTTTGATTTAAAAGTTGTTATTCTGAGAAAATTATTTTTATTATGAACATGAAACTATATCCAAAAATTATGGTTAAACTCAAAGTGGAAGTATGTTTTCTAAAATAGTCATCTAGACGTCGTTCTTTCGACTGAAATGACTACCTTTACAAAAACGACTTGTAACTTATTTTTCCGACTATAAACCTATACTTTTTCTGTTTAGATTCATAAAATAGAGTTCAATATGAAACCATAGCAATTTGATTCACTCAAAACGGATTTAAAATGAAGAAGTTATGGGTAAAACAAGATTGGATAATTTTTCTCATTTTAGCTACGTGAAAATTGGTAACAAATCTATTCCAACCATAACTTAATCAACTTGTATTGTATATTATGTAATCTTGAGATACCATAGACACGTATACAATGTTTCGACCTATCATGTCGACACATCTATATATATTTCGGAACAACCATAGACACTCTATATGTGAATGTTGGAGTTAGCTATACAGGGTTGAGGTTGATTCCAAAATATATTTAGTTTGAGTTGTGATCAATACTGAGATACGTATACACTGGGTCGTGGATTGATTCAAGATAATATTTATCGATTTATTTCTGTACATCTAACTGTGGACAACTAGTTGTAGGTTACTAACGAGGACAGCTGACTTAATAAACTTAAAACATCAAAATATATTAAAAGTGTTGTAAATATATTTTGAACATACTTTGATATATATGTATATATTGTTATAGGTTTGTGAATCAACCAGTGGCCAAGTCTTACTTCCCGACGAAGTAAAAATCTGTGAAAGTGAGTTATAGTCCCACTTTTAAAATCTAATATTTTTGGGATGAGAATACATGCAGGTTTTATAAATGATTTACAAAATAGACACAAGTACGTGAAACTACATTCTATGGTTGAATTATCGAAATCGAATATGCCCCTTTTTATTAAGTCTGGTAATCTAAGAATTAGGGAACAGACACCCTAATTGACGCGAATCCTAAAGATAGATCTATTGGGCTTAACAAACCCCATCCAAAGTACCGGATGCTTTAGTACTTCGAAATTTATATCATATCCGAAGGGTGTCCCGGAATGATGGGGATATTCTTATATATGCATCTTTTTAATGTCGGTTACCAGGTGTTCACCATATGAATGATTTTTATCTCTATGTATGGGATGTGTATTGAAATATGAAATCTTGTGGTCTATTATTATGATTTGATATATATAGGTTAAACCTATAACTCACCAACATTTTTGTTGACGTTTTAAGCATTTTTATTCTCAGGTGATTATTAAGAGCTTCCGCTGTTGCATACTTAAATAAGGACGAGATTTGGAGTCCATGCTTGTATGATATTGTGTAAAAACTGCATTCAAGAAACTTATTTTGTTGTAACATATTTGTATTGTAAACCATTATGTAATGGTCGTGTGTAAACAGGATATTTTAGATTATCATTATTTGATAATCTACGTAAAGCTTTTTAAAACCTTTATCTATGAAATAAAGGTTATGGTTTGTTTTAAAAATGAATGCAGTCTTTGAAAAATGTCTCATATAGAGGTCAAAACCTCGCAACGAAATCAATTAATATGGAATGTTTTTAATCAATAAGAACGGGACATTTCAGTAATAATCATATTCAAACTTTGGTTCAATTTCTATAACTATAACAATCTTATTTCAAGTGATGATCTTACTTGAACTTGTTTTCGTGTCATGATTCTGCTTCAAGAACTTCGAGCCATCCAAGGATCCGTTGAAGCTAGATCCATTTTTCACTTTTCCAGTAGGTTTATCCAAGGAACTTAAGGTAGTAATGATGTTCATAACATCATTCAATTCATACATATAAAGCTATCTTATTCGAAGGTTTAAACTTGTAATCACTAGAACATAGTTTAGTTAATTATAAACTTGTTCGCAAACAAAAGTTAATCCTTCTAACTTGACTTTTAAAATCAACTAAACACATGTTCTATATCTATATGATATACTAACTTAATGATTTAAAACCTGGAGACACGAAAAACACCGTAAAACTGGATTTACGCCGTCGTAGTAACACCGCGGGCTGTTTTGGGTTAGTTAATTAAAAACTATGATAAACTTTGATTTAAAAGTTGTTATTCTAAGAAAATGATTTTTATTATGAACATGAAACTATATCCAAAAATTATGGTTAAACTCAAAGTGGAAGTATGTTTTCTAAAATGGTCATCTAGACGTCGTTTTTTCGACTGAAATGACTACCTTTACAAAAACGACTTGTAACTTATTTTTCCGACTATAAACCTATACTTTTTCTGTTTAGATTCATAAAATAGAGTTCAATATGAAACCATAGCAATTTGATTCACTCAAAACGGATTTAAAATGAAGAAGTTATGGGTAAAACAAGATTGGATAATTTTTCTCATTTTAGCTACGTGAAAATTTGTAACAAATCTATTCCAACCATAACTTAATCAACTTGTATTGTATATTATGTAATCTTGAGATACCATAGACACGTATACAATGTTTCGACCTATCATGTCGACACATCTATATATATTTCGGAACAACCATAGACACTCTATATGTGAATGTTGGAGTTAGCTATACAGGGTTGAGGTTGATTCCAAAATATATATAGTTTGAGTTGTGATCAATACTGAGATACGTATACACTGGGTCGTGGATTGATTCAAGATAATATTTATCGATTTATTTCTGTACATCTAACTGTGAACAACTAGTTGTAGGTTACTAACGAGGACAGCTGACTTAATAAACTTAAAACATCAAAATATATTAAAAGTGTTGTAAATATATTTTGAACATACTTTGATATATATGTATATATTGTTATAGGTTCGTGAATCAACCAGTGGCCAAGTCTTACTTCCCGACGAAGTAAAAATCTGTGAAAGTGAGTTATAGTCCCACCTTTAAAATCTAATATTTTTGGGATGAGAATACATGCAGATTTTATAAATGATTTACAAAATAGACACAAGTACGTGAAACTACATTCTATGGTTGAATTATCGAAATCGAATATGCCCCTTTTTATTAAGTATGGTAATCTAAGAATTAGGGAACAGACACCCTAATTGACGCGAATCCTAAAGATAGATCTATTGGGCTTAACAAACCCCATCCAAAGTACCGGATGCTTTAGTACTTCGAAATTTATATCATATCCGAAGGGTGTCCCGGAATGATGGGGATATTCTTATATATGCATCTTGTTAATGTCGGTTACCAGGTGTTCACCATATGAATGATTTTTATCTCTATGTATGGGATGTGTATTGAAATATGAAATCTTGTGGTCTATTATTATGATTTGATATATATAGGTTAAACCTATAACTCACCAACATTTTTGTTGACGTTTTAAGCATGTTTATTCTCAGGTGATTATTAAGAGCTTTCGCTGTCGCATACTTAAATAAGGACGAGATTTGGAGTCCATGCTTGTATGATATTGTGTAAAAACTGCATTCAAGAAACTTATTTTGTTGTAACATATTTGTATTGTAAACCATTATGTAATGGTCGTGTGTAAACAGGATATTTTAGATTATCATTATTTGATAATCTACGTAAAGCTTTTTAAACCTTTATTGATGAAATAAAGGTTATGGTTTGTTTTAAAATGAATGCAGTCTTTGAAAAATGTCTCATATAGAGGTCAAAACCTCGCAACGAAATCAATTAATATGGAACGTTTTTAATCAATAAGAACGGGACATTTCAGTTGGTATCCGAGCGTTGGTCTTAGAGAACCAGAATTTTGCATTAGTGTGTCTTATCGAGTTTGTTAGGATGCATTAGTGAGTCTGGACTTCGACCGTGTTTACTTGAAAAATGATTGCTTAACAAATTTTGTTGGAAACTATATATTTTTAACATGTGAATATTATGTGATATATTAATCTCTTAACGCGTTTGATATTATGTGATAGATGTCTACCTCTAGAACAAGTCCCATTGACTCACCTAATAATAATGAAGAGTCAAATGTAAATTGGAATGATTCGTGGACTGATTCACAAGTTCCCGAAGAGGAACCGGAAGAAGAGTCGGAACCAGAAGAAGAATCGGAACCGGAAGAAGAATCGGAACCGGATGAAGAAATAGAACCGGTGGGGGAAATAATAAAACGGTTAAGTAAAAGAAAATCCTCAACCAACCGACCAAGGTTAATTATGGTCAATGGTGTTTCCGCCAAGGAAGCAAAATATTGGGAGGATTACCAATTCTCCGATGAATCGGATTCCGACGAGAATTCCGATGATGTTATAGAAATTACCCCAACTGAATTTAAAAAGGCAAAAGAAAATAATAAGGGAAAGGGCATAAAAATAGAGAAATCTAATTCCAACCCCGATGAACTTTAT
The DNA here is from genome assembly GCF_046630445.1 of Rutidosis leptorrhynchoides. Classification (NCBI taxonomy): domain Eukaryota; kingdom Viridiplantae; phylum Streptophyta; class Magnoliopsida; order Asterales; family Asteraceae; genus Rutidosis; species Rutidosis leptorrhynchoides. Next base: position 199,727,739 of record NC_092335.1, read on the forward strand.
ATGTATCGTCAACCCCCGAAGTCCTTAAGTTGTAACAATGACCCGGGAACCTCTAAACCACCAGGTTTTTCTAAACCAATGTGGATAACGACGGCTCGTATTAGGGGAACATCATATATCCCTAGAAACTTGGCAAACGAACCAAAACCGAAGAAGAAGAAACAAGCGAGTCGGAATAAGATAGCTGTATTCGTGTGGTGTAATATATGTAATATAGTGTGCTTATGCTTTATGATATATGTAAAAATTGCTTGTATTAATAAGTATTTTTTTTTGAATCTAACTCTTGTCTATTTTACAGTATAAAAACACAAAATGGATAGACAACCCAATATTTTAAGAGACCTACCCGGAGACATGATTGATGAAATCTTGTCTAGAGTCGGTCAGAATTCTTCGGCACAACTATTTAAGGCGAGATCAGTTTGTAAGACATTCGAAGAATGTTCCAAGAATGCCTTGGTTTATAAAAGGCTTTCGTTCGAAAGATGGGGGATATCACATTGGGAAATCCATAAGTTACGATGTGTTTACTTTGACGCATATATTGCGGGGAACCCAAATGCTATTTTACGCAATGGGTTAAGAAATTATTTTGACTCAATATATCCGAATATTGGACTTCGTGATTTAGAAAAAGCGGCTAACATGCAACATAAAGAAGCATGTTATGCTTACGGATTAGTAATGTTCGCTTCTCACCAAAGTGAGAACAAGAACATCGGTCTACAACTATTAAACAAAACGTTCCCACAAGTGACGGAGTCGGTAATTGGGGTAAGAAATGAGGTTTTTAGATTGTTACGGGACTGTTGGACATTACGTAACCCTCGTCCCTTTGACGATGTTACAACACGCTGTCTTATCAACGGCCATAACGGTTATGTTCCACAAGACCAAGGATGGGAAGTAATCCTAGTAAAACCAGAATGCATGACTTGTTTCTGGACGTATGAATTACGTGTCTTTATCGCCTTTGCTGAACGACTTGTGTACTAGCTAGAATTATCTTCACAACCATCTTGTATCAAATTTATTGTGTGCTATATTTCATGCTTTATGTAAAATAAGCGGTATTGTAAGTTTGTAAAATATTGTATAAAAGTTTGAACGCGAAATATTATTATAATCAGTTTTTCATATAGAATTGTAGTAGTTGAATTGTATATTAGCTACTAAGTATGAACTTAACGGGTAGGTACTACCCGAATTTAAACTTATAAAACGCTAATATGAAGAAAAAGCTTTTATAAATGAGTTCATATTATGCTACGAAATACTATTAACTACTCTTAATATTCTGTATGATTAACTTGTTCCATTTGACTATTTTGAAGGAAATGGCACCGACTACTCGACACACCGTGAATATGAATGAAGAGGAATTCCGTACTTTTCTAGCTTCAAACATAGCCGCAGTACAGGCTGCGCTACATACCAACAATAACCTTGGATCTAGCAGTACAGGAAATCGTGTAGGATGCACCTACAAAGAATTCACTGCCTGCAAACCTTTGGAATTTGATGGAACCGAAGGACCGATCGGATTGAAACGGTGGACCGAGAAGGTCGAATCGGTGTTTGCCATAAGTAAGTGTACTGAAGAGGACAAAGTGAAGTATGCTACGCATACCTTCACAGGTTCTGCGTTAACATGGTGGAATACCTATCTAGAGCAAGTAGGACAAGACGATGCGTACGCACTACCGTGGTCAGCATTCAAGCACTTGATGAACGAGAAGTACCGTCCCAGAACCGAGGTCAATAAGCTCAAGACAGAACTTAGAGGGTTACGAACCCAAGGATTTGATATTACCACGTATGAAAGACGATTCACAGAATTGTGCCTATTATGTCCGGGAGCGTTCGAAGATGAGGAAGAGAAGATCGACGCGTTTGTGAAAGGATTACCGGAAAGAATCCAAGAAGATATAAGTTCACACGAGCCCGCCTCCATACAACAGGCATGTAGAATGGCTCACAAACTAGTGAACCAGATTGAAGAAAGAATTAAAGAACAGACTGCTGAAGAGGCCAATGTGAAGCAAGTCAAAAGAAAGTGGGAGGAAAACGGTGATAAGAATCACCAATATAACAACAACAGCAATTACAACAATAATCGCAACAATTATCCCAACAATCGCAACATCAATCGCAACTACAACAAACGGCCCAACAACAACAACAATAACAACAGCAACTACAACAATCATCCCAACAACAATAATAACCACAACAACAACAACAATCAGAAGCAGCTATGCCAAAGGTGTGAAAAGTATCACTCGGGGTTCTGCACCAAATTTTGCAACAAGTGTAAAAGAAATGGTCATAGCGCGGCGAAGTGTGAGGTCTACGGACCAGGGGTTAACAGAACGAAAGGAACAAATGGTGTCGGAACGAGTAATGGCGGAGCAAGTAGTGTCGGAGCAAGTTATGCCAATGTAGTTTGTTATAAATGTGGAAAACCGGGCCACATTATTAGAAATTGCCCGAACCAGGAGAACACGAATGGACAAGGTCGTGGAAGAGTTTTCAATATTAATGCGGCAGAGGCACAGGAAGACCCGGAGCTTGTTACGGGTACGTTTCTTATTGACAATAAATCTGCTTACGTTTTATTTGATTCGGGTGCGGATAGAAGCTATATGAGTAGAGATTTTTGTGCTAAATTAAGTTGTCCATTGACGCCTTTGGATAGTAAATTTTTACTCGAATTAGCAAATGGTAAATTAATTTCAGCAGATAATATATGTCGGAATCGAGAAATTAAACTGGTTAGCGAAACATTTAAGATTGACTTGATACCAGTAGAGTTAGGGAGTTTTGATGTGATAATTGGTATGGACTGGTTAAAAGAAGTGAAAGCAGAGATCGTTTGTTACAAAAATGCAATTCGCATTATACGAGAAAAAGGAAAACCCTTAATGGTGTACGGAGAAAAGGGCAACACGAAGCTACATCTTATTAGTAATTTGAAGGCACAAAAACTAATAAGAAAAGGTTGCTATGCTGTTCTAGCACACGTCGAGAAAGTACAAACTGAAGAAAAGAGCATCAATGATGTTCCCGTCGCAAAAGAATTTCCCGATGTATTTCCGAAAGAATTACCGGGATTACCCCCACATCGATCCGTTGAATTTCAAATAGATCTTGTACCAGGAGCTGCACCAATAGCTCGTGCTCCTTACAGACTCGCACCCAGCGAGATGAAAGAACTGCAAAGCCAATTACAAGAACTTTTAGAGCGTGGTTTCATTCGACCAAGCACATCACCGTGGGGAGCTCCTGTTTTGTTTGTCAAGAAGAAAGATGGTACATTCAGGTTGTGTATCGACTACCGAGAGTTGAACAAACTTACCATCAAGAACCGCTACCCACTACCGAGAATCGACGACTTATTTGATCAACTACAAGGCTCGTCTGTTTATTCAAAGATTGACTTACGTTCCGGGTATCATCAAATGCGGGTGAAAGGAGATGATATTCCAAAGATTGCTTTCAGAACATGTTACGGTCATTTCGAGTTTATGGTCATGCCGTTTGGTTTAACTAATGCACCAGCTGTGTTCATGGACCTTATGAACCGAGTGTGTGGACCATACCTTGACAAGTTTGTCATTGTTTTCATTGATGACATACTTATTTACTCAAAGAATGACCAAGAACACGGTGAACATTTGAGAAAGGTGTTAGAAGTATTGAGGAAGGAAGAATTGTACGCTAAGTTTTCAAAGTGTGCATTTTGGTTGGAAGAAGTTCAATTCCTCGGTCACATAGTGAACAAAGAAGGTATTAAGGTGGATCCGACAAAGATAGAAACTGTTGAAAAGTGGGAAACCCCGAAAACTCCGAAACACATACGCCAGTTTTTAGGACTAGCTGGTTACTACAGAAGGTTCATCCAAGACTTTTCCAGAATAGCAAAACCCTTGACTGCATTAACGCATAAAGGGAAGAAATTTGAATGGAATGATGAACAAGAGAAAGCGTTTCAGTTATTGAAGAAAAAGCTAACTACGGCACCTATATTGTCATTGCCTGAAGGGAATGATGATTTTGTGATTTATTGTGACGCATCAAAGCAAGGTCTCGGTTGTGTATTAATGCAACGAACGAAGGTGATTGCTTATGCGTCTAGACAATTGAAGATTCACGAACAAAATTATACGACGCATGATTTGGAATTAGGCGCGGTTGTTTTTGCATTAAAGACTTGGAGGCACTACTTATATGGGGTCAAAAGTATTATATATACCGACCACAAAAGTCTTCAACACATATTTAATCAGAAACAACTGAATATGAGGCACCGTAGGTGGATTGAATTGTTGAATGATTACGACTTTGAGATTCGTTACCACCCGGGGAAGGCAAATGTGGTAGCCGATGCCTTGAGCAGGAAGGACAGAGAACCCATTCGAGTAAAATCTATGAATATAATGATTCATAATAACCTTACTACTCAAATAAAGGAGGCGCAACAAGGAGTTTTAAAAGAGGAAAATTTAAAGGATGAAATACCCAAAGGATCGGAGAAGCATCTTAATATTCGGGAAGACGGAACCCGGTATAGAGCTGAAAGGATTTGGGTACCAAAATTTGGAGATATGAGAGAAATGGTACTTAGAGAAGCTCATAAAACCAGATACTCAATACATCCTGGAACGGGGAAGATGTACAAGGATCTCAAGAAACATTTTTGGTGGCCGGGTATGAAAGGCGATGTTGCTAAATACGTAGGAGAATGTTTGACGTGTTCTAAGGTCAAAGCTGAGCATCAGAAACCATCAGGTCTACTTCAACAACCCGAAATCCCGGAATGGAAATGGGAAAACATTACCACGGATTTCATCACTAAATTGCCAAGGACTGCAAGTGGTTTTGATACTATTTGGGTAATAGTTGATCGTCTCACCAAATCAGCACACTTCCTGCCAATAAGAGAAGATGACAAGATGGAGAAGTTAGCACGACTGTATTTGAAGGAAGTCATCTCCAGACATGGAATACCAATCTCTATTATCTCTGATAGGGATGGCAGATTTATTTCAAGATTCTGGCAGACATTACAGCAAGCATTAGGAACTCGTCTAGACATGAGTACTGCCTATCATCCACAAACTGATGGGCAGAGCGAAAGGACAATACAAACGCTTGAAGACATGCTACGAGCATGTGTTATTGATTTCGGAAACAGTTGGGATCGACATCTACCGTTAGCAGAATTTTCCTACAATAACAGCTACCATTCAAGCATTGAGATGGCGCCGTTTGAAGCACTTTATGGTAGAAAGTGCAGGTCTCCGATTTGTTGGAGTGAAGTGGGGGATAGACAGATTACGGGTCCGGAGATTATACAAGAAACTACCGAGAAGATCATCCAAATTCAACAACGGTTGAAAACCGCCCAAAGTCGACAAAAGAGCTACGCTGACATTAAAAGAAAAGATATAGAATTTGAAATTGGAGAGATGGTCATGCTTAAAGTTGCACCTTGGAAAGGCGTTGTTCGATTTGGTAAACGAGGGAAATTAAATCCAAGGTATTTTGGACCATTCAAGATTATTGATCGTGTCGGACCAGTAGCTTACCGACTTGAGTTACCTCAACAACTCGCGGCTGTACATAACACTTTCCACGTCTCGAATTTGAAGAAATGTTTTGCTAAAGAAGATCTCACTATTCCGTTAGATGAAATCCAAATCAACAAAAAACTTCAATTCATCGAAGAACCCGTCGAAATAATGGATCGTGAGGTTAAAAGACTTAAGCAAAACAAGATACCAATTGTTAAGGTTCGATGGAATGCTCGTAGAGGACCCGAGTTCACCTGGGAGCATGAAGATCAGATGAAGAAGAAATACCCACATCTATTTCTAGAAGATTCGTCAACACCTTCAACTGTTTAAAATTTCGGGACGAAATTTATTTAACGGGTAGGTACTGTAGTGACCCGAACTTTTCCATGTTTATATATATTAATTGAGATTGATATTTACATGATTAAATGTTTCCAACATGTTAAGCAATCAAACTTGTTAAGACTTGATTAATTGAAATATGTTTCATATAGACAATTGACCACCCAAGTTGACCGGTGATTCACGAACGTTAAAACTTGTAAAAACTATATGATGACATATATATGGATATATATATAGTTAACATGATACTATGATAAGTAAACATATCATTAAGTATATTAACAATGAACTACATATGTAAAAACAAGACTACTAACTTAATGATTTTTAAACGAGACATATATGTAACGATTATCGTTGTAAAGACATTTAATGTATATATATCATATTAAGAGATATTCATACATGATAATATCATGATAATATAATAATTTAAAATCTCATTTGATATTATAAACATTGGGTTAACAACATTTAACAAGATCGTTAACCTAAAGGTTTCAAAACAACACTTACATGTAACGACTAACGATGACTTAACGACTCAGTTAAAATGTATATACATGTAGTGTTTTAATATGTATTTATACACTTTTTAAAGACTTTAATACACTTATCAAAATACTTCTACTTAACAAAAATGCTTACAATTACATCCTCGTTCAGTTTCATCAACAATTCTACTCGTATGCACCCGTATTCGTACTCGTACAATACACAGCTTTTAGATGTATGTACTATTGGTATATACACTCCAATGATCAGCTCTTAGCAGCCCATGTGAGTCACCTAACACATGTGGGAACCATCATTTGGCAACTAGCATGAAATATCTCATAAAATTACAAAAATATGAGTAATCATTCATGACTTATTTACATGAAAACAAAATTACATATCCTTTATATCTAATCCATACACCAACGACCAAAAACACCTACAAACACTTTCATTCTTCAATTTTCTTCATCTAATTGATCTCTCTCAATTTCTATCTTCAAGTTCTAAGTGTTCTTCATATATTCTACAAGTTCTAGTTACATAAAATCAAGAATACTTTCAAGTTTGCTAGCTCACTTCCAATCTTGTAAGGTGATCATCCAACCTCAAGAAATCTTTGTTTATTACAGTAGGTTATCATTCTAATACAAGGTAATAATCATATTCAAACTTTGGTTCAATTTCTATAACTATAACAATCTTATTTCAAGTGATGATCTTACTTGAACTTGTTTTCGTGTCATGGTTCTGCTTCAAGAACTTTGAGCCATCCAAGGATCCGTTGAAGCTAGATCCATTTTTCACTTTTCCAGTAGGTTTATCCAAGGAACTTAAGGTAGTAATGATGTTCATAACATCATTCAATTCATAGATATAAAGCTATCTTATTCGAAGGTTTAAACTTGTAATCACTAGAACATAGTTTAGTTAATTCTAAACTTGTTCGCAAACAAAAGTTAATCCTTCTAACTTGACTTTTAAAATCAACTAAACACATGTTCTATATCTATATGATATGCTAACTTAATGATTTAAAACCTGGAGACACAAAAAACACCGTAAAACCGGATTTACGCCGTCGTAGTAACACCGCGGGCTGTTTTGGGTTAGTTAATTAAAAACTATGATAAACTTTGATTTAAAAGTTGTTATTCTAAGAAAATGATTTTTATTATGAACATGAAACTATATCCAAAAATTATGGTTAAAATCAAAGTGGAAGTATGTTTTCTAAAATGGTCATCTAGACGTCGTTCTTTCGACTGAAATGACTACCTTTACAAAAATGACTTGTAACTTATTTTTCCGACTATAAACCTATACTTTTTCTGTTTAGATTCATAAAATAGAGTTCAATATGAAACCATAGCAATTTGATTCATTCAAAACGGATTTAAAATGAAGAAGTTATGGGTAAAACAAGATTGGATAAATTTTCTCATTTTAGCTACGTGAAAATTTGTAACAAATCTATTCCAACCATAACTTAATCAACTTGTATTGTATATTATGTAATCTAGAGATACCATAGATACGTATACAATGTTTCGACCTATCATGTCGACACATCTATGTATATTTCGGAACAACCATAGACACTCTATATGTGAATGTTGGAGTTAGCTATACAGGGTTGAGGTTGATTCCAAAATATATATAGTTTGAGTTGTGATCAATACTGAGATACGTATACACTGGGTCGTGGATTGATTCAAGATAATATTTATCGATTTATTTCTGTACATCTAACTGTGGACAACTAGTTGTAGGTTACTAACGAGGACAGCTGACTTAATAAACTTAAAACATCAAAATATATTAAAAGTGTTGTAAATATATTTTGAACATACTTTGAAATATATGTATATATTGTTATAGGTTCGTGAATCAACCAGTGGCCAAGTCTTACTTCCCGACGAAGTAAAAATCTGTGAAAGTGAGTTATAGTCCCACCTTTAAAATCTAATATTTTTGGGATGAGAATACATGCAGATTTTATAAATGATTTACAAAATAGACACAAGTACGTGAAACTACATTCTATGGTTGAATTATCGAAATCGAATATGCCCCTTTTTATTAAGTCTGGTAATCTAAGAATTAGGGAACAGACACCCTAATTGACGCGAATCCTAAAGATAGATCTATTGGGCTTAACAAACCCCATCCAAAGTACCAGATGCTTTAGTACTTCGAAATTTATATCATATCCGAAGGGTGTCCCGGAATGATGGGGATATTCTTATATATGCATCTTGTTAATGTCGGTTACCAGGTGTTCACCATATGAATGATTTTTATCTCTATGTATGGGATGTGTATTGAAATATGAAATCTTGTGGTCTATTATTATGATTTGATATATATAGGTTAAACCTATAACTCACCAACATTTTTGTTGACGTTTTAAGCATGTTTATTCTCAGGTGATTATTAAGAGCTTCCGCTGTCGCATACTTAAATAAGGACGAGATTTGGAGTCCATGCTTGTATGATATTGTGTAAAAACTGCATTCAAGAAACTTATTTTGTTGTAACATATTTGTATTGTAAACCATTATGTAATGGTCGTGTGTAAACAGGATATTTTAGATTATCATTATTTGATAATCTACGTAAAGCTTTTTAAACCTTTATTGATGAAATAAAGGTTATGGTTTGTTTTAAAATGAATGCAGTCTTTGAAAAACGTCTCATATAGAGGTCAAAACCTCGCAACGAAATCAATTAATATGGAACGTTTTTAATCACTAAGAACGGGACATTTCATCTTTCAAGGCTTTTCTTCCTCCTTTTTCTTGTTTAAAAACCGTAACATATGCACCCATAATCATCATCATTTGCTTGTTTAAATACTTGTTCTTTGTTGTTTTGGTTACTTGTTCTTAGTTGTTACTTACTTGCTAGTTGAAAGAATCAAACTCTTTAGTTTATTCTTCAATTCATCTTGTTTATTCAAGAACACAAAGAATCTAGGAGAATCAAGTTTATGTTTTGATTCTTCCATAAAACTTGTTAAAGAAAGTTCATGAGTTATAATCATACTTGTGATTCATGTTTGTAAACTTAAAGTTTACATTCTTAAAGATCAAAGCCTTGGCTTGAATCTTTAAAGTATGAACAACCATGAACTTGTTACTTGTAGATTTAACTTATTTCTTCATTTTATGTACTTTAAAGTTGTGATTTGGTCAAGTATTACTAGTTAATCTTGATCTCATATTTCTTGAACTAAAGTTAACTTTATAATTTCAAGAACATAGAAGTTTAACTTTCTAGTTACAACTTCATATACTTATGAAAGATCTAAGTTCTATAGCTTATGGTCTACTTATTTTGTCATAAACAAAAGCTTGTAAGCTTACATACACTTTACTAGATAAAAATCTAAGTTTCATAACTTATGGTTTCATTAAAGTAAAGATTCAAGTGTTACTACTTAGGATCTAACTTAAGAACTTTGGATCTAGACTTTTGGGTCTAGGATCCTCAAGATCTAACTAAGAACTATGTTTTACAACTTAAGATCTTGATTAGTTAGTTTACTTTCAAGTTTGTAGTTCAATATTACTTTTATAATTCATGTTTGTGTCAAACCTAAGATCTTGATGTTACTTTGGTTCATCAAACTACATACAACACTTAATTGAGTTGTGCTATATATCTTAGACTTGCACTTGTGTTATGATGGTCAAAACTTGGTAAATATGATGTAAACCCATCAACGAGTTGTACACTTGAAGCTACAAGCATCAAGGATGAGAACCGTGATGAACATCAAGCACCAAGAATCCACCGAAACACTCTTAGCTACTATTTCTGGGTCCGATCAGTACAACCTGGGCTACTGTAAAGATTATTTTCAGTTAGCTCTGTTCGAGTAGATAACTTTTCATTTAGGACTCGTCTTAATCCGAGTTACGGTTTAGGATATATGGCCCTCCGATCGTCACTATGTCCTTTTAACGCTGTGCTGAAAATTCTGACCTACTCGCACTTAGACCATCGCCACGGTCAAACAAAGATGAGTTTGCTTCTGGGATTTTACCACAACTAAAGGACTCATATACGGAGCCATGGCCACTAGTCTCACCTTATTTCAGTAGGTATAGAGGCCGTGGTGACTGATCCAAGTCAGCATTTGTTTTAAACTTCTTTGATGAACGAAACTTACTTTACACCTTTTGTTTGATGATGATTGATGATGACCTTTAAGACCTAATTTACATACATATAAACCTATTGTTATGATTTAATGACTTAGTAATATTTGACTTAGGTTGAGGACTTTTCGGACCTACATACTTGCTTACTTTTCTCGAGTCATACTTTACTACTTTTTAATTTAACTATTTTGGGAAGTGAGAATACATGCGCATTTTATGTTTTACATACTAGGCATGAGTACTTAACTTTATATATGTGTGGGTTATACAACGGCATAAACTTTCCCCTTAGCTCGGTAACGTTTAGTCATTGGTTTTTGAACCGGTGAACGCGAATCTTAGATATGGATCCATAGAGTTTGACATCTCCACTCGGGCTAGTCACGCTAGTATTTAACGAGTGTTTAATACTTCGTAAACATACGCACTTTCTAAGTGTACTTTCAGGGGGTGATATGTTATTAAACATTAAGTTAGTTACCGAGTGCCCACGGTTGAACATATACTTTATCATACTGATTTGAATTACTATTTTGAAACGCTTATTGAAGCAATGAAATCTCGTGGCCTACCTTACATTACTGTTATACTTAAACTATAGCTCACCAACATTCGTGTTGACGTTTTTAAGCATATTTTTCTCAGGTGCTTAAGGTTTCTTGCTTCCGCTGTACTAGTCATGCTTTGTAGACACCCACTGCGCTGATTAGAGATGTCACCGCATGAAACGTTATTTTTGCATTCAAACATGATACTTTTGAAACGATGTATTTGTAACGACCTATGAGTCACGTACTATTACTTATGCTTGCTATTCGTAGAAGCATACTTTTGGGTTGTTAAACATTTGATGTTGGTTAAGACATCATTTTTTTTATGAATGCAAACTCTTTTAAAACAGCATATAGTGTTTGACCTTGTAATAATCCTGTTGTTGATGGTCCGTACATGTTGATTTAGTACGGGGCATCACATTTGGTATCAGAGCATTGGTTGTAGGGAATTAGGTTGCATTAGTGAGTCTAGACCAGACCGAGTAGGATTCACACTAATCTACAACTTGCTAGTTTACTTGTTTCTGCGGAACCTGCTGCATGCTACTGCGCTATATTACTGTATGTTACTGCTCACTACTACTGCATGCCACTACCTACTTCTACTGCTATATGAACTTGTTGCATGCTACCGTTTCCTTTTACTGCTATGTAAATGTAGTGACCCGAACTTTTCCTTGTTTATATATATATTAATTGAGATTGATATTTATATGATTAAATGTTTCCAACATGTTAAGCAATCAAACTTGTTAAGACTTGATTAATTGAAATATGTTTCATATAGACAATTGACCACCCAAGTTGACCGATGATTCACGAACGTTAAAACTTGTAAAAACTATATGATGACATATATATGGATATATATATAGTTAACATGATACTATGATAAGTAAACATATCATTAAGTATATTAACAATGAACTACATATGTAAAAACAAGACTACTAACTTAATGATTTTTAAACGAGACATATATGTAACGATTATCGTTGTAAAGACATTTAATGTATATATATATCATATTAAGAGATATTCATACATGATAATATCATGATAATATAATAATTTAAAATCTCATTTGATATTATAAACATTGGGTTAACAACATTTAACAAGATCGTTAACCTAAAGGTTTCAAAACAACACTTACATGTAACGACTAACGATGACTTAACGACTCAGTTAAAATGTATATACATGTAGTGTTTTAATATGTATTTATACACTTTTGAAAGACTTCAATACACTTATCAAAATACTTCTACTTAACAAAAATGCTTACAATTACATCCTCGTTCAGTTTCATCAACAATTCTACTCGTATGCACCTGTATTCGTACTCGTACAATACACAGCTTTTAGATGTATGTACTATTGGTATATACACTCCAATGATCAGCTCTTAGCAGCCCACGTGAGTCACCTAAAAAATGTGGGAACCATCATTTGGCAACTAGCATGAAATATCTCATAAAATTACAAAAATATGAGTAATCATTCATGACTTATTTACATGAAAACAAAATTACATATCCTTTATATCTAATCCATACACCAACGACCAAAAATACCTACAAACACTTTCATTCTTCAATTTTCTTCATCTAATTTATCTCTCTCAAGTTCTATCTTCAAGTTCTAAGTGTTCTTCATATATTCTACAAGTTCTAGTTACATAAAATCAAGAATACTTTCAAGTTTGCTAGCTCACTTCCAATCTTGTAAGGTGATCATCCAACCTCAAGAAATCTTTGTTTCTTACAGTAGGTTATCATTCTAATACAAGGTAATAATCATATTCAAACTTTGGTTCAATTTCTATAACTATAACAATCTTATTTCAAGTGATGATCTTACTTGAACTTGTTTTCGTGTCATGATTCTGCTTCAAGAACTTCGAGCCATCCAAGGATCCGTTGAAGCTAGATCCATTTTTCTCTTTTCCAGTAGTTTTATCCAAGGAACTTAAGGTAGTAATGATGTTCATAACATCATTCGATTCATACATAAAAAGCTATCTTATTCGAAGGTTTAAACTTGTAATCACTAGAACATAGTTTAGTTAATTCTAAACTTGTTCGCAAATAAAAGTTAATCCTTCTAACTTGACTTCTAAAATCAACTAAACACATGTTCTATATCTATATGATATGCTAACTTAATGATTTAAAACCTGGAGACACGAAAAACACCGTAAAACCGGATTTACGCCGTCGTAGTAACACCGCGGGCTGTTTTGGGTTAGTTAATTAAAAACTATGATAAACTTTGATTTAAAAGTTGTTATTCTGAGAAAATGATTTTTATTATGAACATGAAACTATATCCAAAAATTATGGTTAAACTCAAAGTGGAAGTATGTTTTCAAAAATGGTCATCTTGACGTCGTTCTTTTGACTGAAATGACTACCTTTACAAAAACAACTTGTAACTTATTTTTCCGACTATAAACCTATACTTTTTCTGTTATATTCATAAAATAGAGTTCAATATGAAACCATAGCAATTTGATTCACTCAAAACGGATTTAAAATGAAGAAGTTATGGGTAAAACAAGATTGGATAATTTTTCTCATTTTAGCTACGTGAAAATTGGTAACAAATCTATTCCAACCATAACTTAATCAACTTGTATTGTATATTATGTAATCTTGAGATACCATAGACACGTATACAATGTTTCGACCTATCATGTCGACACATCTATATATATTTCGGAACAACCATAGACACTCTATATGTGAATGTTGGAGTTAGCTATACAGGGTTGAGGTTGATTCCAAAATATATATAGTTTGAGTTATGATCAATACTGAGATACGTATACACTGGGTCGTGGATTGATTCAAGATAATATTTATCGATTTATTTCTGTACATCTAACTGTGGACAACTAGTTGTAGGTTACTAACGAGGACAGCTGATTTAATAAACTTAAAACATCAAAATATATTAAAAGTGTTGTAAATATATTTTGAACATACTTTGATATATATGTATATATTGTTATAGGTTCGTGAATCAACCAGTGGCCAAGTCTTACTTCCTGACGAAGTAAAAATCTGTGAAAGTGAGTTATAGTCCCACTTTTAAAATCTAATATTTTTGGGATGAGAATACATGCAGGTTTTATAAATGATTTACAAAATAGACACAAGTACGTGAAACTACATTCTATGGTTGAATTATCGAAATCGAATATGCCCCTTTTTATTAAGTCTGGTAATCTAAGAATTAGGGAACAGACACCCTAATTGACGCGAATCCTAAAGATAGATCTATTGGGCCTAACAAACCCCATTCAAAGTACCGGATGCTTTAGTACTTCGAAATTTATATCATATCCGAAGGGTGTCCCGGAATGATGGGGATATTCTTATATATGCATCTTGTTAATGTCGGTTACCAGGTGTTCACCATATGAATGATTTTTATCTCTATGTATGGGATGTGTATTGAAATATGAAATCTTGTGGTCTATTATTATGATTTGATATATATAGGTTAAACCTATAACTCACCAACATTTTTGTTGACATTTTAAGCATGTTTATTCTCAGGTGATTATTAAGAGCTTCCGCTGTCGCATACTTAAATAAGGACGAGATTTGGAGTCCATGCTTGTATGATATTGTGTAAAAACTGCATTCAAGAAACTTATTTTATTGTAACATATTTGTATTGTAAACCATTATGTAATGGTCGTGTGTAAACAGGATATTTTAGATTATCATTATTTGATAATCTACGTAAAGCTTTTTAAAACCTTTATCTATGAAATAAAGGTTATGGTTTGTTTTAAAAATGAATGCAGTCATTGAAAAACGTCTCATATAGAGGTCAAAACCTCGCAACGAAATCAGTTAATATGGAACGTTTTTAATCAATAAGAACGGGACATTTCAGTTGGTATCCGAGGGTTGGTCTTAGAGAACCAGAATTTTGCATTAGTGTGTCTTATCGAGTTTGTTAGGATGCATTAGTGAGTCTGGACTTCGACCGTGTTTACTTGAAAAATGATTGCTTAACAAATTTTGTTGGAAACTATATATTTTTAACATGTGAATATTATGTGATATATTAATCTCTTAACGCGTTTGATATTATGTGATAGATGTCTACCTCTAGAACAAGTCCCATTGACTCACCTAATAATAATGAAGAGTCAAATGTAAATTGGAATGATTCGTGGACTGATTCACAAGTTCCCGAAGAGGAACCGGAAGAAGAGTCGGAACCGGAAGAAGAATCGGAACCGGAAGAAGAATCGGAACCGGATGAAGAAATAGAACCGGTGGGGGAAATAATAAAACGGTTAAGTAAAAGAAAATCCTCAACCAACCGACCAAGGTTAATTATGGTCAATGGTGTTTCCGCCAAGGAAACAAAATATTGGGAGGATTACCAATTCTCCGATGAATCGGATTCCGACGAGAATTCCGATGATGTTATAGAAATTACCCCAACTGAATTTAAAAAGGCAAAAGAAAATAATAAGGGAAAGGGCATAAAATAGAGAAATCTAATTCCAACCCCGATGAACTTTATATGTATCGTCAACCCCCAAAGTCCTTAAGTTGTAACAATGACCCGGGAAACTCTAAACCACCAGGTTTTTCTAAACCAATGTGGAAAACGACGGCTCGTATTAGGGAAACATCATATATCCCTAGAAACTTGGCAAAACGAACCAAAACCGAAGAAGAAGAAACAAGCGAGTCGGAATAAGATAGTTGTATTCGTGTGGTGTAATATATGTAATATAGTGTGCTTATGCTTTATGATATATGTAAAAATTGCTTGTATTAATAAGTATTTTTTTTATGAATCTAACTCTTGTCTATTTTACAGTATAAAAACACAAAATGGATAGACAACCCAATATTTTAAGAGACCTACCCGGAGACATGATTGATGAAATCTTGTCTAGAGTCGGTCAGAATTCTTCGGCACAACTATTTAAGGCGAGATCAGTTTGTAAGACATTCGAAGAACGTTCTAAGAATGCCTTGGTTTATAAAAGGCTTTCGTTCGAAAGATGGGGGATATCACATTGGGAAATCCATAAGTTACGATGTGTTTACTTTGACGCATATATTGTGGGGAACCCAAATGCTATTTTACGCAATGGGTTAAGAAATTATTTTGACTCAATATATCCGAATATTGGACTTCGTGATTTAGAAAAAGCGGCTAACATGCAACATAAAGAAGCATGTTATGCTTACGAATTAGTAATGTTCGCTTCTCACCAAAGTGAGAACAAGAACATCGGGCTACAACTATTAAACAAAATGTTCCCACAAGTGACGGAGTCGGTAATTGGGGTAAGAAATGAGGTTTTTAGATTGTTACGGGACTGTTGGACATTACGTAACCCTCGTCCCTTTGACGACGTTACAACACGCTGTCTTATCAACGGCCATAACGGTTATGTTCCACAAGACCAAGGATGGGAAGTAATCCTAGTAAAACCAGAATGCATGACTTGTTTCTGGACGTATGAATTACGTGTCTTTATTGCCTTTGCTGAACGACTTGTGTACTAGCTAGAATTATCTTCACAACCATCTTGCATCAAATTTATTGTGTGCTATATTTCATGCTATACGTAAAATAAGCGGTATTGTAAGTTTGTAAAATATTGTGTAAAAGTTTGAACGCGAAATATTATTATAATCAGTTTTTCATATAGAATTGTAGTAGTTGAATTGTATATTAGCTACTAAGTATGAACTTAACGGGTAGGTACTACCCGAATTTAAACTTATAAAACGCTAATATGAAGAAAAAGCTTTTATAAATGAGTTCATATTATTCTACGAAATACTATTAACTACTCTTAATATTCTGTATGATTAACTTGTTCCATTTGACTATTTTGAAGGAAATGGCACCGACTACTCGACACACCGGGAATATGAATGAAGAGGAATTCCGTACTTTTCTAGTTTCAAACATAGCTGCAGTACAGGCTGCGCTACATACCAACAATAACCTTGGATCTAGCAGTACAGGAAATCGTGTAGGATGCACCTACAAAGAATTCACTGCCTGCAAACCTTTGAAATTTGATGGAACCGAAGGACCGATCGGATTGAAACGGTGGACCGAGAAGGTCGAATCGGTGTTTGCCATAAGTAAGTGTATTGAAGAGGACAAAGTGAAGTACGCTACGCATACCTTCACAGGTTCTGCGTTAACATGGTGGAATACCTATCTAGAGCAAGTGGGACAAGACGATGCGTACGCACTACCGTGGTCAGCATTCAAGCACTTGATGAACGAGAAGTACCGTCCCAGAACCGAGGTCAATAAGCTGAAGACAGAACTTAGAGGGTTACGAACCCAAGGATTTGATATTACCACGTACGAAAGACGATTCACAGAATTGTGCCTATTGTGTCCGGGAGCATTTGAAGATGAGGAAGAGAAGATCGACGCGTTTGTGAAAGGATTACCGGAAAGAATCCAAGAAGATATAAGTTCACACGAGCCCGCCTCCATACAACAGGCATGTAGAATGGCTCACAAACTAGTGAACCAGATTGAAGAAAGAATTAAAGAACAGAATGCTGAAGAGGCCAATGTGAAGCAAGTCAAAAGAAAGTGGGAGGAAAACGGTGATAAGAATCACCAATACAACAACAACAGCAATTACAACAATAATCGCAACAATTATCCCAACAATCGCAACATTAGTCGCAACTACAACAAACGGCCCAACAACAACAACAACAACAACAACATCAACTACAACAATCATCCCAACAACAATAATAACTGCAACAACAACAACAATCAGAAGCAGCTATGCCAAAGGTGTGAAAAGTATCACTCGGGGTTCTGCACCAAATTTTGCAACAAGTGTAAAAGAAATGGTCATAGCGCGGCGAAGTGTGAGGTCTACGGACCAGGGGTTAATAGAACGAAAGGAACAAATGGTGTCGGAACGAGTAATGGCGGAGCAAGTAGTGTCGGAGCAAGTTATGCCAATGTAGTTTGTTATAAATGTGGAAAACCGGGCCACATTATTAGAAATTGCCCGAACCAGGAGAACACGAATGGACAAGGCCGCGGAAGAGTTTTCAATATTAATGCGGCAGAGGCACAGGAAGACCCGGAGCTTGTTACGGGTACATTTCTTATTGACAATAAATCTGCTTACGTTTTATTTGATTCGGGTGCAGATAGAAGCTATATGAGTAGAGATTTTTGTGCTAAATTAAGTTGTCCATTGACGCCTTTGGATAGTAAATTTTTACTCGAATTAGCAAATGGTAAATTAATTTCAGCAGATAATATATGTCGGAATCGAGAAATTAAACTGGTTAGCGAAACATTTAAGATTGATTTGATACCAGTAGAGTTAGGGAGTTTTGATGTGATAATCGGTATGGACTGGTTGAAAGAAGTGAAAGCAGAGATCGTTTGTTACAAAAATGCAATTCGCATTATACGAGAAAAAGAAAAACCTTTAATGGTGTACGGAGAAAAGGGCAACACGAAGCTACATCTTATTAGTAATTTGAAGGCACAAAAACTAATAAGAAAAGGTTGCTATGCTGTTTTAGCACACGTCGAGAAAGTACAAACTGAAGAAAAGAGCATCAATGATGTTCCCATTGCAAAAGAATTTCCCGATGTATTTCTGAAAGAATTACCGGGATTACCCCCACATCGATCCGTTGAATTTCAAATAGATCTTGTACCAGGAGCTGCACCAATAGCTCGTGCTCCTTACAGACTTGCACCCAACGAGATGAAAGAACTGCAAAGCCAATTACAAGAACTTTTAGAGCGTGGTTTCATTCGACCAAGCACATCACCGTGGGGAGCTCCTGTTTTGTTTGTCAAGAAGAAAGATGGTACATTCAGGTTGTGTATCGACTACCGAGAGTTGAACAAACTTACCATCAAGAACCGCTACCCACTACCAAGAATCGATGACTTATTTGATCAACTACAAGGCTCGTCTGTTTATTCAAAGATTGACTTACGTTCCGGGTATCATCAAATGCGGGTGAAAGAAGATGATATTCCAAAGACTGCTTTCAGAACACGTTACGGTCATTACGAGTTTATGGTCATGCCGTTTGGTTTAACTAATGCACCAGCTGTGTTCATGGACCTTATGAACCGAGTGTGTGGACCATACCTTGACAAGTTTGTCATTGTTTTCATTGATGACATACTTATTTACTCAAAGAATGACCAAGAACACGGTGAACATTTGAGAAAGGTGTTAGAAGTATTGAGGAAGGAAGAATTGTACGCTAGGTTTTCAAAGTGTGCATTTTGGTTGGAAAAAGTTCAATTCCTCGGTCACATAGTGAACAAAGAAGGTATTAAGGTGGATCCGGAAAAGATAGAAACTGTTGAAAAGTGGGAAACCCCGAAAACTCCGAAACACATACGCCAGTTTTTAGGACTAGCTGGTTACTACAGAAGGTTCATCCAAGACTTTTCCAGAATAGCAAAACCCTTGACTGTATTAACGCATAAAGGGAAGAAATTTGAATGGAATGATGAACAAGAGAAAGCGTTTCAGTTATTGAAGAAAAAGCTAACTACGGCACCTATATTGTCATTGCCTGAAGGGAATGATGATTTTGTGATTTATTGTGACGCATCAAAGCAAGGTCTCGGTTGTGTATTAATGCAACGAACGAAGGTGATTGCTTATGCGTCTAGACAATTGAAGATTCACGAACAAAATTATACGACACATGATTTGGAATTAGGCGCGGTTGTTTTTGCATTAAAGACTTGGAGGCACTACTTATATGGGGTCAAAAGTATTATATATACCGACCACAAAAGTCTTCAACACATATTTAATCAGAAACAACTGAATATGAGGCAGCGTAGGTGGATTGAATTATTGAATGATTACGACTTTGAGATTCGTTACCACCCGGGGAAGGCAAATGTGGTAGCCGATGCCTTGAGCAGGAAGGACATAGAACCCATTCGATTAAAATCTATGAATATAATGATTCATAATAACCTTACTACTCAAATAAAGGAGGCGCAACAAGGAGTTTTAAAAGAGGGAAATTTAAAGGATGAAATACCCAAAGGATCGGAGAAGCATCTTAATATTCGGGAAGACGGAACCCGGTATAGGGCTGAAAGGATTTGGGTACCAAAATTTGGAGATATGAGAGAAATGGTACTTAGAGAAGCTCATAAAACCAGATACTCAATATATCCTGGAACGGGGAAGATGTACAAGGATCTTAAGAAACATTTTTGGTGGCCAGGTATGAAAGCCGATATTGCTAAATATGTAGGAGAATGTTTGACGTGTTCTAAGGTCAAAGCTGAACATCAGAAACCATCAGGTCTACTACAACAACCTGAAATCCCGGAATGGAAATGAGAAAACATTACCATGGATTTCATTACTAAATTGCCAAGGACTGCAAGTGGTTATGATACTATTTGGGTAATAGTTGATCGTCTCACCAAGTCAGCACACTTCCTGCCAATAAGAGAAGATGACAAGATGGAGAAGTTAGCACGACTGTATTTGAAGGAAGTCGTCTCCAGACATGGAATACCAATCTATATTATCTCTGATAGGGATGGCAGATTTATTTCAAGATTCTGGCAGACATTACAGCAAGCATTGGGAACTCGTCTAGACATGAGTACTGCCTATCATCCACAAACTGATGGGCAGAGCGAAAGGATGATACAAACGCTTGAAGACATGCTACGAGCTTGTGTTATTGATTTCGGAAACAGTTGGGATCGACATCTACCGTTAGCAGAATTTTTCTACAACAACAGCTACCATTCAAGCATTGAGATGGCGCCGTTTGAAGCACTTTATGGTAGAAAGTGCAGGTCTCCGATTTGTTGGAGTGAAGTGGGGATAGACAGATTACGGGTCCGGAGATAATACAAGAAATTACCGAGAAGATCATCCAAATTCAACAACGGTTGAAAACCGCCCAAAGTCGACAAAAGAGCTACGCTGACATTAAAAGAAAAGATATAGAATTTGAAATTGGAGAGATGGTCATGCTTAAAGTTGCACCTTGGAAAGGCGTTGTTCGATTTGGTAAACGAGGGAAATTAAATCCAAGGTATATTGGACCATTCAAGATTATTGATCGTGTCGGACCAGTAGCTTATCGACTTGAGTTACCTCAACAACTCGCGGCTGTACATAACACTTTCCACGTCTCGAATTTGAAGAAATGTTTTGCTAAAGAAGATCTCACTATTCCGTTAGATGAAATCCAAATCAACGAAAAACTTCAATTCATCGAAGAACCCGTCGAAATAATGGATCGTGAGGTTAAAAGACTTAAGCAAAACAAGATACCAATTGTTAAGGTTCGATGGAATGCTTGTAGAGGACCCGATTTCACCTGGGACCATGAAGATCAGATGAAGAAGAAATACCCGCATCTATTTCCAGAAGATTCGTCAACACCTTCAACAGCTTAAAATTTCGGGACGAAATTTATTTAACGGGTAGGTACTGTAGTGACCCGAACTTTTCCATGTTTATATATATTAATTGAGATTGATATTTATACGATTAAATGTTTCCAACATGTTAAGCAATCAAACTTGTTAAGACTTGATTAATTGAAATATGTTTCATATAGACAATTGACCACCCAAGTTTACCGGTGATTCACGAACGTTAAAACTTGTAAAAACTATATGATGACATATATATGGATATATATATATATATAGTTAACATGATACTATGATAAGTAAACATATCATTAAGTATATTAACAATGAACTACATATGTAAAAACAAGACTACTAACTTAATGATTTTTAAACGAGACATATATGTAACGATTATCGTTGTAAAGACATTTAATGTATATATATCATATTAAGAGATATTAATACATGATAATATCATGATAATATAATAATTTAAAATCTCATTTGATATTATAAACATTGGGTTAACAACATTTAACAAGATCGTTAACCTAAAGGTTTCAAAACAACACTTACATGTAACGACTAACGATGACTTAACGACTCAGTTAAAATGTTTATACATGTAGTGTTTTAATATGTATTTATACACTTTTGAAAGACTTCAATACACTTATCAAAATACTTCTACTTAACAAAAATGTTTAAAATTACATCCTCGTTCAGTTTCATCAACAATTCTACTCGTATGCACCTGTATTCGTACTCGTACAATACACAACTTTTAGATGTATGTACTATTGGTATATACACTCCAATGATCAGCTCTTAGCAGCCCATGTGAGTCACCTAACACATGTGGGAACCATAATTTGGCAACTTGCATGAAATATCTCATAAAATTACAAAAATATGAGTAATCATTCATGACTTATTTACATGAAAACAAAATTACATATCCTTTATATCTAATCCATACACCAACGACCAAAAACACCTACAAACACTTTCATTCTTCAATTTTCTTCATCTAATTGATCTCTCTCAAGTTCTATCTTCAAGTTCTAAGTGTTCTTCATATATTCTACAAGTTCTAGTTACATAAAATCAAGAATACTTTCAAGTTTGCTAGCTCACTTCCAATCTTGTAAGGTGATCATCCAACCTCAAGAAATCTTTGTTTCTTACAGTAGGTTATCATTCTAATACAAGGTAATAATCATATTCAAACTTTGGTTCAATTTCTATAACTATAACAATCTTATTTCAAGTGATGATCTTACTTGAACTTGTTTTCGTGTCATGATTCTGCTTCAAGAACTTCGAGCCATCCAAGGATCCGTTGAAGCTAGATCCATTTTTCTCTTTTCCAGTAGATTTATCCAAGGAACTTAAGGTAGTAATGATGTTCATAACATCATTCGATTCATACATATAAAGCTATCTTATTCGAAGGTTTAAACTTGTAATCACTAGAACATAGTTTAGTTAATTCTAAACTTGTTCGCAAATAAAAGTTAATCCTTCTAACTTGACTTTTAAAATCAACTAAACACATGTTCTATATCTATATGATATGCTAACTTAATGATTTAAAACCCGGAGACACGAAAAACACCATAAAACCGGATTTACGCCGTCGTAGTAACACCGCGGGCTATTTTTGGGTTAGTTAATTAAAAACTATGATAAACTTTTATTTAAAAGTTGTTATTCTGAGAAAATGATTTTTATTATGAACATGAAACTATATCCAAAAATTATGGTTAAACTCAAAGTGGAAGTATGTTTTCTAAAATGGTCATCTAGACGTCGTTCTTTCGACTGAAATGACTACCTTTACAAAAACAACTTGTAACTTATTTTTCCGACTATAAACCTATACTTTTTCTGCTTAGATTCATAAAATAGAGTTCAATATGAAACCATAGCAATTTGATTCACTCAAAACGGATTTAAAATGAAGAAGTTATGGGTAAAACAAGATTGGATAATTTTTCTCATTTTAGCTACGTGAAAATTGGTAACAAATCTATTCCAACCATAACTTAATCAACTTGTATTGTATATTATGTAATCTTGAGATACCATAGACACGTATACAATGTTTCGACCTATCATGTCGACACATCTATATATATTTCGGAACAACCATAGACACTCTATATGTGAATGTTGGAGTTAACTATACAGGGTTGAGGTTGATTCCAAAATATATATAGTTTGAGTTGTGATCAATACTGAGATACGTATACACTGGGTCGTGGATTGATTCAAGATAATATTTATCGATTTATTTCTGTACATCTAACTGTGGACAACTAGTTGTAGGTTACTAACGAGGACAGCTGACTTAATAAACTTAAAACATCAAAATATATTAAAAGTGTTGTAAATATATTTTGAACATACTTTGATATATATGTATATATTGTTATAGGTTCGTGAATCAACCAGTGGCCAAGTCTTACTTCCCGACGAAGTAAAAATCTGTGAAAGTGAGTTATAGTCCCACTTTTAAAATCTAATATTTTTGGGATGAGAATACATGCAGGTTTTATAAATGATTTACAAAATAGACACAAGTACGTGAAACTACATTCTATGGTTGAATTATCGAAATCGAATATGCCCCTTTTTATTAAGTCTGGTAATCTAAGAATTAGGAAACAGACACCCTAATTGACGCGAATCCTAAAGATAGATCTATTGGGCCTAACAAACCCCATCCAAAGTACCGGATGCTTTAGTACTTCGAAATTTATATCATATCCGAAGGGTGTCCCGGAATGATGGGGATATTCTTATATATGCATCTTGTTAATGTCGGTTACCAGGTGTTCACCATATGAATGATTTTTATCTCTATGTATGGGATGTGTATTGAAATATGAAATCTTGTGGTCTATTATTATGATTTGATATATATAGGTTAAACCTATAACTCACCAACATTTTTGTTGACGTTTTAAGCATGTTTATTCTCAGGTGATTATTAAGAGCTTCCGCTGTCGCATACTTAAATAAGGACGAGATTTGGAGTCCATGCTTGTATGATATTGTGTAAAAACTGCATTCAAGAAACTTATTTTGTTGTAACATATTTGTATTGTAAACCATTATGTAATGGTCGTGTGTAAACAGGATATTTTAGATTATCATTATTTGATAATCTACGTAAAGCTTTTTAAAACCTTTATCTATGAAATAAAGGTTATGGTTTGTTTTAAAAATGAATGCAGTCATTGAAAAACGTCTCATATAGAGGTCAAAACCTCGCAACGAAATCAATTAATATGGAACGTTTTTAATCAATAAGAACGGGACATTTCAGTAAACTCGCCGTATGCTTTTGCTTACTCTCGCTACTTCATGCTGCTATCTGCTTTTAGCTTGTTACTTCGGTATGATACTGTTACTATTGCCATGCTACGTGCTGTTGCAAATGACCTAGGCTGATGTAGTTGATATGCCTAATTACGCTCTTGCTACATGCCTACTATTCACTATACCGACTTGGAGAACTTATCCTTCCCGGTTCAGATGTTTTCCTGAGCTACTTTCCCACTCGTCTAACCCTGAGAACTGGTAGCGTAATCCACTTGTTACTACTGTTTCACCATTCCAAAGATCGAAACATTACTTCACGCAACCAGAGAGGAGTACCCCTCGGATTACACGCTCACTAATGTCGATCCTCGGAGGAGGAGGTATGCGAGGACTTATCAGAATAACCGCACCCAGAGCTCACTCTAATTAGCCACGTACATCATATGAACATTAGAAGGATGTTCAGTTCCGCAAGTTGACTTGTACCCTGTACGCTTTCATGACCGTCACTTAACTCTTTCATTCTTCACCACTGCTCAACGATCTAACGACACTTCTGGACTTAGGTCCCTAACACTCTTAGACATTGGAGAAGTCGGGAAGGCATTTCCTTTAACAAGGTCATAGTGTTTTTCTACTGATACTCAGCCATACCCAAAGACTTGAGAGTCGCCTCTAGACACATCGTATCACTATTTGCTACACGTACAACTCGACACAAGACCCATATTGAATTTCTAGAAAGGAACCTAACGACATTACCTCAACCCGAACATTTCGAAGAAATTTCAAGACATTTAGGCATTTATGCATGACCTACGGAACCTACGCGCCCGCACCAAGATACCGTTAGATTAATTATGTAGATTTTGTTTTGAGACAATACAGATAAAGCACCGATAGATGAAACTGAATAGAACTTGAAGTGATCACGTTACATTGACCATATGGAATGATATTGGAATGAACATACGATTTAGTACAATATAATGACGCCAGGCCAGCGTGATTATATTGAAGTAAATCATGCAGAAGTTCCAATGTTACTACGTGAGGAATATGGGGTGATCCAGGAAATTTTTTGGCAGAAATCACTTGAGCATACACATTGTAGCCTGTTAAAGGTAGGAAAAGAATAACCACGTAGCCCAACTACTGTACAAGAAGGGCCTTGATTGCAGGATTGATAACCCAAAAATTTGTTATAGATATCGACACCCTGGGCATTTAAGGAAAAAGTTCCCATATAGGAAAAACTTTAAACTTACCTGCGGTAAAGCAATCGTTATGGAGACTCGCATGGAATCCTGATCTTAGTTTGGGTACGTTTCGTCACAATGTTTTATTGTTTCAGAGTTGTTTAATACTGGAATGATAGAAACCTTATATCTAAGAACCTTAGCATTATGAATAATAAGCCATTAACAACCATGAGAGTTAAGTATTCTATTGGACCAGCAAATGGTAAGCTGGCAGAGATGGAGGAATAATTTAAGGTAGAACTTTAAGATTAATAGGTGGGTCATTTGGAGATGACCTCATATTAACCAAACTTGGGAGTCTTAATGTAGTAGTTGAAAAGGATTAGTTATGTAACATCCCGCATTTTTTTCGTTAAAATTTATTTTTAACACTGTCTCTTTTTTTTAATAATATCTTTCGTTATTTAAATTCGTAGTTTCTGTTGACTAACGTTCATAATATTCCCGTTATTTAATTATAACATCACTCGTTTACTCGAGCGTTTTTAAAATATTCGTTTGGTTAATTCCCGCACCCGCTTTGAAACTTGAGGGACCGAACTTGCCAAGGGATCAAACTAGTTGACTAGGTCAACTAGTCAATCCCACCACCACCACCACTCATTATCCACCACTTTCTTTTTCCATTTTCTTAACACTTTCACCATTTTCTCTCAAATCCTCCCAACAAAGATCATCATCCAAATCCGAATCAAGAAGCAAACATCAAAATAAATTACATTTTCGTGATCCTCTCTTCATTCTCTACATTTTGGTACCAATTTTATCTCATTTGGGTAACATTTCTAAAACTCTAGATTTCTCTAAATTCGTGTTTTTGACTTGAAATGGTGTTAGTTAGTGTCTATGGCTCGGGTATAACATGAATATATGTTTTGTTTGCTCGATTCGTTGTTTTGAGTAACTAGTTTGAACATTTGAAATAGGTGTGCTTAATCTTTGATTTTGGATGAGTTAATGTTGTTAAATTGTTAAAGTTCATGTTTTAATTGTTATCACTAGCTTCGTTTTGATGCGTAGGTTGAGTAAGAAAACTTCAAGAACATGATTAATGAGTTTGTGAAGTTTGGTTAGGGTTTGATAGCTTTAAAAGGAACTTTTGATGCATTGAATGCTTGTTAATGTTATTGATAAGTGTTTAGTTGTAATGTATGTTTCATTACCTTCAAAATGGCATATCATATGTGTGAATTGGATTCCCGAATCTTAAAATGCATTTTGTGAACTTGAAACTTTAAAAATAAACCTTTAATGATCACTTGACGAGATTTCGGTTATTGCAATTGATGTTTTTGCTTGATGAAAAGTAGTTAGTCGTATTCCTTGTCAAAAGAGCTTTCGAACGATATAAGATACGTATTCTAAGTGTTTACGGTTTGTGTTTTGTGCTAAATTGAATTTTGGATCAAGACTTGAACAATTAAAATAGCCCAGGTACCAGGCCACGCCTAATGTCGCGGCGCGGCCCTCCTCTGTCGCGGCGCGGCATTTGCCGTGTTTGGGTTCTGACCTACATGGTCAAAATTTAGAAAATGTTTGCTACGCTACGCACCTCCGATTCACATGTAACTTGTTCTAACATGCTTATATATGATTAAAAACCTTAGAAAAATAGTTCGGGACCCGACCCGAATGTGTTGACTTTTTTGTTGACTTTGACTTGACCGAGTTTGAATTTTAGTCAAACTTAACCAAACACTTATGCAATCGTTCAAATCTTATTTTATACTTGATTCTTGCATGAAACTTGACAACGTGATTCACATGCTATATTTAATCGAGTCGTAACGAGCCATAGGACTAATCGAACACATTTCGCCCGACCTTGTGTCGTAACCGGTTAATTGATACAACTTACTTCTTTAGGTCAAGACTAAGCAACTTTCATGCACACGTTTACTTTGTGAAGTACATTTATACTCGTGCACTCGAGGTGAGATCATAGTCCCATCTTTCAACAACTATTATACTTTTAAATTATGGGATGAGAAACATATACAGTTTTATACTACCTACTTTTATACTTTGAACACAAGTACAAGGAAACAAACATTCCACAGCGAGTTAGAACAAAAATCCTCAATTCGATTATCATTAGTTACACTTGCAGAGTGTAAGCGAGAACTTATATTGTGTGGCCATACGGGTTTGATAAACCCTCATTACGGACGGTTCGCTACCGTCTACGGATGAAATATATTTTCGAGAAACAGTGTATGTTCTAACACTATTGTGATGGGGTTCTATGGAAGGAAACGTTAAGTCTTGATAATTGGGTGATCGCGAACAAACTTTTGGAATGCAAACGATTTAGATAATCAACGTTATGGAAATACAAAATCTTGTGGTTCAAAAACAACGTTTACAAACACCTATGATTTCACCAACATTTTTCGTTGACAGTTTTCTATATGTTTCTCAGGTTCATACTTGGCTATTTGATACATGCTTCCGCGTATACTCATACTTGCTTGGAGTCAAGCATACATGCATACACTCTGATTTCTTGCTTGGGGGTCAAGCATACATACATACACACGCTAGTGATAG
The DNA here is from genome assembly GCF_046630445.1 of Rutidosis leptorrhynchoides. Taxonomy (NCBI): domain Eukaryota; kingdom Viridiplantae; phylum Streptophyta; class Magnoliopsida; order Asterales; family Asteraceae; genus Rutidosis; species Rutidosis leptorrhynchoides. Next base: position 199,756,460 of record NC_092335.1, read on the forward strand.
CACCTTTGGATTCAAACTTTTGTTTACATACTTACGCTATTCATAGCAACTGTGATTTTCAACTTATATTATGTCACAAGTTACTTCATTTATGCTTTATAACTTTGTAAACTTAAACGTGTTGTCGAACTGTTTGTAAACTAAACCTTGCAAGTCTTGTACTTTTCAAATGAATGCGACATAATTTTGGTCAAACGAGTCTCATATAGGGACTATGACCACGTAACGGGACCTAAGTTAGCGGCGCCGTCAATGACGATTTTGTCGGGTCGTTACAGATGGTATCAGAGCATTGGTTGTAGGGAACTAGGATATGCATTAGTGTGTCTGACAGAGTCGTTAGGACGCATTAGTGAATCCAGACTACAACCGGATAGTTAATCATTGCATTCTGACTTGCATTTGCTATAGATAGCACTTACTTGACTACTTGTGCATTATACTTGAATCATTCTTAGGCAAACTTCTTACTGGTACCAAACTTTCGTCATACGAATCCGTATTCTGCCACTTTCTGGTAACACACGTAAATTCAAGATTCATATGCGTAAGGATGACAATGACTTCATTAGTCATACTTGTTTGGGAACTCTGTCTCCCAGATTGTTATTCGCCACCGTTTCAACTTACTATCGGTGTCACACCGGTGTTCCTTACTATCTACCATATCGTGTTACTACCATCACTACTCCAGGTGAGTATCGTCATCAATACTTAACACTACGGTTGTGTACTATTCGTTATCATGATTCGTTACACTTCTCGCACCAAAATACATTATCGTTTGACTTAAACCGCATTGACTTGAACAATCATTTATACACTCCCCTCGGGAAACGCACCTTCAGAGTTTCACTAATTCTTTTGATTAAATACGAGTCACGTTGGTGATGTCGCTAAGCTTTGTTCATTTTAAAACTTCACGATTACACGAACCTGAATCTATGGAGTGATGTGGGGATGGAGGTATGAGTTAGCGTAATATAACGACACTCGATCAATGTGGTTATATGGTAAGTCATACCAAAGTTCTAATGACACGTGATGGTGGTTGGACTCGATCAACCTAATCACCACCATGTGCCATGTACATGACTTCATTTTTCTTGTTTGAATATTCGAAAACTCCCAGAATGTTGATAACAACCATACCAGGGACACATCTTCGATTATTGTCAAACCATACCCATGCTTCCGAAGGAATGACAAATTCTTTCAACTTCAAACATATGTTACACGTGTATACTATCTCGTTTTCGCACAGTTTTATCGACAAACTACAATATGCTTATTATGCTCACATCGAGACGGAAGCTTCTCTCGCATCACACTCATACTTCCGATTCAGGAAATTTTCTATCTAAATTCTCAATGGAGGGAGAGACTCTTCACGTTATACTAGTATTCGCCACGAGGGGGAATGTTCATAACGAACGTTTTTCGGAAACCGATAAATCTTTCGCGGCGCGAAATTCTTGAGAAACAGAAACTCGTTCCAACAAACGTTTTCAAGTCCTAACAAACTTTTTCAAATATACCTTACAGAAATGTACCTCGTTTCGGATCGAGGTGCTCGTTTCACTTCTAGATTTCGGGGTGCCTTACAAAAAGCCTCGGGACCACGTTTAAACATGAGTACAACACATCAACCACAACCCAACGGACCGAGCAAACATACGATTCAAACTTTGGAAACCGTAATACGAATTTGCGTTATCAACTTCAAATTTACTTGAGAAAAGTAGTTGACTTTAGTCGAATTCTCGTACTACAATAATTTTCATTCGAGTATTAACGTCACACTTTTCGAGGACCCGTATAGCCATAAATGTCGTTTTCTTAAATTGTTGAACCGAAGTAGGTGACAAGCGAACCACCGAACCCGAACTCATTCATGAAACAACCGGAAAATTATTCAATTCCAAGAAAGGCTCAAGACGGCCCGTAGTCGCCAAAAGGGCCATACAAGTGTTAAACGTAAACCTCTCGAATTCCAAGTGGGAAACCGCGTAACGTTAAAAGTCGCACCTTGAAAAGGTGTAGTCCGTTTCGGAAACGTAGAAAGCTAAATCCGCGAAAACAAATACCGTTCATCCTACATTCTTTGTATCAAACTTAAAGGCGTGTCTTGCGAAACAAGAACTTGTTATCCTCTTCGATGAACTTACTATCAATGATAAACTTCACTTCCTAGGAGGACCGGTTGAAACTATAAATCGTGAAACCAAACTTTAAACCAACGTAAAATTCTGACTGTCGAAGTTCGTTGAAATGCCCAAGGAAGTATTTTCACATATTCGTAGAATTTACAACGCAAGGTTTCGAGGAAGAAACAACAACTACTACTTCCAACTAAATTTCGGGACGAAATTTCTTTTAAGGTGTAGGTAATGTAACATCCCGCATTTTTTTCCGTTAAAATTTATTTTTAACACTGTCTCTTTTTTTTAATAATATCTTTCGTTATTTAAATTCGTAGTTTCCGTTGACTAACGTTCATAATATTCCCGTTATTTAATTATAACATCACTCGTTTACTCGAGCGTTTTTAAAATATTCGTTTGGTTAATTCCCGCACCCGCTTTGAAACTTGAGGGACCGAACTTGCCAAGGGATCAAACTAGTTGACTAGGTCAACTAGTCAATCCCACCACCACCACCACTCATTATCCACCACTTTCTTTTTCCATTTTCTTAAAACTTTCACCATTTTCTCTCAAATCCTCCCAACAAAGATCATCATCCAAATCCGAATCAAGAAGCAAACATCAAAACAAATTACATTTTCGTGATCCTCTCTTCATCCTCTACATTTTGGTACCAATTTTATCTCATTTGGGTAACATTTCTAAAACTCTAGATTTCTCTAAATTAGTGTTTTTGACTTGAAATGGTGTTAGTTAGTGTCTATGGCTCGGGTATAACATGAATATATGTTTTGTTTGCTCGATTCGTTGTTTTGAGTAACTAGTTTGAACATTTGAAATGGGTGTGCTTAATCTTTGATTTTGGATGAGTTAATGTTGTTAAATTGTTAAAGTTCATGTTTTAATTGTTATCACTAGCTTTGTTTTGATGCGTAGGTTGAGTAAGAAAACTTCAAGAACATGATTAATGAGTTTTTGAAGTTTGGTTAGGGTTTGATAGCTTTAAAAGGAACTTTTGATGCATTGAATGCTTGTTAATGTTATTGATAAGTGTTTAGTTGAAATGTATGTTTCATTACCTTCAAAACGGCATATCATATGTGTGAATTGGATTCTCGAATCTTAAAATGCATTTTGTGAACTTGAAACTTTAAAAATAAACCTTTAATGATCACTTGACGAGATTTCGGTTATTGCAATTGATGTTTCTGCTTGATGAAAAGTAGTTAGTCGTATTCCTTGTCAAAAGAGCTTTCCAACGATATAAGATACGTATTCTAAGTGTTTACGGTTTGTGTTTTGTGCTAAATTGAATTTTGGATCAAGACTTGAACAATTAAAACAGCCCAGGTACCAGGCCACACCTAATGTCGCGGCGCGGCCCTCCTCTGTCGCGGCGCGGCATTTGCCGTGTTTGGGTTCTGATCTACATGGTCAAAATTTAGAAAATGTTTGCTACGCTACGTGTAGTGACCCGAACTTTTCCATGTTTATATATATATTAAATGAAATTGTTATTTACATGATTAAGTGTTTCCAACATGTTAAGCAATCAAACTTGTTAAGACTTGATTAATTGAAATAGGTTTCATATAGACAATTGACCACCCAAGTTGACCGGTGATTCACGAACATTAAAACTTGTAAAAACTATATGATGACATATATATGGTTATATATATAGTTAACATAATATTATGATAAGTAAACATATCATTAAGTATATTAATAATGAACTACATATGTAAAAACAAGACTACTAACTTAATGATTTTGAAACGAGACATATATGTAACGATTATAGTTGTAACGACATTTAATGTATATATATCATATTAAAAGATATTTGTACATCATAATATCATGATAATATAATAATTTAAAATCTCATTTGATATTATAAACATTGGGTAAACAACATTTAACAAGATCGTTAACCTAAAGGTTTCAAAACAACACTTACATGTAACGACTAACGATGACTTAACGACTCAGTTAAAATGTATATACATGTAGTGTTTTAATATGTATTCATACACTTTTGAAAGACTTCAATACACTTATCAAAATACTTCTACTTAACAAAAATGCTTACAATTACATCCTCGTTCAGTTTCATCAACAATTCTACTCGTATTCACCCGTATTCGTACTCGTACAATACACAGCTTTTAGATGTATGTACTATTGGTATATACACTCTAATGATCAGCTCTTAGCAGCCCATGTGAGTCACCTAACACATGTAGGAACCATCATTTGGCAACTAGCATGAAATATCTCATAAAATTACAAAAATATGAGTAATCATTCATGACTTATTTACATGAAAACAAAATTACATATCCTTTATATCTAATCCATACACCAACGACCAAAAACACCTACAAACACTTTCATTCTTCAATTTTCTTCATCTAATTGATCTCTCTCAAGTTCTATCTTCAAGTTCTAAGTGTTCTTCATAAATTCTACAAGTTCTAGTTTCATAAAATCAAGAATACTTCCAAGTTTGCTAGCTTACTTCCAATCTTGTAGAGTGATGATGTGAAGCGAGGTGTATATAAAATAGTTTATATTTTACTAGGAAAAACTATTAAATACGATACAATTTTACACAAGATATTTATTTATTTATAGAATGGATATACTTAAACCTTGCTACAACACTTATAGGCAGTGTACCTAATCGTACAGTAGTGTAGTTTTTAGTAAGTCCGGTTCGTTCCACAGGGAAATCTTTAAACAAAGCTCAACGCTATATTAGTTTACTTTTATAAAAATACAAACATATATATAAGTAATATTATTATTATAAAGGGGGGTTTTTACCGTTTAATGACCGGTTTGTCGATTTTAAAACTTTAGTCGCAGTTAAAACCTAATGTAAAATATAAAATACAAGACTTAAATTAAAGCGTAAAGTAAATAACGATAATGAAATTGCGAATAATAAAAGTGCGATAAAATAAACTTGCGATAATTAAAAAGTACGATAATTAAAAGTGCGATTAAATAAAATAACAATAAATAAAAGTGCGATAATTAGAAGTGCAATTAAATATAAAATAAAGGAAATTAAATATGAAATAAAAGAATTATGCTTATTTAAACTTCCGTAATCATGATGTTTGACGTGTTAATTTTAGTTTTATGCCCATGGGTTAATTGTCCTTTGTCCTGGATTATTTAATATGTCCGTCTGGTTTTTGTCCATAACAGTCCATCAGTCATAAATATAAATTGCAAGTGTCCTTGTCAAATTATTATTATACCCGAAGATAAATATTCCAACTAATTGGGGATTCGAATTGTAACAAGGTTTTAATACTTTGTTTAATGAATATACCAGGTTATCGACTGCGTGTAAACCAAGGTTTTACTACTTTGTTAACAATTACACCAATTACCCTTGAATGTAATTTCACCCCTGTTTTGATTATTCTAGTGGCTATTAATCCATTCCCGTGTCCGGTTAAATGAACGATTATTCGTACATATAAATACCCCGCCCATCGTGTCCGATCGAGTGTATATGGTAATTTATAGGGACGCCCAATTGTAAATCTTTATATTAACATTAACAAACTTTCATTTAGTTAAACAAATATAAAGCCCATTAATAGCCCATAGTCTAATTTCCACAAGTGTCGTTCTTTTGTCCAAACCCCAATTATGGTACAAAGCCCAATTACCCAATTTTAGTAATTAGCCCAACATCATGATTACTTCGTTTTAAATAAGCATAATAATAACTTAGCTACGAGACATTAATGTAAAAAGGTTGAACATAACTTACAATGATTAAAAATAGCGTAGCGTTACACGGACAGAATTTCGACTTACACCCTTACAACATTCGCTAACATACCCTTATTATTAGAATTATAATTAAAATTAAAATTAAAATATAAATATATATATATATATATATATTACGTATATATTGAGAGAGAGATGAAATAAGATATGAAATTTGATCAGAATTCGGTTGGCTTTATAGCCAGAGTTGAAAATTGGGGCTCCGCGACTCGCGGAAAAATGCCCTTAAAACTCCGCGAGTCGCGGAGATGTATTTACAGCTCACACCTTTGGAGTTTCTTGCTGCCAAAGGTTTTTAATATATATATATAATATATATATAATTAATATAATTAATTATATATTATATTATATTTATATACATAGTTAACTTGTAATTTTTAGTCCGTTGCGTCGAGCGTTAAGAGTTGACTCTAGTCCCGGTTCCGGATTTTCGAACGTCCTCGCGTACAATTTAATATCTTGTACTTTGCGTTTTGAATCTTGTACTCTTGTGATTTCGAGACGTTTCTTATCAATAATTGGAACCTTTTTTATTGTCTTTTGTTCTTTTGAGCTTTTTGGTCGTTTGCGTCTTCAAATCGTCGAATCTGTCTTCTGTCTTCACCTTTTATTATTTAAACGAATATCACTTGTAAATAGAACAATTGCAACTAAAAGCTTGTCTTTCTTGAGGAATAATGCTATGAAATATATGTTCGTTTTTAGCATTATCAAATATTCCCACACTTGAGCGTTGCTTGTCCTCAAGCAATATCGTCTTGAAATACTAGAATCACTTCTTTATTCTTCACACTTTGTACATCAGTGATTTCTATACGGCGGTATAAACAATGGTAGTAACGATATGGTTTACAGTCCCACATGACTATAAAAATTTAGATCCATTAAGGAAATTGGATCTTTATGAAAACATTTGATCTTTTGAAATCTAGTTTTTACCCTAGATTAGTTTTCCGGAATAACCCTTTACCGGTGTTTGCAAAATATTTTTGTGGGTTTGGTGGGTTTCAGATTTGAAAATTTTAGCTCAAAACTTGCGGTTTTGTGTCACCCACTTGCTAACCTTGTATTTGGAAAGCAACACGTCCAGTTTACTTGTTCCGTATATTACCTTTCGGCAAACTACCGTCCGGTTGTAAAGGAAAGCGTTGAACAAGCAACTGTTAAGGCAATGTCCCGTGACATGCTTTTGATTATGGTCTATAACGTGTCGGACGCAATTACTATCCTTGGTAGGAGCAATAGTAAAGCTCACCCTTATAATTTGTCGGTCTGGCACAAGGTCCTGTCTTTGACCATGCTATGCAACCACCGTTCTTACGGTTGACACCCGATTTAGTTCAGGTGACCTAATGAATTCCAGGTGAATTCCTAGGATTTTACGTTCAATGGTAATGAACGCATTGAAAATAGGGTTTTCAGAAAACAAATCGGTTTATAATTTTGATCAAAATATTTTCTCGTTTAAGCTCGAGTTTAGATATCATTGAATTCCATGAGTTTGAATTCTCAATCTTTAAGGTCAATCTCTAGGATTGAGTAATATCAGTCTTAAAAGCTGATTTTTAATCTTTAAGGAGATTATCCTTTCTGGGGATCTGATTCATTAGTCTTATCCAGCTAATTTGCATGGTGCCCCCCCATTGTACAAGATAAATCCTTCTCATGGTTAGGATAAATCTGACCACTTGGCGACCCTGTTTAATGCTGAGGTCCGTGGATTTCCTGCTGATTTTAGTGATGACTTTTCTAGATTTTTCGTCAACCTACAGCTGGTCTGAACGACAACTTCATGACCTAAATCAAGAAGCGCGTTTCTTTTTCGGAAGACTTTACTTCCTTTTAATGATGGAATTGATTCATCGTGTAGATCCATCTCTTCTTTTCTTTCATTGGGTAAAACAGTTTAGTTTAGTCCAAAGCAAAAGTATTTTCAGTTATTTGTTACAAATATATGTGGCATATGTTTAAAATAACTTGGTAAATTTTCCCACACTTGGCTTTTTATTTTTTCTTTTTATCGTCCTCTATTCCATTTTAAATGAATTTTAACATTTTAGTTTGTTTCTCAATTTATGTCCTTTCCGAGGTAACAATAATTTCGGTGTTAAAACCTAGTTTTATCGTTCATAAATATGTATAAACATGATTTTGAATTCATTTAATTGAAAATTTTGAAAATTTTTACTAGAATTGGGTAGTTAGTATATAAGACTAGGGCTGTTCTTTTTTATCAGAGAGCACTAGATTCTAATACAACTACTGCTTTACTAGTATTTTTAATGGTAACCAAGTGTTTAATATAAAAAATTTTAAAATCCGAAAGAATTTAATCCCTTCCCACACTTAAGATCTTGCAATGCCCTCATTTGCAAGAAATCAGTAACAATTTAAATTATTGAGGGTGATTTGTGTGAAAATGATTAAATTTTTACCAAAGTTTCCAAATATATTGGCGTTTGTTTGCTGAATGATAAATGGTGCACATCATTTGTTCATTCCGTCTTGTTGTTATTTCACATATATTTTGCATCTTGTCGTCAAAATTAGTTGCTTTTGCTGAACTTAATGCCAGTCTTTGAAAATGCGTTGTTTTACCCTGTTGTGTACATAAGATAAACTGCAAACTTATATACATATTTTTGAAGTTTGGTATATTACCCCACATTCAAAAATTATTAAAATCTAAGAATAAAAGTTAGATAATTATAAAAATGATTACAATATTAACAAAAATATTAAATGTATCAATAAATACAAATTACAAAAAAAAAAAAAAAGTAAACTAAGGATGATATTGGTACCAATAGGGGTTCCACGCATAACCATAAGTGCTATAGAATGCTTCGGCAGGGTCATACGTAGGATATGGTGGCTGCATCTCTATCGACCAAGGAGGGAAGACGGGTTTCGGTGTAGGAATATAGTTTCTACCTATATGTTGGCAATGCGCTATGATCTGGTTCTGATGAACTTGCCAATCTTCAAATGCTCTCTGTCTAGCATTTTCGTATTCCTGAGAAGCTATAAACCTATGCATTTCTTGCATCTCATTCCCCCCTCCTACATTACCTTGCTGCTGGTTTCTCTCTACCTGTGGATGTCTACCATTGTATCGTACTGCGGCGTTATTTCGCCGCTTCAAAACTTTCGCACCATGGTATACATTTAAACCTATAGTGTCGCGGGGTTCCGGCTCTTCTACTAATAATCCCCCCCGACTTATATCCACACCGAGATATTCACCAATCAAAGTAATAAAAATACCACCTCCTATTATGCTATGTGGACGCATCCCCCGAACCATAGCTGATAAATAATAACCCACACAATATGGTATACTTACAGCGCTGTGTGGGTCTCGAATACACATATGGTAAAACAAATCTTGTTCATTTACCTTTTCTTTGTTTTTACCCCTTTGTGTAATCGAATTAGCTAAAAACCTATGTATTACTCTTAATTCGGCTCTATCTATATCCAAATAAGAGTAGTTTCCCCCTTTGAAACGGTGATGGCTTGTCATTTGACTCCACACACCGTGTGTATCAAAATTCTCATCTATCTTTCTACCGTTTAGTATCAATCCTCTACAATCGGCAGACGCTAATTCCTCAGGCGTATATATACGTAAAGCCTGAGCCATGTCCAGTAAAGACATGTGGCGCATCGAACCGCCTAACAAAAATCTAATAAAAGAACGATCGGTTAAACTAGCTACCCGATCATTCAACTCTATACTACATAACAACTCTTCACACCATACTTTATATACAGGTCTGCGTATGGTGAATAAACATATCCAGTCATTAAAAGAAGAATTACCATACCTCTGTACAAGTAATTCCCTAATTGGCCCGACCAATTCTACAGCTTCTAAGGGTCCCCATTCTATGACCCTCGGTACCTCAACAACCTTGGAATGAAGAGTATGCAAACCCCGTTGATATTTTGGATAATCTATCCAAAGTCTGTCAAATCTCAGGTTCGGGTGCAACTGTTCCAAGTGCATATCTGAAAAGGTCATGACTGGATGAGGTACATCCTGCTTGTAGTAGTTATCTACCTCCTGTTGTTCCAAGTTCTCAGCAGGAGCATGGCGGGCTTGGGATGAAGATTCACCCCTTTCATTCTGCAAAACACATCAAACACAAATTTTGTGCATCCAAATATGCATTAGTGTCAGCAAAATCATCAATCAAAATAATTACAATGACATTATCAATTTATATCAAACTTAAGCTTATTTTCACATTTTTATCAAATCTACACTTTTTCAAATAAGCATATACGAAAATTTTCGCCAAGTTCATAAGCATTCAACTCAAATAACATGTCAAAATAATCATTACTAGCAAATAAACAAGTCTCAAATGGCATTATCTTTCAAAAATCAAGTTCATGAATTTTGGACTTGAAAAAGTCCACTTTAATTCTCAAAATCATGTTTAGGCTCAAAGTTTGGATCATTTAACTACCTAGACATGTTACACTACTCAATTTAGCAACAATTCATGACAAAAATCGGCCATAACCTGTTTATATAAAAAAGCCCCAAATTTGCTCAAGAACACAAACCCTAGATTATTCAAAATTTGAAGTTTAAGGCTTCTAATCATGTTAAACAGCATCAATCTAGATTATACAAGCATAATACATAAACAATTTAAGTCTAATTACACTAAAAAGCATCAAAATCAAATTGGGGAAAAATAGCTCAAGAACACTAAAATTCGAATTAAATGGTGTTTAGGTGTAGAAATTTACCGTTTTTCTTGAGTAATTCTTAGATATCATCCTTCTCAACATGATTTTAGCAAAAGATTTGGTGATTAACGGTTAAAAATTGAGATTTTTGGGGGTGATTTTCGGGTTTTTTCGGGGTTTTTTCGCAGTATTTGGGTGTTTATGTGTGTGGGAGAGTGAACTGATCTTTCAGCTCTTTTATTTTTTTTTCTGATTTTTGATCCCTCCGCGAGTCGCGGAGGTTTTTCACTGCAAACTCCGCGAGTCGCGGAGTTTGGTATATTTTTATTTTTATTTTTTTTTTTTTTAATCTTTAACTTATAAATCAATTAAGTATTTAATTTTAAAATTTTGTTTCCCTTGTTATTTAGGATGAGGTCGTTTCGGATCGATGTCCTAGTCCGTCCCTCGACAAAATTTTAAAATTTGTCTTTTAGTAGCGATTGTTTTAAAAGCTAAGATTTTTGGGTTTTTTTTAATTTTTTTGGCATACTTTAAATCAATAAGATTAAAAATAATGATAATAAAAGTTCTCGTCCCTCCCTCGGGTAAAGCAATTTCGGTTCAAAGACCTAGTCTTCAACTTACGACGAATTTTAAAAATCATATTTTTAACTTAATGAGATAAAGTAAATTTTTGTTTTTAAATTCACACAACTTAAATATAAAATTCAAAATTAAAAATTAAAAATTAAAAATTCACACCAAACTTAAAATTTGAATTGCATAAAATTAAAATTTCATATTTTAAAAATTAAAAATTCACACCAAACTTAATTTAAAAATTCATATTATAAATTCATACCAAACTTATATTAATTTTTCAAATATTTACAATTTTAAATATATTGTTTTTACAAAGTTTACAATATTAATTTAAGATTTAAATATTAATTTTAAAAACATGGTAAAAATAAATTTAAAAATCTTTTTGTCTTTTTATCCCACTTTAATTAATCAAATATTATCAAAAATATGCGCCCCTCTTTTCGGTAAAGTAATTTCGGTTCCAAGACCTAATTTAACTCATGACGAATTTTTGAAATATTTTGGGTTGATTGATTAAAGATATTTATACCTTAGGAATAAACGTTAAATTTCGCAGTGATGTAATAAATTTTTTGAAGGATATCAATAATTTCGGTCGCCAAACCTAATTTTATTTAATACCAATTTAATACTTTTTAGCGAACAAATTAGCGTTTATTATCAAAAGGTTAAAAATAAAAATAAAAATAAAAACTGTACAGACATACCTGTGAAATAGATTTCTTAGTTATATGATCTATTATATTCATAAGATAGTCGGTTTAATTGGTTTTCCATGGCTGCATAGGCGTAACCTCGAGCATTCATTGTCTTTTCTTCTAAACATATGAACGGTCCGTCTCTGCATAAAGTAACAAATTCGGTATTTGAATAGGTTTGATTATTTGAACATTTACCTCCATGTGACCATTTTCCGCATTTGTGACATCGTTCTAGGTGTCGTGCTCTTCTTTTCGCTGCGGATTTTGATTTTCCTTTACCAAATTGTAACTTATTATCTTCGCATCTGGATCCTTTTCTAACTCCGTCCATTCTTTCTCTGATTACTGATACTAATTCACTCGGTAGTATATCATTATTACGTTTAGTGATCAAAGCGTGTAGCATTAGACCATGGTTTAGTTCACAGGCAGTCTTCATTTCGTAAAAACCTAAAAAAAATAAAAATTCAGAATGGGGGGAGAAGACTAGTTCTTTAGGGTCTGCTAGGGAAAGACCATACGTGTTCCATTTTCGAGAACTACACGAAAACAGACAATCTAACTCTAACAGAAATACATATTATCCTTTAAAGACTTGATTCTCCCCACACTTAGTTAGCTGTGGTGTCGAAATTGTGATTAACTTCGTTGTCGACTTCCATCGGATCATGTATGTAATGTTTAACTCTGTGACCATTAACTTTAAATTCAATCCCATTTGAATTTATTAATTCTATCGTTCCGTATGGGAAAACTCTTTTGACTATGAATGGTCCAGACCATCTTGATTTCAATTTTCCAGGAAATAGCTTGAATCGTGAATTGAAAAGAAGAACTCTGTCTCCTTCTTTAAATTCTTTTGAACTTCTGATTCTTTTATCATGCCATTTCTTCGTTCTTTCTTTATAGATTAACGAATTTTCGTATGCTTCATGTCTTAATTCTTCTAATTCGTTTAGTTGACTTAATCGTAGACGTCCGGCTTCATGTAAATCAAGATTACATGTCTTCAAAGCCCAAAATGCTTTGTGTTCAATTTCTACTGGAAGATGACATGCTTTTCCATAAACAAGTCTAAAAGGTGTGGTTCCAATTGGAGTTTTGTAGGCTGTTCTAAAAGCCCAGAGTGCATCCTCCAATTTAATGGACCATTCCTTCGGATTTGATCCTACGGTTTTCTCTAGAATACGTTTTAAAGCTCGGTTGGTATTTTCAACTTGTCCACTTGTTTGTGGATGATATGCGGTGGAGATTTTATGAGTTACTCCATATCTTTTAAGAACTTTCTCAAGTTGATTATTACAGAAATGAGTACCCCGATCACTTATTAAAGCTTTCGGTGTTCCAAACCTTGCAAAAAGACGTTTTAAAAAGTTGACTACAACTCGTGCATCGTTAGTTGGGAGAGCTTGTGCTTCCGCCCATTTAGATACATAATCAATGGCTACGAGTATATATAGATTATTATGAGATTTTGGAAATGGACCCATAAAGTCAATACCCCAAATGTCAAATACTTCACATACTTGGATGACATTTTGTGGCATTTCATCACGTTGACTTATTTTTCCGGCCCTTTGACATGCATCACAGGATTTGCAAAGAAGGTGTGCGTCTTTGTAAATTGTAGGCCAATAGAATCCAGCTTCATAAACTTTTCTTGCTGTTAGTTGAGGCCCATAATGCCCTCCTGTTGGTCCTGTGTGACAATGGTTTAAAATTTTACTAGCTTCATCTCCAAATACACATCGGCGTATTATTCCATCGGGACAACTTTTAAACAGATGTGGATCTTCCCAGAAATAGTGTTTTATATCACTGAAGAATTTCTTTCGTCTTTGGTACGATAATCCTTTTTCAAGGAATCCACAAACTAAGTAGTTTGCATAGTCTGCAAACCATGGGATTTCTTTATAATCTATCTTCAATAGATATTCATCAGGAAAGTTGTCTTGTATGGCCGATTCATTTAGAACTTCTAATTCGGGATTTTCAAGACGAGAAAGATGATCAGCGGCGAGATTTTCTGCTCCTCTTTTATCTCGGATTTCAATATCAAACTCTTGTAAGAGTAAGATCCAACGGATTAATCTTGGTTTAGCATCTTGTTTTGAAAATAGGTATCTAAGAGCAGAATGGTCGGTATAGACCACCGTTTTTGCTAGAACGAGATATGATTGAAATTTGTCAAAAGCAAAGACAATAGCAAGGAGTTCTTTTTCAGTAGTTGTATAGTTTGTTTGTGCTCCTTGTAATGTCTTACTAGCATAATATATAGGTTGAAATCGTTTTTCAATCCTTTGTCCTAAAACGGCTCCCATTGCAAAATCACTTGCATCGCACATTAGTTCAAATGGTAGATTCCAATTTGGTGTTATCATGATCGGTGCATTAGTGAGTTTTTCTTTAAGAATATTAAAAGATTTGATACATTCATCTGAAAAGATAAATGGCGCATCCTTTTCTAGGAGTTTATTCATAGGAGTGGCAATTTTAGAAAAATCTTTTATGAAACGTCGGTAAAAACCGGCATGCCCTAGAAAACTCCTAACTCCTCTAACATTGGTGGGATGTGGAAGTTTAGCAATTACATCTACTTTAGCTCTATCCACTTCAATTCCTTCTTTTGAAATTTTATGTCCAAGAACGATGCCTTCTTTAACCATGAAATGACATTTCTCCCAATTAAGTACTAGATTTGATTTTTCGCATCTAATTAGCATTCGTTCCAGATTAACTAGACATGATTTAAATGTATCACCGAAGACTGAAAAGTCATCCATGAATACTTCCATGCATTCTTCTATCATGTCATGAAAAATCGCCATCATACACCTTTGAAAGGTTGCAGGGGCGTTGCAAAGTCCAAATGGCATGCGTTTGTAAGCAAAAGTACCATAAGGGCACGTGAATGTGGTTTTCTCTTGATCTTCGGGTGCTATTGGAATTTGAAAATATCCGGAAAATCCATCTAGAAAACAATAGTAACTATTTCCGGCTAATCTTTCCAACATTTGATCTATGAAAGGTAAGGGAAAGTGATCTTTTCTGGTGGCGTCATTTAATTTTCTATAATCAATACATACACGCCATCCTGTTACAGTCCTAGTAGGAATAAGCTCATTTTTCTCATTTGTAATGACAGTCATGCCACCCTTCTTAGGCACGCATTGAACTGGGCTTACCTATGGACTATCAGAAATTGGATATATCAAACCTGCATCTAGCAGTTTAATAATCTCTTTCTTAACTACATCTTGCATATTAGGATTTAGTCTTCGTTGGCGTTGCACATACGTTTTATGACCTTCTTCCATAAGGATTTTATGTGTGCAATACGAAGGACTTATTCCTTTAATATCATGAATCTTCCATGCAATGGCTGGTTTATGAGCTTTCAACATAGAAATGAGTTGTGATTTCTCATTTTCAGTAAGAGAAGACGATATTATTACAGGTAATTCAGATTCACCATGTAAATAAGCGTATTCCAAATGGTTTGGAAGTGGCTTTAACTCTAATTTCGGAGGTTCTTCTATCGATGATTTATATCGATATCTGTCTTCTTCTTTTAGCATTTGAATTTCTTCTGTTGTTGGTTCATATCCATTAGCTATAAGTGTAGCTAACATTTCAGCTTCATCAATTGGTTCATTACCTTCTCCTAAAGAACATTCTCCTGTTCCTTGTAATTCTGGAAATTCTTCTAATAATTCTGCATGTGCATCTATAGTTTGAATATAATAACATGTATCATCTGCAGATTGTGGTTGTTGCATTGCTCTATCAACTGAAAAGGTAACACTCTCATCCTCTATACTTAGGGTCAGTTTCTTACCGAACACGTCTATCATTGCTTTAGCCGTGTTTAAGAATGGTCTTCCTAATATGAGAGGAACTTGAGAATCTTCTTCCATGTCCAAAACAACAAAATCTACTGGAAATACTAAAGTACCAACTTTAACTAGCATGTTCTCCATTATCCCTCTAGGATATTTTATTGATCTATCGGCTAGTTGTATGCTTATTCTGGTTGGTTTCAATTCTCCAAGGTCTAGTTTAGCGTATAGTGAATACGGCATTAGATTTATACTAGCACCTAAGTCTGCCAATGCTTCTATTGAACTAAGACTACCCAGAAAACATGGAATTGTGAAACTTCCTGGATCAGATAATTTTTCTGGTATCTTATTCAACAGCACTGCTGAACAATTAGCATTCATAGTAACAGCCGAGAGTTCTTCCATTTTCTTTCTATTCGTGATTAGATCTTTCAAGAATTTAGCATACCTTGGCATTCCTGAAATCACATCAATGAAAGGAAGATTTACATTTATCTGTTTAAACATATCCAAGAATTTGGATTGCTCGGCTTCAAGTTTTTCTTTCTTCATTTTACTCGGGTAAGGAAGTGGTGGTTGGTATGGTTTAATATAAGGTTTATCCTTAACTGTGTTATCTTCATTAACCTTTTCAACTACCGGTTCTTTTTCCTTATCTTGATCAGGTTGTGGTTCTTGTGGAGTAGGAATAGTTTCATCAGAAGTTACAGGTATTTCAGGTGGTTTAAGTGTTGTACCACTTCTTGTGGTAATAGCTTTAGCTGTTTCATTCCTGGGTTTAGCATTTGTATCACTAGGTAAACTTCCCGGTTTTCTTTCACCTATTAGCCTTGCTAGGTTACTTACTTCTTGTTCTAGATTTTGAATAGAAGCTTGTTGATTTCTAAATGCTTGAGCATTTTGTTCATTGGTTTGTTTTTGAGATGTGAAAAACTGCGTTTGAGTTTCAACTAGCTTCGTCATCATATCTTCTAAATTTGGCTTTTTATCATCGGTTTGTTGTGGTGGTTTGTTTTGAAAATTCGGTCTTTGCTGATTGTAAGTATTATTGGATACTTGTTGATTGCTAGGACCTTGTTGGTTGTTGTATGGAATATTTCGGTTATAATTCTGGTTTTGATTGTAAATCGGTCTTGGCGGTTGATAATTATTCTGATAATTATTTCCAGGCCTTTGGTTTATGTATGAAATATTCTCTCTTTGTTCCATTGTTAATTCAATACTGAGACAATCTTTTGTCAAATGTGGTCCTCCACACTGCTCACAACTAATTCGTATAGCATGAATATCTTTAGTCATCTTTTCCATTCGTCTCTCGAAAGCATCTATCTTTGCGGAAATGGAATCTAAGTCATGGCTAGAATCGGCTCTAGCTGCTTTAGATGATCTAATGATATCTTTTTCTTGGTGCCACTCATGTGAGTGGGAAGCAGTATTATCAATAATTTTGTAAGCATCAGTTTCGGTTTTCTTCATAATAGAACCACCAGCTGCTATATCTATGTCTTTTCTTGTAGTGATGTCGCATCCTCGGTAGAATATTTGTACTATTTGACAGGTGTCTAAACCATGTTGCGGACATCCTCTTAATAACTTTCCATATCTTGTCCACGCCTCGTATAGAGTTTCATTTGGCTTCTGTGTGAATGTAACAATTTCTGCTTGAAGTCTTACGGCTTTAGATGCAAGAAAGAATTGTTTAAGAAATTTGTCAATTAAAACGTCCCATGTATCGATCGCCCCTTCAGGTAACGATTCCAACCAATCTTTGGCTTCTCCCTTTAAAGTCCAGGGAAATAACATGAGATATATCTGTTCATCCTCCACTTCTCGGATTTTAAATAGTGTGCAGATCCTATTAAAGGTACGTAGATGTTCATTTGGATCTTCCTTCGGCGCACCACTAAATTGGCATTGATTAGTCACCATGTGTAGAATTTGTCCTTTGATTTCATAATCTGGCGCATTAATGTCTGGATGAGTAATTGCGTGACCTTGGCCAGTGCGTTTAGCTCTCATTCGGTCTTCCATACTTAAAGGTTCCAGATTCTCCATAATTGAATTTGTTGAATCGGAATCACTAGATGATTCTGATTTAATGGTTCGTTCCTCGACAATCTCTGTTTGAATGATTGGTGGTTCTGGAGGAAAGTTTAATGGTTCAGGATCTACGAACCGTTCCTGAATATTCTCTGGATTCTCAATTGTGAGGTTGGGTTCAAAAAATGGATTATCGGAAATTTGAACTGAAGTACTTGGTCGACTGGATGACGATTCTAAAGAAAAATCAACGGCGGTTATATTTGTTAAACGATGTCTTGATCGAGTTACAGGTGGTGAACGTACAAAAGGTGATGAACGTCTTGCTCGGTGCATTCACTGAATATCCTATTAGTTTTAAAAAGGAAAGAAAAATTATAATAAGTTATCCAATCAATAGACTTTTCTGATTTTGCCCACGTTTCGAATAGCCAAAAGATGCAGCAGAGGGGCATGATTCGTTTGGTCTCAATATAATTGAGGACTGTTTGGCTCCAATAACCCGGTCCACGTACAAATCCAACTATTACTACGAACCAGAAAATTTTGATGTCTATCAATTTAACCACTTAAAATAAATTTTCGTAATTTTAAGAAATTTAGATAAGAAGTAGAAAAAATTCTAAGTCCTAAAAACTAGAATAGCGAGAAATAAGAAAGAAAAAGAGTTCGTCGCAAAAGGTAGAAAAAGAAAAAATGGTTGAAAAATAAAAGGTGACGGAAAAATAAAAGAAACTTATAAAAACTTAAAAATACTTAACTAACCTAACCTTATTACTACAACTAACTTAAAATTATAATCGCAAATTGAAATTACTAATTGGAATGATAATTGATACATAGTAAAAGGTCTAAAAATATTAAAGCTTACAGGAAAAACTAAATCCCAAATGGAAATAACTTAAAAAGAAACTAAAACTTAAAAAGGCGTCGCAAAATTCTAAAGCACCTAAATCTTAGTCTAAAGAAAAAGCACTTAAGGAATTCTACGGCAAAGCCTAAAAATCTAGGAGTAAAAATTACTATAGCAAAAACTAAGATTAAAATTAAATATGAGCTAAAAAATACAAATTTTACGCTACAACGATTAAAAAGGTACAAAATATAAAAATATACAAAAAGTTGTAAAAAGTACAATTTTTATAAAAATATTATTTTTATATTATTTATTTAATAAAACTACTAATTTTACAAATTAATTAAAACTAATTAAAACTAAATACAACAAATTAAATAAAAAGTAAAATTAAAACTAAAACTAATAATAATAATAATAATAATAATAATAATAAGGTTTAAATAATAATAATAAATAATAACCCGTAATTAATGCAGTTTTAGGGCTTCCTGTAGCGTGTCAGATGGCCTCCGCGAGTCGCGGCAATTAAAGAAGAAAACCCCGCGAGTCGCGGGGTTCAGAAATTCTGTTGACAGGTTTGAAATTTTTACGCGTTTTCTTTATTTTTTATTTTTTTTATTTTATGTTTTCTGTTTTTTTTTTATATAAATAAAAGATGTTTAATAAAATTTATATTTTTATAAACTAAAATAGAAATAAAGAAACTTATAAAACTTAAATATTTAACAAAATCTTAAAAATACTAATATTTTTGTTTTTCTTTTTATATTTTTGAATAATTAAAACGTATTTTTACAAAAACGACTTTTAATAAAAGTAACTAAAAATCTTTTTTTTTTTTATATATTAGCGTTGCGCTTCCGGCTTTTAAGATAGTTCCTCGGCAGCGGCGCCAAAAATACTTGATGTGAAGCGAGGTGTATATAAAATAGTTTATATTTTACTAGGAAAAACTATTAAATACGATACAATTTTACACAAGATATTTATTTATTTATAGAATGGATATACTTAAACCTTGCTACAACACTTATAGGCAGTGTACCTAATCGTACAGTAGTGTAGTTTTTAGTAAGTCCGGTTCGTTCCACAGGGAAATCTTTAAACAAAGCTCAACGCTATATTAGTTTACTTTTATAAAAATACAAACATATATATAAGTAATATTATTATTATAAAGGGGAGTTTTTACCGTTTAATGACCGGTTTGTCGATTTTAAAACTTTAGTCGCAGTTAAAACCTAATGTAAAATATAAAATACAAGACTTAAATTAAAGCGTAAAGTAAATAACGATAATGAAATTGCGAATAATAAAAGTGCGATAAAATAAACTTGCGATAATTAAAAAGTACGATAATTAAAAGTGCGATTAAATAAAATAACAATAAATAAAAGTGCGATAATTAGAAGTGCAATTAAATATAAAATAAAGGAAATTAAATATGAAATAAAAGAATTATGCTTATTTAAACTTCCGTAATCATGATGTTTGACGTGTTAATTTTAGTTTTATGCCCATGGGTTAATTGTCCTTTGTCCTGGATTATTTAATATGTCCGTCTGGTTTTTGTCCATAACAGTCCATCAGTCATAAATATAAATTGCAAGTGTCCTTGTCAAATTATTATTATACCCGAAGATAAATATTCCAACTAATTGGGGATTCGAATTGTAACAAGGTTTTAATACTTTGTTTAATGAATACACCAGGTTATCGACTGCGTGTAAACCAAGGTTTTACTACTTTGTTAACAATTACACCAATTACCCTTGAATGTAATTTCACCCCTGTTTTGATTATTCTAGTGGCTATTAATCCATTCCCGTGTCCGGTTAAATGAACGATTATTCGTACATATAAATACCCCGCCCATCGTGTCCGATCGAGTGTATATGGTAATTTATAGGGACGCCCAATTGTAAATCTTTATATTAACATTAACAAACTTTCATTTAGTTAAACAAATATAAAGCCCATTAATAGCCCATAGTCTAATTTCCACAAGTGTCGTTCTTTTGTCCAAACCCCAATTATGGTACAAAGCCCAATTACCCAATTTTAGTAATTAGCCCAACATCATGATTACTTCGTTTTAAATAAGCATAATAATAACTTAGCTACGAGACATTAATGTAAAAAGGTTGAACATAACTTACAATGATTAAAAATAGCGTAGCGTTACACGGACAGAATTTCGACTTACACCCTTACAACATTCGCTAACATACCCTTATTATTAGAATTATAATTAAAATTAAAATTAAAATATAAATATATATATATATATTACGTATATATTGAGAGAGAGATGAAATAAGATATGAAATTTGATCAGAATTCGGTTGGCTTTATAGCCAGAGTTGAAAATTGGGGCTCCGCGACTCGCGGCAAAATGCCCTTAAAACTCCGCGAGTCGCGGAGATGTATTTACAGCTCACACCCTTGGAGTTTCTTGCTGCCGACGGTTTTTAATATATATATATAATATATATATATAATTAATATAATTAATTATATATTATATTATATTTATATACATAGTTAACTTGTAATTTTTAGTCCGTTGCGTCGAGCGTTAAGAGTTGACTCTAGTCCCGGTTCCGGATTTTCGAACGTCCTCGCGTACAATTTAATATCTTGTACTTTGCGTTTTGAATCTTGTACTCTTGTGATTTCGAGACGTTTCTTATCAATAATTGGAACCTTTTTTATTGTCTTTTGTTCTTTTGAGCTTTTTGGTCGTTTGCGTCTTCAAATCGTCGAATCTGTCTTCTGTCTTCACCTTTTATTATTTAAACGAATATCACTTGTAAATAGAACAATTGCAACTAAAAGCTTGTCTTTCTTGAGGAATAATGCTATGAAATATATGTTCGTTTTTAGCATTATCAAATATTCCCACACTTGAGCGTTGCTTGTCCTCAAGCAATATCGTCTTGAAATACTAGAATCACTTCTTTATTCTTCACACTTTGTACATCAGTGATTTCTATACGGCGGTATAAACAATGGTAGTAACGATATGGTTTACAGTCCCACATGACTATAAAAATTTAGATCCATTAAAGAAATTGGATCTTTATGAAAACATTTGATCTTTTGAAATCTAGTTTTTACCCTAGATTAGTTTTCCGGAATAACCCTTTACCGGTGTTTGCAAAATATTTTTGTGGGTTTGGTGGGTTTCAGATTTGAAAATTTTAGCTCAAAACTTGCGGTTTTGTGTCACCCACTTGCTAACCTTGTATTTGGAAAGCAACACGTCCAGTTTACTTGTTCCGTATATTACCTTTCGGCAAACTACCGTCCGGTTGTAAAGGAAAGCGTTGAACAAGCAACTGTTAAGGCAATGTCCCGTGACATGCTTTTGATTATGGTCTATAACGTGTCGGACGCAATTACTATCCTTGGTAGGAGCAATAGTAAAGCTCACCCTTATAATTTGTCGGTCTGGCACAAGGTCCTGTCTTTGACCATGCTATGCAACCACCGTTCTTACGGTTGACACCCGATTTAGTTCAGGTGACCTAATGAATTCCAGGTGAATTCCTAGGATTTTACGTTCAATGGTAATGAACGCATTGAAAATAGGGTTTTCAGAAAACAAATCGGTTTATAATTTTGATCAAAATATTTTCTCGTTTAAGCTCGAGTTTAGATATCATTGAATTCCATGAGTTTGAATTCTCAATCTTTAAGGTCAATCTCTAGGATTGAGTAATATCAGTCTTAAAAGCTGATTTTTAATCTTTAAGGAGATTATCCTTTCTGGGGATCTGATTCATTAGTCTTATCCAGCTAATTTGCATGGTGCCCCCCCATTGTACAAGATAAATCCTTCTCATGGTTAGGATAAATCTGACCACTTGGCGACGCTGTTTAATGCTGAGGTCCGTGGATTTCCTGCTGATTTTAGTGATGACTTTTCTAGATTTTTCGTCAACCTACAGCTGGTCTGAACGACAACTTCATGACCTAAATCAAGAAGCGCGTTTCTTTTTCGGAAGGCTTTACTTCCTTTTAATGATGGAATTGATTCATCGTGTAGATCCATCTCTTCTTTTCTTTCATTGGGTAAAACAGTTTAGTTTAGTCCAAAGCAAAAGTATTTTCAGTTATTTGTTACAAATATATGTGGCATATGTTTAAAATAACTTGGTAAATTTTCCCACACTTGGCTTTTTATTTTTTCTTTTTATCGTCCTCTATTCCATTTTAAATGAATTTTAACATTTTAGTTTGTTTCTCAATTTATGTCCTTTCCGAGGTAACAATAATTTCGGTGTTAAAACCTAGTTTTATCGTTCATAAATATGTATAAACATGATTTTGAATTCATTTAATTGAAAATTTTGAAAATTTTTACTAGAATTGGGTAGTTAGTATATAAGACTAGGGCTGTTCTTTTTTATCAGAGAGCACTAGATTCTAATACAACTACTGCTTTACTAGTATTTTTAATGGTAACCAAGTGTTTAATATAAAAAATTTTAAAATCCGAAAGAATTTAATCCCTTCCCACACTTAAGATCTTGCAATGCCCTCATTTGCAAGAAATCAGTAACAATTTAAATTATTGAGGGTGATTTGTGTGAAAATGATTAAATTTTTACCAAAGTTTCCAAATATATTGGCGTTTGTTTGCTGAATGATAAATGGTGCACATCATTTGTTCATTCCGTCTTGTTGTTATTTCACATATATTTTGCATCTTGTCGTCAAAATTAGTTGCTTTTGCTGAACTTAATGCCAGTCTTTGAAAATGCGTTGTTTTACCCTGTTGTGTACATAAGATAAACTGCAAACTTATATACATATTTTTGAAGTTTGGTATATTACCCCACATTCAAAAATTATTAAAATCTAAGAATAAAAGTTAGATAATTATAAAAATGATTACAATATTAACAAAAATATTAAATGTATCAATAAATACAAATTACAAAAAAAAAAAAAAGTAAACTAAGGATGATATTGGTACCAATAGGGGTTCCACGCATAACCATAAGTGCTATAGAATGCTTCGGCAGGGTCATACGTAGGATATGGTGGCTGCATCTCTATCGACCAAGGAGGGAAGACGGGTTTCGGTGTAGGAATATAGTTTCTACCTATATGTTGGCAATGCGCTATGATCTGGTTCTGATGAACTTGCCAATCTTCAAATGCTCTCTGTCTAGCATTTTCGTATTCCTGAGAAGCTATAAACCTATGCATTTCTTGCATCTCATTCCCCCCTCCTACATTACCTTGCTGCTGGTTTCTCTCTACCTGTGGATGTCTACCATTGTATCGTACTGCGGCGTTATTTCGCCGCTTCAAAACTTTCGCACCATGGTATACATTTAAACCTATAGTGTCGCGGGGTTCCGGCTCTTCTACTAATAATCCCCCCCGACTTATATCCACACCGAGATATTCACCAATCAAAGTAATAAAAATACCACCTCCTATTATGCTATGTGGACGCATCCCCCGAACCATAGCTGATAAATAATAACCCACACAATATGGTATACTTACAGCGCTGTGTGGGTCTCGAATACACATATGGTAAAACAAATCTTGTTCATTTACCTTTTCTTTGTTTTTACCCCTTTGTGTAATCGAATTAGCTAAAAACCTATGTATTACTCTTAATTCGGCTCTATCTATATCCAAATAAGAGTAGTTTCCCCCTTTGAAACGGTGATGGCTTGTCATTTGACTCCACACACCGTGTGTATCAAAATTCTCATCTATCTTTCTACCGTTTAGTATCAATCCTCTACAATCGGCAGACGCTAATTCCTCAGGCGTATATATACGTAAAGCCTGAGCCATGTCCAGTAAAGACATGTGGCGCATCGAACCGCCTAACAAAAATCTAATAAAAGAACGATCGGTTAAACTAGCTACCCGATCATTCAACTCTATACTACATAACAACTCTTCACACCATACTTTATATACAGGTCTGCGTATGGTGAATAAACATATCCAGTCATTAAAAGAAGAATTACCATACCTCTGTACAAGTAATTCCCTAATTGGCCCGACCAATTCTACAGCTTCTAAGGGTCCCCATTCTATGACCCTCGGTACCTCAACAACCTTGGAATGAAGAGTATGCAAACCCCGTTGATATTTTGGATAATCTATCCAAAGTCTGTCAAATCTCAGGTTCGGGTGCAACTGTTCCAAGTGCATATCTGAAAAGGTCATGACTGGATGAGGTACATCCTGCTTGTAGTAGTTATCTACCTCCTGTTGTTCCAAGTTCTCAGCAGGAGCATGGCGGGCTTGGGATGAAGATTCACCCCTTTCATTCTGCAAAACACATCAAACACAAATTTTGTGCATCCAAATATGCATTAGTGTTAGCAAAATCATCAATCAAAATAATTACAATGACATTATCAATTTATATCAAACTTAAGCTTATTTTCACATTTTTATCAAATCTACACTTTTTCAAATAAGCATATACGAAAATTTTCGCCAAGTTCATAAGCATTCAACTCAAATAACATGTCAAAATAATCATTACTAGCAAATAAACAAGTCTCAAATGGCATTATCTTTCAAAAATCAAGTTCATGAATTTTGGACTTGAAAAAGTCCACTTTAATTCTCAAAATCATGTTTAGGCTCAAAGTTTGGATCATTTAACTACCTAGACATGTTACACTACTCAATTTAGCAACAATTCATGACAAAAATCGGCCATAACCTGTTTATATAAAAAAGCCCCAAATTTGCTCAAGAACACAAACCCTAGATTATTCAAAATTTGAAGTTTAAGGCTTCTAATCATGTTAAACAGCATCAATCTAGATTATACAAGCATAATACATAAACAATTTAAGTCTAATTACACTAAAAAGCATCAAAATCAAATTGGGGAAAAATAGCTCAAGAACACTAAAATTCGAATTAAATGGTGTTTAGGTGTAGAAATTTACCGTTTTTCTTGAGTAATTCTTAGATATCATCCTTCTCAACATGATTTTAGCAAAAGATTTGGTGATTAACGGTTAAAAATTGAGATTTTTGGGGGTGATTTTCGAGTTTTTTCGGGGTTTTTTCGCAGTATTTGGGTGTTTATGTGTGTGGGAGAGTGAACTGATCTTTCAGCTCTTTTATTTTTTTTTCTGATTTTTGATCCCTCCGCGAGTCGCGGAGGTTTTTCACTGCAAACTCCGCGAGTCGCGGAGTTTGGTATATTTTTTTTTTTTTTTTTTTTTAATCTTTAACTTATAAATCAATTAAGTATTTAATTTTAAAATTTTGTTTCCCTTGTTATTTAGGATGAGGTCGTTTCGGATCGATGTCCTAGTCCGTCCCTCGACAAAATTTTAAAATTTGTCTTTTAGTAGCGATTGTTTTAAAAGCTAAGATTTTTGGGTTTTTTTTAATTTTTTTGGCATACTTTAAATCAATAAGATTAAAAATAATGATAATAAAAGTTCTCGTCCCTCCCTCGGGTAAAGCAATTTCGGTTCAAAGACCTAGTCTTCAACTTACGACGAATTTTAAAAATCATATTTTTAACTTAATGAGATAAAGTAAATTTTTGTTTTTAAATTCACACAACTTAAATATAAAATTCAAAATTAAAAATTAAAAATTAAAAATTCACACCAAACTTAAAATTTGAATTGCATAAAATTAAAATTTCATATTTTAAAAATTAAAAATTCACACCAAACTTAATTTAAAAATTCATATTATAAATTCATACCAAACTTATATTAATTTTTCAAATATTTACAATTTTAAATATATTGTTTTTACAAAGTTTACAATATTAATTTAAGATTTAAATATTAATTTTAAAAACATGGTAAAAATAAATTTAAAAATCTTTTTGTCTTTTTATCCCACTTTAATTAATCAAATATTATCAAAAATATGCGCCCCTCTTTTCGGTAAAGTAATTTCGGTTCCAAGACCTAATTTAACTCATGACGAATTTTTGAAATATTTTGGGTTGATTGATTAAAGATATTTATACCTTAGGAATAAACGTTAAATTTCGCAGTGATGTAATAAATTTTTGAAGGATATCAATAATTTCGGTCGCCAAACCTAATTTTATTTAATACCAATTTAATACTTTTTAGCGAACAAATTAGCGTTTATTATCAAAAGGTTAAAAATAAAAATAAAAATAAAAACTGTACAGACATACCTGTGAAATAGATTTCTTAGTTATATGATCTATTATATTCATAAGATAGTCGGTTTAATTGGTTTTCCATGGCTGCATAGGCGTAACCTCGAGCATTCATTGTCTTTTCTTCTAAACATATGAACGGTCCGGATTTTCGAACGTCCTCGCGTACAATTTAATATCTTGTACTTTGCGTTTTGAATCTTGTACTCTTGTGATTTCGAGACGTTTCTTATCAATAATTGGAACCTTTTTTATTGTCTTTTGTTCTTTTGAGCTTTTTGGTCGTTTGCGTCTTCAAATCGTCGAATCTGTCTTCTGTCTTCACCTTTTATTATTTAAACGAATATCACTTGTAAATAGAACAATTGCAACTAAAAGCTTGTCTTTCTTGAGGAATAATGCTAAGAAATATATGTTCGTTTTTAGCATTATCAAGTGATCATCCAACCTCAAGAAATCTTTCTTATTTATAGTAAGATATCTTTCTAATACAAGGTAATACTCATATTCAAACTTTGATTCAATTTCTATAACTATAACAATCTTATTTCGAGTGAAAATCTTACTTGAACTATTTTCGTGTCATGATTCTGCTTCAAGAACTTTCAAGCCATCCAAGGATCCTTTGAAGCTAGATCCATTTTTTCTCATTTCCAGTAGCTTTATCCAGAAAACTTGAGGTAGTAATGATGTTCATAACATCATTCGATTCATACATATAAAGCTATCTTATTCGAAGGTTTAAACTTGTAATCACTAGAACATAGTTTAGTTAATTCTAAACTTGTTCACAAACAAAAGTTAATACTTCTAACTTGACTTTTAAAAACAACTAAACACATGTTCTATATCTATATGATATGCTGACTTAATGATTTAAAACCTGGAAACACGAAAATACCGTAAAACCGGATTTACGCCGTCGTAGTAACACCGCGGGCTGTTTTGGGTTAGTTAATTAAAAACTTTGATAAACTTTGATTTAAAAGTTGTTCTTCTGGAAAAATGATTTTTCTTATGAACATGAAACTATATCCAAAAATCATGGTTAAACTCAAAGTGGAAGTATGTTTTTCAAAATGGTCATCAAGACGTCGTTCTTTCGACTGAAATGACTACCTCTTACAAAAACGACTTGTAACTTATATTTCCCACTATAAACCTATACTTTTTCTGTTTAGATTCAAAAAATAGATTTCAATATGAAACCATAGCAATTTGATTCACTCAAAACGGATTTAAAACGAAGAAGTTATGGGTAAAACAAGATTGGATAATTTTTCTTGTTGTAGCTACGTGAAAATTGGTAACAAATCTATATTAATCATATCCTAGCTAACTTATATTGTATTATACATGTATTCTAATATATTATGTAATCTTGGGATACCATAGACACGTATGCAAATGTTTTGACATATCATATCGACCCATGTGTATATATTATTTGGAACAACCATAGACACTCTATATGCAGTAATGTGGGAGTTAGCTATACAGGGTTGAGGTTGATTCCAAAAATATATATACTTTGAGTTGTGATCTAGCCTGAGACGTGTATACACTGGGTCGTGGATTGATTCAAGATAATATATATCAATTTTTTTCTGTACATCTAACTTTGGACAACTAGTTGTAGGTTACCAAAGAGGACAGCCAACTTAATGAACTTAAAACATCAAAATGTATTAAAAGTATTGTAAATATATTTTGAACATACTTTGATATATATGTACATATTTGTTATAGGTTCGTGAATCGACCAGTGGCCAAGTCTTACTTCCCGACGAAGTAAAAATCTGTGAAAGTGAGTTATAGTCCCACTTTTAAAATCTAATATTTTTGGGATGAGAATACATGCAGGTTTTATAAATGATTTACAAAATAGACACAAGTACGTGAAACTACATTCTATGGTTGAATTATCGAAATCGAATATGCCCCTTTTTATTAAGTCTGGTAATCTAAGAATTAGGGAACAGACACCCTAATTGACGCGAATCCTAAAGATAGATCTATCGGGCCCAACAAGCCCCATCTAAAGTACCAGATGCTTTAGTACTTCGAAATTTATATCATGTCCGAAGGAGGATCCTGGAATGATGGGGATATTCTTATATATGCATCTTGTTAATGTCGGTTATCAGGTGTTCACCATATGAATGATTTTTATCTCTATGTATGGGATGTATATTGAAATATGAAATCTTGTGGTCTATTGTTACGATTTGATATATATAGGTTAAACCTATAACTCACCAACATTTTTTGTTGACGTTTTAAGCATGTTTATTCTCAGGTGATTATTAAGAGCTTCCGCTGTCGCATACTTAAATAAGGACAAGATTTGGAGTCCATGCTTGTATGATATTGTGTAAAAACTGCATTCAAGAAACTTATTTCGTTGTAACATATTTGTATTGTAAACCATTATGTAATAGTCGTGTGTAAACAGGATATTTTAGATTATCATTATTTGATAATCTACGTAAAGCTTTTTAAACCTTTATTGATGAAATAAAGGTTATGGTTTGTTTTAAAATGAATGCAGTCTTTGAAAAATGTCTCATATAGAGGTCAAAACCTCGCAACGAAATCAATTAATATGGAACGTTTTTAATCAATAAGAACGGGACATTTCAGTTGGTATCCGAGCGTTGGTCTTAGAAAACCAGAATTTTGCATTAGTGTGTCTTATTGAGTTTGTTAGGATGCATTAGTGAGTCTGGACTTCGACCGTGTTTACTTGAAAAATGATTGCTTAACAAATTTTGTTGGAAACTATATATTTTTAACATGTGAATATTATGTGATATATTAATCTCTTAACGCGTTTGATATTATGTGATAGCTGTCTACCACTAGAACAAGTCCCATTGACTCACCTAATAATAATGAAGAGTCAAATGTAAATTGGAATGATTCGTGGACTGATTCACAAGTTCCCGAAGAGGAACCGGAAGAAGAGTCGGAACTGAAAGAAGAATGGGAACCGGAAGAAGAATCGGAACCGAAAGAAGAAATAGAACCAGTGGGGGAAATAATAAAACGGTTAAGTAGAAGAAAATCCTCAACCAACCGACCAAAGTTAATTATGGTCAATGGTGTTTCCGCCAAGGAAGTAAAGTATTGGGAGGATTACCAATTCTCCGATGAATCGGATCCCGACAATTATTCCGATGATGTTATAGAAATTACCCCAACACAATTTAATAAGGCAAAAGAGAACAATAAGGGAAAGGGCATAAAAATAGAGAAATTTGATTCCAAACCCGATGAACTTTATATGTATCGTCAACACCCGTATTTCTTAAGTTGTGACAATAACCCGGGAACCTCTAAACCACCAGGTTTTTCTAAACCAATGTGGAAAATGACGGCTCGTATTAGGGGAACATCATATATCCCTAGAAACTTGGCAAAACGAACTAAAACCGAAGAAGAAGAAACGAGCGAGTCGGAATAAGATAGTTGTATTCGTGTGGTGTAATATATGTAATATAGTGTGCTTATGCTTTATGATATATATAAAAATTGCTTGTATTAATAAGTATTTTTTTTATGAATCTAACTCTTGTCTATTTTACAGTATAAAAACACAAAATGGATAGACAACCCAATATTTTAAGAGACCTACCCGGAGACATGATTGATGAAATCTTGTCTAGAGTCGGTCAGAATTCCTCGGCACAACTATTTAAGGCGAGATCAGTTTGTAAGACATTCGAAGAACGTTCCAAGAATTCCTTGGTTTATAAAAGGCTTTCGTTCGAAAGATGGGGGATATAACATTGGGAAATCCATAAGTTACGATGTGTTTACTTTGACGCATATATTGCGGGGAACCCAAATGCTATTTTATGCAACGGGTTAAGAAATTATTTTGACTCAATATATCCAAATATAGGACTTCGTGATTTAGAAAAAGTGGCTAACATGCAACATAAAGAAGCATGTTATGCTTACGGGTTAGTAATGTTCGCTTCTCACCAAAGTGAGAACAAGAACATCGGGCTACAACTATTAAACAAAATGTTCCCACAAGTGACGGAGTCGATAATTGGGGTAAGAAATGAGGTTTTTAGGTTATTACGAGACTGTTGGTCATTACGTAACCTTCATCCTTTTGACGACGTTACAACACATTGTCTTACTATCGGTCACAACGATTATGTTCCACAAAACCAAGGATGGGAAGTGGTATTAGTAAAACCAGAATGCATTACGTGTCTTTATTGCCTTTGCTGAACGCCTTATTTATTAACTAGAATTATCTTCGCAACTACTTTGTATCAAAGTTTTATGTGCTATATTTCATGCTATATGTAAAATAGCGGTATTGTAAGTTTGCAAGTTATTGTATAAAGGCTTTAATATGATATATTTTTTTGTTTTTTTGTTTTTGTTTTTGTGATTAGTTTTTCATATAGAATTCTAGTAGTTGAAATGGTATGTTAGCTACTAAGTATGAACTTAACGGGGAGGTACTACCCGAATTAAAGAGTATAAAACGCTAATATGAAGAAAGAGCTTTTATAAATAAGTTCATATTATGCTACGAAATACTATTGACTACTCTTGATATTCTATATGATTAACTCGTTTCATTTGACTATTTGAAGGAAATGGCACCGACTACTAGACACACCTTGAATATGAGCGAAGAGGAATTTCGTGCCTTTCTTGCTTCAAACATAGCCACAGTGCAGGCTGCGCTACATACCAACAATAACCTTGGATCTAGCAGTACAGGAAATCGTGTAGGATGCACCTACAAAGAATTCACTGCCTGCAAACCTTTGGAATTTGATGGAACCGAAGGACCGATCGGATTGAAACGGTGGACCGAGAAGGTCGAATCGGTGTTTGCCATAAGTAAGTGTACTGAAGAGGACAAAGTGAAGTACGCTACGCATACCTTCACAGGTTCTGCGTTTACATGGTGGAATACCTATCTAGAGCAAGTGGGACAAGATGATGCTTACGCACTACCATGGTCAGCATTCAAGCACTTAATGAACGAGAAGTACCGTCCCAGAACCGAGGTCAATAAGCTCAAGACAGAACTTAGAGGGTTACGAACCCAAGGATTTGATATTACCACGTACGAAAGACGATTCACAGAATTATGCCTATTGTGTCCGGGAGCGTTCGAAGATGAGGAAGAGAAGATCGACGCATTTGTGAAAGGATTACCGGAAAGAATCCAAGAAGATATAAGTTCACACGAGCTCGCCTCCAAACAACAGGCATGTAGAATGGCTCACAAACTAGTGAACCAGATTGAAGAAAGAATTAAAGAACAGACTGCTGAAGAGGCCAATGTGAAGCAAGTCAAAAGAAAGTGGGAGGAAAATGGTGATAAGAATCACCAATACAACAACAACAGCAATTACAACAATAATCACAACAACTATCCCAACAATCGCAACATCAATCGCAACTACAACAAACGGCCCAACAACAACAACAACAACAACAACAACAACAACAACAACAACAACAACAGCAACTACAACAATCATCCCAACAACAATAATAACTGCAACAACAACAACAATCAGAAGCAGCTATGCCAAAGGTGTGAAAAGTATCACTCGGGGTTCTGACCAAATTTTGCAACAATTGTAAAAGAAATGGTCATAGCGCGGTGAAGTGTGAGGTCTACGGACCAGGGGTTAACAGAACGAAAGGAAAAAATGGTGTCGGAACGAGTAATGGCGGAGCAAGTAGTGTCGGAGCAAGTTATGCCAATGTAGTTTGTTATAAATGTGGAAAACCGGGCCACATTATTAGAAATTTCCCGAACCAGGAGAACACGAATGGACAAGGTCGCGGAAGAGTTTTCAATATTAATGCGGCAGAGGCACAGGAAGACCCGGAGCTTGTTACGGGTACGTTTCTTATTGACAATAAATCTGCTTACGTTTTATTTCATTCTGGTGCGGATAGAAGCTATATGAGTAGAGATTTTTGTGCTAAATTAAGTTGTCCATTGACGCCTTTGGATAGTAAATTTTTACTCGAATTAGCAAATTGTAAATTAATTTCAGCAGATAATATATGTCGGAATCGAGAAATTAAACTGGTTAGCGAAACATTTAAGATTGACTTGATACCAGTAGAGTTAGGGAGTTTTGATGTGATAATCGGTATGGACTGGTTGAAAGAAGTGAAAGCAGAGATCGTTTGTTACAAAAATGCAATTTGCATTATACGAGAAAAAGGAAAACCCTTAATGGTGTACGGAGAAAAGGGCAACACGAAGCTACATCTTATTAGTAATTTGAAGGCACAAAAACTAATAAGAAAAGGTTGCTATGCTGTTCTAGCACACGTCAAGAAAGTACAAACTGAAGAAAAGAGCATCAATGATGTTCCCGTCGCAAAAGAATTTCCCGATGTATTTCCGAAAGAATTACCGGGATTACCCCCACATCGATCCGTTGAATTTCAAATAGATCTTGTACCAGGAGCTGCACCAATAGCTCGTGCTCCTTACAGACTCGCACCCAGCGAGATGAAAGAACTGCAAAGCCAATTACAAGAACTTTTAGAGCGTGGTTTCATTCGACCAAGCACATCACCCTGGGGAGCTCCTGTTTTGTTTGTCAAGAAGAAAGATGGTACATTCAGGTTGTGTATCGACTACCGAGAGTTGAACAAACTTACCATCAAGAACCGCTACCCACTACCGAGAATCGACGACTTATTTGATCAACTACAAGGCTCGTCTGTTTATTCAAAGATTGACTTACGTTCCGGGTATCATCAAATGCGGGTGAAAGAAGATGATATTCTAAAGACTGCTTTCAGAACACGTTACAGTCATTACGAGTTTATGGTCATGCCGTTTGGTTTAACTAATGCACCAGCCGTGTTCATGGACCTTATGAACCGAGTGTGTGGACCATACCTTGACAAGTTTGTCATTGTTTTCATTGATGACATACTTATTTACTCAAAGAATGACTAAGAACACGGTGAACATTTGAGAAAGGTGTTAGAAGTATTGAGGAAGGAAGAATTGTATGCTAAGTTTTCAAAGTGTGCATTTTGGTTGGAAGAAGTTCAATTCCTCGGTCACATAGTGAACAAAGAAGGTATTAAGGTAGATCCGGCAAAGATAGAAATTGTTGAAAAGTGGGAAACCCCGAAAACTCCAAAACACATACGCCAGTTTTTAGGACTAGCTGGTTACTACATAAGGTTCATCCAAGACTTTTCCAGAATAGCAAAATCCTTGACTGCATTAACGCATAAAGGGAAGAAATTTGAATGGAAGGATGAACAAGATAAAGCGTTCAGTTATTGAAGAAAAAGCTAACTACGGCACCTATATTGTCATTGCCTGAAGGGAATGATGATTTTGTAATTTATTGTGACGCATCAAAGCAAGGTCTCGGTTGTGTATTAATGCAATGAACGAAGGTGATTGCTTATGCGTCCAGACAATTGAAGATTCACGAACAAAATTATACGACGCATGATTTGGAATTTGGCTCGGTTGTTTTTGCATTAAAGACTTGGAGGCACTACTTATATGGGGTCAAAAGTATTATATATACCGACCACAAAAGTCTTCAACACATATTTAATCAGAAACAACTGAATATGAGGCATCGTAGGTGGATTGAATTGTTGAATGATTACGACTTTAAGATTCGTTACTACCCGGGGAAGGCAAATGTGGTAGCTGACGCCTTGAGCAGGAAGGACAGAGAACCCATTCGAGTAAAATCTATGAATATAATGATTCACAATAACCTTACTACTCAAATAAAGGAGGCGCAACAAGGAGTTTTAAAAGAGGGAAATTTAAAGGATGAAATACCCAAAGGATCGGAGAAGCATCTTAATATTCGGGAAGACGGAACCCGGTATAGGGCTGAAAGGATTTGGGTACCAAAATTTGGAGATATGAGAGAAATGGTACTTAGAGAAGCTCATAAAACTAGATACTCAATACATCCTGGAACGGGAAAGATGTACAAGGATCTCAAGAAACATTTTTGGTGGCCGGGTATGAAAGCCGATGTTGCTAAATACATAGGAGAATGTTTGACGTGTTCTAAGGTCAAAGCTGAGCATCAGAAACCATCATGTCTACTCCAACAACCCGAAATCCCGAAATGGAAATAGGAAAACATTACCATGGATTTCATCACTAAATTGCCAAGGACTGCAAGTGGTTTTGATACTATTTAGGTAATAGTTGATCGTCTCACCAAATTAGTACACTTCCTGCCAATAAGAGAAGATGACAAGATGGAGAAGTTAGCACGACTGTATTTGAAGGAAGTCATCTCCAGACATGGAATACCAATCTCTATTATCTCTGATAGGGATGGCGGATTTATTTCAAGATTCTGGCAGACATTACAGCAAGCATTAGGAACTCGTCTAGATATGAGTACTGCCTATCATCCACAAACTGATGGGCAGAGCGAAAGAACGATACAAATGCTTGAAGACATGCTACGAGCATGTGTTATTGATTTCGGATACAGTTAGGATCGACATCTAACGTTAGCAGAACTTTCCTACAACAACAGCTAACATTCAAGCATTGAGATGGCGCCGTTTGAAGCACTTTATGGTAGAAAGTGTAGATCTCCGATTTGTTGGAGTGAAGTGGGGGATAGACAGATTACGGGTCCGGAGATAATACAAGAAACTACCGAGAAGATCATCCAAATTCAACAACGGTTGAAAACCGCCCAAAGTCGACAAAAGAGCTACGCTGACATTAAAAGAAAAGATATAGAATTTGAAATTGGAGAGATGGTCATGCTTAAAGTTATACCTTGGAAAGGCGTTGTTCGATTTGGTAAACGAGGGAAATTAAATCCAAGGTATATCGGACCATTCAAGATTATTGATCGTGTCGGACCAGTAGCTTACCGACTTGAGTTACCTCAACAACTCGCGGCTGTACATAACACTTTCCACGTCTCGAATTTGAAAAAATGTTTTGCTAAAGAAGATCTCACTATTCCGTTAGATGAAATCCAAATCAACGAAAAACTTCAATTCATCGAAGAACCCGTCGAAATAATGGATCGTGAGGTTAAAAGACTTAAACAAAACAAGATACCAATTGTTAAGGTTCGATGGAATGCTCG
This sequence comes from Rutidosis leptorrhynchoides, assembly GCF_046630445.1. Taxonomy (NCBI): domain Eukaryota; kingdom Viridiplantae; phylum Streptophyta; class Magnoliopsida; order Asterales; family Asteraceae; genus Rutidosis; species Rutidosis leptorrhynchoides. The sequence goes on from NC_092335.1 coordinate 199,792,455, forward strand.
TAGAGGACCCGAGTTTACCTGAGAATGAGAAGATCAGATGAAGAAGAAATACCCGCATTTATTACCAGAAGATACGTCAACACCTCCAACTGCTTAAAATTTCGGGACGAAATTTATTTAACTGGTAGGTACTGTAGTGACCCGAACTTTTCCATGTTTATATATATATTAAATGAAATTGTTATTTACATGATTAAGTGTTTCCAACATGTTAAGCAATCAAACTTGTTAAGACTTGATTAATTGAAATAGGTTTCATATAGACAATTGACCACCCAAGTTGACCGGTGATTCACGAACGTTAAAACTTGTAAAAACTATATGATGATATATATATGGTTATATATATAGTTAACATGATATTATGATAAGTAAACATATCATTAAGTATATTAATAATGAACTACATATGTAAAAACAAGACTACTAACTTAATGATTTTGAAACGAGACATATATGTAACGATTATCGTTGTAACGACATTTAATGTATATATATCATATTAAGAGATATTTGTACATCATAATATCATGATAATATAATAATTTAAAATCTCATTTGATATTATAAACATTGGGTTAACAACATTTAACAAGATTGTTAACCTAAAGGTTTCAAAACAACACTTACATATAACAACTAACGATGACTTAACGACTCAGTTAAAATGTATATACATGTAGTGTTTTAATATGTATTCATACACTTTTGAAAGACTTCAAGACACTTATCAAAATATTTCTACTTAACAAAAATGCTTACAATTACATCCTCGTTCAGTTTCATCAACAATTCTACTCGTATGCACCCGTATTCGTACTCGTACAATACACAGCTTTTAGATGTATGTACTATTGGTATATACACTCCAATGATCAGCTATTAGCAGCCCATGTGAGTTACCTAACACATGTGGGAACCATCATTTGGCAACTAGCATGAAATATCTCATAAAATTACAAAAATATGAGTAATCATTCATGACTTATTTACATGAAAACAAAATTACATATCCTTTATATCTAATCCATACACCAACGACCAAAAACACCTACAAACACTTTCATTCTTCATAAATTCTACAAGTTCTAGTTTCATAAAATCAAGAATACTTCCAAGTTTGCTAGCTTACTTCCAATCTTGTAGATTGATCATCCAACCTCAAGAAATCTTTCTTATTTATAGTAAGATATCTTTCTAATACAATGTAATACTCATATTCAAACTTTGATTCAATTTCTATAACTATAACAATCTTATTTCGAGTGAAAATCTTACTTGAACTGTTTTCTTGTCATGATTCTGCTTCAAGAACTTTCAAGCCATCCAAGGATCCTTTGAAGCTAGATCCATTTTTTCTCATTTCCAGTAGCTTTATCCAGAAAACTTGAGGTAGTAATGATGTTCATAACATCATTCGATTCATACATATAAAGCTATCTTATTCGAAGGTTTAAACTTGTAATCACTAGAACATAGTTTAGTTAATTCTAAACTTGTTCGCAAACAAAAGTTAATCCTTTTAAATTGACTTTTAAAAACAACTAAACACATGTTCTATATCTATATAATATGCTAACTTAATGATTTAAAAACTGGAAACACGAAAAACACCGTAAAACCGGATTTACGCCGTCGTAGTAACACCGCGGGCTGTTTTGGGTTAGTTAATTAAAAACTATGATAAACTTTGATTTAAAAGTTGTTCTTCTGGGAAAATGATTTTTCTTATGAACATGAAACTATATCCAAAAATAATGGTTAAACTCAAAGTGGAAGTATGTTTTTCAAAATAGTCATCAAGACGTCGTTCTTTAGACTGAAATGACTACCTCTTACAAAAAAGACTTGTAACTTATATTTCCGACCATAAACCTATACTTTTTCTGTTTAGTTTCATAAAATATATTTCAATATGAAACCATAGCAATTTGATTCACTCAAAATGGATTTAAAACGAAGAAGTTATGGGTAAAACAAGATTGGATAATTTTTCTTGTTGTAGCTACGTGAAAATTGGTAACAAATCTATATTAATCATATCCTAGCTAACTTATATTGTATTATACATGTATTCTAATATATTATGTAATCTTGGGATACCATATACACGTATGCAAATGTTTTGACATATCATATCGACCCATGTGTATATATTATTTGGAACAACCATAGACACTCTATATGCAGTAATGTGGGAGTTAGCTATACAGGGTTGAGGTTGATTCCAAAAATATATATACTTTGAGTTGTGATCTAGCCTGAGACGTGTATACACTGGGTCGTGGATTGATTCAAGATAATATATATCAATTTTTTTCTGTACATCTAACTTTGGACAACTAGTTGTAGGTTACTAACGAGGACAGCCGACTTAATGAACTTAAAACATCAAAATGTATTAAAAGTGTTGTAAATATATTTTGAACATACTTTGATATATATGTACATATTTGTTATAGGTTCGTAAATTGACCAGTGGCCAAGTCTTACTTCCCGACGAAGTAAAAATATGTGAAAGTGAGTTATAGTCCCACTTTTAAAATCTAATATTTTTGGGATGAGAATACATGCAGGTTTTATAAATGATTTACAAAATATACACAAGTACGTGAAACTACATTTTATGGTTGAATTATCGAAATCGAATATGCCCCTTTTTATTAAGTCTGGTAATCTAAGAATTAGGGAACAGACACCCTAATTGATGCGAATCCTAAAGATAGATCTATCGGGCCCAACAAGCCCCATCCAAAGTACCGGATGCTTTAGTACTTCAAAATTTATATCATGTCCGAAGGAGGATCCCGGAATGATGGGGATATTCTAATATATGCATCTTGTTAATGTCGGTTATCAGGTGTTCACCATATGAATGATTTTTATCTCTATGTATGGGATGTATATTGAAATATGAAATCTTACGATTTGATATATATAGGTTAAACCTATAACTCACCAACATTTTTTGTTGACGTTTTAAGTATGTTTATTCTCAGGTGATTATTAAGAGCTTCCGCTGTCGCATACTTAAATAAGGACAAGATTTGGAGTCCATGCTTGTATGATATTGTGTAAAAACTGCATTCAAGAAACTTATTTCGTTGTAACATATTTGTATTGTAAACCATTATGTAATAGTCGTGTGTAAACATGATATTTTAGATTATCCTTATTTGATAATCTACGTAAAGCCTTTTAAACCTTTATTGATGAAATAAAGGTTATGGTTTGTTTTAAAATGAATGTAGTCTTTGAAAAACGTCTCATATAGAGGTCAAAACCTCGCAACGAAATCAATTAATATGGAACGTTTTTAATCAATAAGAACGAGACATTTCACTACGCACCTCCGATTCACATGTAACTTTTTCTAACATGCTTATATATGATTAAAAACCTTAGAAAAATAGTTCGAGACCCGACCCGAATGTGTTGACTTTTTCGTTGACTTTGACTTGACCGAGTTTGACTTTTAGTCAAACTTAACCAAACACTTATGCAATCGTTCAAATCTTATTTTATACTTGATTCTTGCATGAAACTTGACAACGTGATTCACATGCTATATTTAATCGAGTAGTAACGAGCCATAGGACTAATCGAACACATTTCGCCCGACCTTGTGTCGTAACCGGTTAATTGATACAACTTACTTGTTTAGGTCAAGACTAAGCAACTTTCATGCACACGTTTACTTTGTGAAGTACATTTATACTCGTGCACTCGAGGTGAGATCATAGTCCCATCTTTCAACAACTTTTATACTTTTAAATTATGGGATGAGAAACATATACAGTTTTATACTACCTACTTTTATACTTTGAACACAAGTACAAGGAAACAAACATTCCACAGCGAGTTAGAATAAAAATCCTCAATTCGATTATCATTAGTTACACTTGCAGGGTGTAAGCGAGAAATTATATTGTGTGGCCATACGGGTTTGACAAACCCTCATTACGGACGGTTCGCTACCGTCTACGGATGAAATATATTTTCGAGAAACAGTGTATGTTCTAACACTATTGTGATGGGGTTCTATGGAAGGAAATGTTAAGTCTTGATAATTGGGTGCTCGCGAACAAACTTTTGGAATGCAAACGATTTAGATAATCAACGTTATGGAAATACAAAATCTTGTGGTTCAAAAACAACATTTACAAACACCTATGATTTCACCAACGTTTTTCGTTGACAGTTTTCTATATGTTTCTCAGGTTCATACTTGGCTATTTGATACATGCTTCCGCGTACACTCATACTTGCTTGGAGTCAAGCATACATGCATACACTCTGATTTCTTGCTTGGGGGTCAAGCATACATACATACATACGCTAGTGATAGCACCTTTGGATTCAAACTTTTGTTTACATACTTACGCTATTCATAGCAACTGTGATTTTCAACTTATATTATGTCGCAAGTTACTTCATTTATGCTTTACAACTTTGTAAACTTAAACGTGTTGTCGAACCGTTTGTAAACTAAACCTTGCAAGTCTTGTACTTTTCAAATGAATGCGACATAATTTTGGTCAAACGAGTCTCATATAGGGACTATGACCACGTAATGGGACCTAAGTTAGCGGCGCCGTCAATGACGATTTTGTCGGGTCATTACAAGTTACCTACGTACAGGCATATGTTATTTGAGAAGATCGATAAAATTTTCACAGCAGTATAATAAGATTGGTTGGAATGAACCTTAAGGATTACCTAACACCCATCAAGTTAGGAAGCTTGATGAAATAGTTGGAACGGACTGGCTTTCAAGGATGAAAGCGAAGGATATTTATAGTGAGAAATTTTTTCGTATACCTCGCGAGAATGGTAAGCTAAAATCCATCTGGGTTATTGTTGACCGCTTCACCAAATCTGCTCACTTTATACCCACAAGAGAAACCGATACAATGGACCAACTTGCATAACGATACATAAAGGAAATTTTATCCCGTCACTTCAGCTATGGTTACCCAAGAATCTTATTTGATACTAATTCTTAAGCGACTCTAAACCCTCACTTATTCTGAGAGATTCCTTATTCGATGATAACCACACCATCATCCTTCTTACTTCGGTATTAGTCATACCAGTTCAAAATTTTTCCTAAAATCAATGAGTGGATAACACTCATCCTCATACTCTCCCATTCGCATCTCACTTATAAGCAACAACTTCATAGTTAAGCATTTTTTGGTCAAAGGACTTGTGCCCTACTAATAGTCATCAACCACATTTAAATCCATCAGTTTTTATTACCTCGTAACATTTTTGCTCAAATATCACCGGAGATTTTCAAAAAAAAAAAAAATCTTTTACTCGATCCTCATCAATCTTTTTTTTCCAACTTGTAACCTCCGAAATATGAAAATTTTGTTTGCCAAAAACTTTTCACCCACTATTTTAAGGAACGATCCTCTCAAAGTTTTATAAAAGAAAATTTATTTTATTTGCCATTCATGCAAATTACTTTTTAATGAAAATCTTTTTCCATCTAGAGGGGATACTTGTTTTGAAATCGTATACGTTATATAAAATAAAGTAAATGATTACTTATTTTTGACAAATACATATGAAACTTTACTTTCACTTTTACAAATCAAATCTTTTATTCAAAAGATATTATACTTTGAATGGTACGTGTTGTACATAACCCTAATTTACTAAGAACTTCGTTTCTTCTCTTACTTTGTCACCATAAACAATTTCTATAAAACTCTCGTTGCTTATTATATATAAAACTTCTCGTGTTATTCGTATCCAAGTCATCATAAAGGCTTTATAACCGTCGAAATTGAGAGATTCATGTGTGTATGTGTTGAAGACATTTCTGCCATGTCATTCAGAGCCTTTGGGCATTCACTGACACTTAAACCATTTAAAAATTATTGCGTTACCCCAAGGATCTTATTTGTCACACCTGTTGGAACAATGATCTTTCTTACATAACTCTAAGTCCTGACTTATTCCAAGGTATTCTCATTTAGTGATATTAATACCATCATTATTCCGACTTTAATACTAGTCATAACCTGTTTGGCATTTTGCAAATTCAAGAAGCGATTAACTTTTCATCCTCGTGTTCTATCCTTCATACCTCACCTTTTAGCAACGGCTTCGCACATGAACATTTTGGGTCCAAAGACATATGTCCTGATAATTATCAAAACTACATTTAATTCATTAGTTTTCATTACCTAGTAACTTGTCACCCGATGATTTAAAAATTCTCCACTCAATCTTATTCAAATCGCAACCTCTGAAATACGAAAAGCTATATTTATCAATTTTTTTTTACACGTTGATTATTCGTGCGGTCCTCACAGGATTGATGGACAAGTGAAAGTAATAAAATGTTTCTGTCACTTATGCGATTTATAAAATCATATATGTATGTATAATTAAGTTAATAAATTTACCTTTACTTATTTTGGTTAGTACATACTAAGTTATGTCTTCAAATTATTTAAAAATCGCTCCTTTACCGAGTTATTCAACTTAAGTCAAATAGTTTTGTGCAAAATGGTACACGTTGTACCTACTTCTAAATTTACTAAGAACTTCGTTCCATTTATGTTGTCGCATCAAACGTTTAAAGGTTTTCCAAAACTTCTTTGGTTAATTTTATTAAAGGTTTTCGTATTAGACTACACCATGTATGGATCACACTTCTTCTCGCCCTCCGTTAGGGATGAAACTTACTATTAAGATCTTTGTTAAAAACTCTTGAGCCACTTTGGATGGCAGCTTTATTAAATTTGTTAGAAAATCTTTGCACACATAAAATGTTCCTTTTAAAAGCTAGACATGACAAAACGCGGGCCGATAAATCAGTTTTTTTAAGTACACTCAGTGGTCACCCTATTGTAGGAAAGGTACTAGGTGGGTTACTATTCTCAATACTTCACGGCAAATCACAACACCCTCGTAAACCTCATCTCTATGAATCAGTATGTTGAGACACAAGAATCATTTTTGGAGATTCTTTTCACTCGAAATAAACCATTCTTTAGGACCAAGGTTCACGTATCTTCTCATCCGCACATCCCCTTAAGTACACGGACAAATTCAGAACGAACCGCTCGAAGAGTTCACTCTCGTTCAAAGACCACACCTTTCGTGCGACTTTCTTTCGAAAATGTAATATAAGATACTTTGAGAACCTATGAATCTTATTATCCCTTTGGGGAGGGGACTGCTTAAAACATTTACCACACTGATGTGGATACTCTATATATTTCTTCCTTCTTTGGTTGCAACTGCATGTTGCTCTAGTTAACGTTAACCCTAACTTCGACATGTGACTGAAAGGATAAAGTTATATTATGGAACTATGTTTTCATTCCATCCAAGGATAAGTTCACACGCTGTATGTTAAACTGGGTGATATCTTTCGTTGTTCGTTCAGACCATTCTGAAGGCACTATAAATATTTATGGATTGCAAACATTCTTAAGAATCGGGTTCTTTATGCCTATGGCCTCCTTCCGAAATCAAGGAGTTAGTAAAATCCGTGGCTAACACTATCCAGACATCAAATCGCATGGTTGTGATCACCATGTTTCCCATTCTACCTGTTAGATTTGTATTACGACATAAGCGCTCGATGTTTTAGATGAGTTTAGAAACATTCATGATGCATTTCACGCATCCAGCTTACTGAAGATGCCTGTAAGGCTAAACACACCATCTTTCCTTTTGTGGATATACATTCAGATGACATACTCATGTTAATCAGAAACGAAATCAATTTGTTGATCTCTGAAATGTCCCGTTCTTATTGATTAAAAACGTTCCATATTAATTGATTTCGTTGCGAGGTTTTGACCTCTATATGAGACGTTTTTCAAAGACTGCATTCATTTTTAAAACAAACCATAACCTTTATTTCATCAATAAAGGTTTAAAAAGCTTTAAGTAGATTATCAAATAATGATAATCTAAAATATCCTGTTTACACACGACCATTACATAATGGTTTACAATACAAATATGTTACAACAAAATAAGTTTCTTGAATGCAGTTTTTACACAATATCATACAAGCATGGACTCCAAATCTCGTCCTTATTTAAGTATGCGACAGCAGAAGCTCTTAATAATCACCTGAGAATAAACATGCTTAAAACGTCAACAAAAATGTTGGTGAGTTATAGGTTTAACCTATATATATCAAATCATAATAATAGACCACAAGATTTCATATTTCAATACACACCCCATACATAGAGATAAAAATCATTCATATGGTGAACACCTGGTAACCGACATTAACAAGATGCATATATAAGAATATCCCCATCATTCCGGGACACCCTTCGGATATGATATAAATTTCGAAGTACTAAAGCATCCGGTACTTTGGATGGGGTTTGTTAGGCCCAATAGATCTATCTTTAGGATTCGCGTCAATTAGGGTGTCTGTTCCCTAATTTTTAGATTACCAGACTTAATAAAAAGGGGCATATTCGATTTCGATAATTCAACCATAGAATGTAGTTTCACGTACTTGTGTCTATTTTGTAAATCATTTATAAAACCTGCATGTATTCTCATCCCAAAAATATTAGATTTTAAAAGTGGGACTATAACTCACTTTCACAGATTTTTACTTCGTCGGGAAGTAAGACTTGGCCACTGGTTGATTCACGAACCTATAACAATATATACATATATATCAAAGTATGTTCAAAATATATTTACAACACTTTTAATATATTTTGATGTTTTAAGTTTATTAAGTCAGCTGTCCTCGTTAGTAACCTACAACTAGTTGTTCACAGTTAGATGTACAGAACTAAATCGATAAATATTATCTTGAATCAATCCACGACCCAGTGTATACGTATCTCAGTATTGATCACAACTCAAACTATATATATTTTGGAATCAACCTCAACCCTGTATAGCTAACTCCAACATTCACATATAGAGTGTCTATGGTTGTTCCGAAATATATATAGATGTGTCGACATGATAGGTCGAAACATTGTATACGTGTCTATGGTATCTCAAGATTACATAATATACAATACAAGTTGATTAAGTTATGGTTGGAATAGATTTGTTACCAATTTTCACGTAGCTAAAATGAGAAAAATTATCCAATCTTGTTTTACCCATAACTTCTTCATTTTAAATCCGTTTTGAGTGAATCAAATTGCTATGGTTTCATATTGAACTCTATTTTATGAATCTAAACAGAAAAAGTATAGGTTTATAGTCGGAAAAATAAGTTACAAGTCGTTTTTGTAAAGGTAGTCATTTCAGTCGAAAGAACGACGTCTAGATGACCATTTTAGAAAACATACTTCCACTTTGAGTTTAATCATAATTTTTGGATATAGTTTCATGTTCATAATAAAAATCATTTTCTCAGAATAACAACTTTTAAATCATAGTTTATCATAGTTTTTAATTAACTAACCCAAAACAGCCCGCGGTGTTACTACGACGGCGTAAATCCGGTTTTATGGTGTTTTTCGTGTCTCCAGGTTTTAAATCATTAAGTTAGCATATCATATAGATATATAACATGTGTTTAGTTGATTTTAAAAGTCAAGTTAGAAGGATTAACTTTTGTTTGCGAACAAGTTTAGAATTAACTAAACTATGTTCTAGTGATTACAAGTTTAAACCTTCGAATAAGATAGCTTTATATGTATGAATTGAATGATGTTATGAACATCATTACTACCTTAAGTTCCTTGGATAAACCTACTGGAAAAGTGAAAAATGGATCTAGCTTCAACGGATCCTTGGATGGCTCGAAGTTCTTGAAGCAGAATCATGACACGAAAACAAGTTCAAGTAAGATCATCACTTGAAATAAGATTGTTATAGTTATAGAAATTGAACCAAAGTTTGAATATGATTATTACCTTGTATTAGAATGATAACCTACTGTAAGAAACAAAGATTTCTTGAGGTTGGATGATCACCTTACAAGATTGGAAGTGAGCTAGCAAACTTGAAAGTATTCTTGATTTTATGAAACTAGAACTTTTGGAATTTATGAAGAACACTTAGAACTTGAAGATAGAACTTGAGAGAGATCAATTAGATGAAGAAAATTGAAGAATGAAAGCGTTTGTAGGTGTTTTTGGTCGTTGGTGTATGGATTAGATATAAAGGATATGTAATTTTGTTTTCATGTAAATAAGTCATGAATGATTACTCATATTTTTGTAATTTTATGAGATATTTCATGCTAGTTGCCAAATGATGGTTCCCACATCTGTTAGGTGACTCACATGGGCTGCTAAGATCTGATCATTGGAGTGTATATACCAATAGTACATACATCTAAAAGCTGTGTATTGTACGAGTACGAATACGGGTGCATACAAGTAGAATTGTTGATGAAACTGAACGAGGATGTAATTGTAAGCATTTTTGTTAAGTAGAAGTATTTTGATAAGTGTATTGAAGTCTTTCAAAAGTGTATAAATACATATTAAAACACTACATGTATATACATTTTAACTGAGTCGTTAAGTCATCGTTAGTCGTTACATGTAAGTGTTGTTTTGAAACCTTTAGGTTAACGATCTGGTTAAATGTTGTTAACCCAATGTTTATAATATCAAATGAGATTTTAAATTATTATATTATCATGATATTATCATGTATGAATATCTCTTAATATGATATATATACATTAAATGTCTTTACAACGATAATCGTTACATATATGTCTCGTTTAAAAATCATTAAGTTAGTAGTCTTGTTTTTACATATGTAGTTCATTGTTAATATACTTAATGATATGTTTACTTATCATAGTATCATGTTAACTATATATATATCCATATATATGTCATCATATAGTTTTTACAAGTTTTAACGTTCGTGAATCACCGGTCAACTTGGGTGGTCAATTGTCTAAATGAAACATATTTCAATTAATCAAGTCTTAACAAGTTTGATTGCTTAACATGTTGGAAACATTTAATCATGTAAATATCAATCTCAATTAATATATATAAACATGGAAAAGTTCGGGTCACTACAGTACCTACCCGTTAAATAAATTTCGTCCCGAAATTTTAAACAGTTGAAGGTGTTGACGAATCTTCTAGAAATAGATGCGGGTGTTTCTTCTTCATCAGATCTTCACGCTCCCAGGTGAACTCGGGTCCTCTACGAGCATTCCATCGAACCTTAACAATTGGTATCTTGTTTTGCTTAAGTCTTTTAACCTCACGATCCATTATTTCGACGGGTTCTTCGATGAATTGAAGTTTTTCGTTGATTTGGATTTCATCTAACGGAATAGTGAGATCTTCTTTAGCAAAACATTTCTTCAAATTCGAGACGTGGAAAGTGTTATGTACAGCCACGAGTTGTTGAGGTAACTCAAGTCGGTAAGCTACTGGTCCGACACGATCAATAATCTTGAATGGTCCAATATACCTTGGATTTAATTTCCCTCGTTTACCAAATCGAACAACGCCTTTCCAAGGTGCAACTTTAAGCATGACCATCTCTCCAATTTCAAATTCTATATCTTTTCTTTTAATGTCAGCGTAGCTCTTTTGTCGACTTTGGGCGGTTTTCAACCGTTGTTGAATTTGGATGATCTTCTCGGTAGTTTCTTGTATAATCTCCGGACCCGTAATCTGTCTATCCCCCACTTCACTCCAACAAATCGGAGACCTGCACTTTCTACCATAAAGTGCTTCAAACGGCGCCATCTCAATGCTTGAATGGTAGCTGTTGTTGTAGGAAAATTCTGTTAATGGTAGATGTCGATCGCAACTGTTTCCGAAATCAATAACACATGCTCGTAGCATGTCTTCAAGCGTTTGTATCGTCCTTTCACTCTGCCCATCAGTTTGTGGATGATAGGCAGTACTCATGTCTAAACGAGTTCCTAATGCTTGCTGTAATGTCTGCCAGAATCTTGAAATAAATCTGCCATCCCTATCAGAGATAATAGAGATTGGTATTCCATGTCTGGAGATGACTTCCTTCAAATACAGTCGTGCTAACTTCTCCATCTTGTCATCTTCTCTTATTGGCAGGAAGTGTGCTGATTTGGTGAGACGATCAACTATTACCCAAATAGTATCAAAACCACTTGCAGTCCTTGGCAATTTAGTGATGAAATCCATGGTAATGTTTTCCCATTTCCATTCCGGGATTTCGGGTTGTTGAAGTAGACCTGATGGTTTCTGATGCTCAGCTTTGACCTTAGAACACGTCAAACATTCTCCCACGTATTTAGCAACATCGACTTTCATACCCGGCCACCAAAAATGTTTCTTGAGATCCTTGTACATCTTCCCCGTTCCAGGATGTATTGAGTATCTGGTTTTATGAGCTTCTCTAAGTACCATTTCTCTCATATCTCCAAATTTTGGTACCCAAATCCTTTCAGCCCTATACCGGGTTCCGTCTTCCCGAATATTAAGATGCTTCTCCGATCCTTTGGGTATTTCATCCTTTAAATTTCCCTCTTTTAAAACTCCTTGTTGCGCCTCCTTTATTTGAGTAGTAAGGTTATTATGAATCATTATATTCATAGATTTTACTCGAATGGGTTCTCTGTCCTTCCTGCTCAAGGCATCGGCTACCACATTTGCCTTCCCCGGGTGGTAACGAATCTCAAAGTCGTAATCATTAAATAATTCAATCCACCTACGCTGCCTCATATTCAGTTGTTTCTGATTAAATATGTGTTGAAGACTTTTGTGGTCGGTATATATAATACTTTTGACCCCATATAAGTAGTGCCTCCAAGTCTTTAATGCAAAAACAACCGCGCCTAATTCCAAATCATGCGTCGTATAATTTTGTTCGTGAATCTTCAATTGTCTAGACGCATAAGCAATCACCTTCGTTCGTTGCATTAATACACAACCGAGACCTTGCTTTGATGCATCACAATAAATCACAAAATCATCATTCCCTTCAGGCAATGACAATATAGGTGCCGTAGTTAGCTTTTTCTTCAATAACTGAAACGCTTTCTCTTGTTCATCATTCCATTCAAATTTCTTCCCTTTATGCGTTAATGCAGTCAAGGGTTTTGCTATTCTAGAAAAGTCTTGGATGAACCTTCTGTAGTAACCAGCTAGTCCTAAAAACTGGCGTATGTGTTTCGGAGTTTTCGGGGTTTCCCACTTTTCAACAGTTTCTATCTTTGCCGGATCCACCTTAATACCTTCTTTGTTCACTATGTGACCGAGGAATTGAACTTCTTCCAACCAAAATGCACACTTTGAAAACTTAGCGTACAATTCTTCCTTCCTCAATACTTCTAACACCTTTCTCAAATGTTCACCGTGTTCTTGGTCATTCTTTGAGTAAATAAGTATGTCATCAATGAAAACAATGACAAACTTGTCAAGGTATGGTCAACACACTCGGTTCATAAGGTCCATGAACACAGCTGGTGCATTAGTTAAACCAAACGGCATGACCATAAACTCGTAATGACCGTAACGTGTTCTAAAAGTAGTCTTTGGAATATCATCTTCTTTCACCCGCATTTGATGATACCCGGAACGTAAGTCAATCTTTGAATAAACAGACGAGCCTTGTAGTTGATCAAATAAGTCATCGATTCTCGGTAGTGGGTAGCGGTTCTTGATGGTAAGTTTGTTCAACTCTCGGTAGTCGATACACAATCTGAATGTACCATCTTTCTTCTTGACAAACAAAACAGGAGCTCCCCACGGTGATGTTCTTGGTCGAATGAAACCACGCTCTAAAAGTTCTTGTAATTGGCTTTGCAGTTCTTTCATCTCGCTGGGTGCGAGTCTGTAAGGAGCACGAGCTATTGGTGCAGCTTCTGGTACAAGATCTATTTGAAATTCAACGGATCGATGTGGGGGTAATCCCGGTAATTCTTTCGGAAATACATCGGGAAATTCTTTTGCGACGGGAACATCATTGATGCTCTTTTCTTCAGTTTGTACTTTCTCGACGTGTGCTAGAACAGCATAGCAACCTTTTCTTATTAGTTTTTGTGCCTTCAAATTACTAATAAGATGTAGCTTCGTGTTGCCCTTTTCTCCGTACACCATTAAGGGTTTTCCTTTTTCTCGTATAATGCGAATTGCATTTTTGTAACAAACGATCTCTGCTTTCACTTCTTTCAACCAGTCCATACCGATTATCACATCAAAACTCCCTAACTCTACTGGTATCAAATCAATCTTAAATGTTTCGCTAACCAGTTTAATTTCTCGATTCCGACATATATTATCTGCTGAAATTAATTTACCATTTGCTAATTCGAGTAAAAATTTACTATCCAAAGGCGTCAATGGACAACTTAATTTAGCACAAAAATCTATACTCATATAGCTTCTATCCGCACCCGAATCAAATAAAACGTAAGCAGATTTATTGTCAATAAGAAACGTACCCGTAACAAGCTCCGGGTCTTCCTGTGCCTCTGCCGCATTAATATTGAAAACTCTTCCGCGGCCTTGTCCATTTGTGTTCTCCTGGTTCGGGCAATTTCTAATAATGTGGCCCGGTTTTCCACATTTATAACAAACTACATTGGCATAACTTGCTCCGACACTACTTGCTCCGCCATTACTAGTTCCGACACCATTTGTTCCTTTCGTTCTATTAACCCCTGGTCCGTAGACTTCACACTTTGCCGCGCTATGACCATTTCTTTTACACTTGTTGCAAAATTTGGTGCAGAACCCCGAGTGATACTTTTCACACCTTTGGCATAGCTGCTTCTGATTGTTGTTGTTGTTGCGGTTATTATTGTTGTTGGGATGATTGTTGTAGTTGCTGTTGTTGTTGTTGTTGTTGTTGTTGGGCCGTTTGTTGTAGTTGCGATTGATGTTGCGATTGTTGGGATAATTGTTGCGATTATTGTTGTAATTGCTGTTGTTGTTGTATTGGTGATTCTTATCACCGTTTTCCTCCCACTTTCTTTTGACTTGCTTCACATTGGCCTCTTCAGCAGTCTGTTCTTTAATTCTTTCTTCAATCTGGTTCACTAGTTTGTGAGCCATTCTACATGCGTGTTGTATGGAGGCGGGCTCGTGTGAACTTATATCTTCTTGGATTCTTTCCGGTAATCCTTTCACAAACGCGTCGATCTTCTCTTCCTCATCTTCGAATGCTCCCGGACACAATAGGCACAATTCTGTGAATCGTCTTTCGTACGTGGTAATATCAAATCCTTGGGTTCGTAACCCTCTAAGTTCTGTCTTGAGCTTATTGACCTCGGTTCTGGGACGGTACTTCTCGTTCATCAAGTGCTTGAATACTGACCACGGTAGTGCGTAAGCATCATCTTGTCCCACTTGCTCTAGATAGGTATTCCACCATGTTAACGCAGAACCTGTGAAGGTATGCGTAGCGTACTTCACTTTGTCCTCTTCAGTACACTTACTTATGGCAAACGCCGATTCGACCTTCTCGGTCCACCGTTTCAATCCGATCGGTCCTTCGGTTCCATCAAATTCCAATGGTTTGCAGGCAGTGAATTCTTTGTAGGTGCATCCTACACGATTTCCTGTACTGCCAGATCCAAGGTTATTGTTGGTATGTAGCGCAGCCTGTACTGCGGCTATGTTTGAAGCTAGAAAAGTACGGAATTCCTCTTCATTCATATTCACGGTGTGTCGAGTAGTTGGTGCCATTTCCTTCAAAATAGTGAAATGGAACAAGTTAATCATACAGAATATTAAGAGTAGTTAATAGTATTTCGTAGCATAATATGAACTCATTTATAAAAGCTTTTTCTTCATATTAGCGTTTTATAAGTTTAAATTCGGGTAGTACCTACCCGTTAAGTTCATACTTAGTAGCTAATATACAATTCAACTACTACAATTCTATATGAAAAACTGATTATAATAATATTTCGCGTTCAAACTTTTACACAATATTTTACAAACTTACAATACCGCTTATTTTACATATAGCATGAAATATAGCACACAATAAATTTGATACAAGATGGTTGTGAAGATAATTCTAGCTAGTACACAAGTCGTTCAGCAAAAGCAATAAAGACACGTAATTCATACGTCCAGAAACAAGTCATGCATTCTGGTTTTACTAGGATTACTTCCCATCCTTGGTCTTGTGGAACATAACCGTTATGGCCGTTGATAAGACAGCGTGTTGTAACGTCGTCAAAGGGACGAGGGTTACGTAATGTCCAACAGTCCCGTAACAATCTAAAAACCTCATTTCTTACCCCAATTACCGACTCCGTCACTTGTGGGAACGTTTTGTTTAATAGTTGTAGCCCGATGTTCTTGTTCTCACTTTGGTGAGAAGCGAACATTACTAATCCGTAAGCATAACATGCTTCTTTATGTTGTATGTTAGCCGCTTTTTCTAAATCACGCAGTCCAATATTCGGATATATTGAGTCAAAATAATTTCTTAACCCGTTGCGTAAAATAGCATTTGGGTTCCCCGCAATATATGTGTCAAAGTAAACACATCGTAACTTATGGGTTTCCCAATGTGATATCCCCCATCTTTCAAACGAAAGTCTCTTATAAACCAAGACATTCTTGGAACGTTCTTCGAATGTCTTACAAACTGATCTCGCCTTAAATAGTTGTGCCGAGGAATTCTGGCCGACTCTAGACAAGATTTCATCAATCATGTCTCCGGGTAGGTCTCTTAAAATATTGGGTTGTCTATCCATTTTGTGTTTTTAAACTGTAAAATAGACAAGAGTTAGATTCATAAAAAAATACTTATTAATACAAGCAATTTTTACATATATCATAAAGCATAAGAACACTATATTACATATATTACACCACACGAATACAACTATCTTATTCCGACTCGCTCGTTTCTTCTTCTTCGGTTTTGGTTCGTTTTGCCAAGTTTCTAGGGATATATGATGTTCCCCTAATACGAGCCGTCGTTGTCCACATTGGTTTAGAAAAACCTGGTGGTTTAGAGGTTCCCGGGTCATTGTTACAACATAAGGACTTCGGGGGTTGACGATACATATAAAGTTCATCGGGGTTGGAATTAGATTTCTCTATTTTTATGCCCTTTCCCTTATTATTTTCTTTTGCCTTTTTAAATTCAGTTGGGGTAATTTCTATAACATCATTGGAATTCTCGTCGGAATCCGATTCATCGGAGAATTGGTAATCCTCCCAATATTTTGCTTCCTTGGCGGAAACACCATTGACCATAATTAACCTTGGTCGGTTGGTTGAGGATTCTCTTTTTCTTAACCGTTTTATTATTTCCCCCACCGGTTCCGATTCTTCTTCCGGTTCCGATTCTTCTTCCGGTTCCGATTCTTCTTCCGGTTCCGACTCTTCTTCCGGTTCCTCTTCGGGAACTTGTGAATCAGTCCACGAATCATTCCAATTTACATTTGACTCTTCATTATTATTAGGTGAGTCAATGGGACTTGTTCTAGAGGTAGATATCTATCACATAATATCAAACACGTTAAGAGATTAATATATCACATAATATTCACATGTTAAAAATATATAGTTTCCAACAAAATTTGTTAAGCAATCATTTTTCAAGTAAACACGGTCGAAGTCCAGACTCACTAATGCATCCTAACAAACTCGATAAGACACACTAATGCAAAATTCTGGTTCTCTAAGACCAACGCTCTGATACCAACTGAAATGTCCCGTTCTTATTGATTAAAAACGTTCCATATTAATTGATTTCGTTGCGAGGTTTTGACCTCTATATGAGACGTTTTTCAAAGACTGCATTCATTTTTAAAACAAACCATAACCTTTATTTCATCAATAAAGGTTTAAAAAGCTTTAAGTAGATTATCAAATAATGATAATCTAAAATATCCTGTTTACACACGACCATTACATAATGGTTTACAATACAAATATGTTACAACAAAATAAGTTTCTTGAATGCAGTTTTTACACAATATCATACAAGCATGGACTCCAAATCTCGTCCTTATTTAAGTATGCGACAGCAGAAGCTCTTAATAATCACCTGAGAATAAACATGCTTAAAACGTCAACAAAAATGTTGGTGAGTTATAGGTTTAACCTATATATATCAAATCATAATAATAGACCACAAGATTTCATATTTCAATACACACCCCATACATAGAGATAAAAATCATTCATATGGTGAACACCTGGTAACCGACATTAACAAGATGCATATATAAGAATATCCCCATCATTCCGGGACACCCTTCGGATATGATATAAATTTCGAAGTACTAAAGCATCCGGTACTTTGGATGGGGTTTGTTAGGCCCAATAGATCTATCTTTAGGATTCGCGTCAATTAGGGTGTCTGTTCCCTAATTTTTAGATTACCAGACTTAATAAAAAGGGGCATATTCGATTTCGATAATTCAACCATAGAATGTAGTTTCACGTACTTGTGTCTATTTTGTAAATCATTTATAAAACCTGCATGTATTCTCATCCCAAAAATATTAGATTTTAAAAGTGGGACTATAACTCACTTTCACAGATTTTTACTTCATCGGGAAGTAAGACTTGGCCACTGGTTGATTCACGAACCTATAACAATATATACATATATATCAAAGTATGTTCAAAATATATTTACAACACTTTTAATATATTTTGATGTTTTAAGTTTATTAAGTCAGCTGTCCTCGTTAGTAACCTACAACTAGTTGTCCACAGTTAGATGTACAGAACTAAATCGATAAATATTATCTTGAATCAATCCACGACCCAGTGTATACGTATCTCAGTATTGATCACAACTCAAACTATATATATTTTGGAATCAACCTCAACCCTGTATAGCTAACTCCAACATTCACATATAGAGTGTCTATGGTTGTTCCGAAATATATATAGATGTGTCGACATGATAGGTCGAAACATTGTATACGTGTCTATGGTATCTCAAGATTACATAATATACAATACAAGTTGATTAAGTTATGGTTGGAATAGATTTGTTACCAATTTTCACGTAGCTAAAATGAGAAAAATTATCCAATCTTGTTTTACCCATAACTTCTTCATTTTAAATCCGTTTTGAGTGAATCAAATTGCTATGGTTTCATATTGAACTCTATTTTATGAATCTAAACAGAAAAAGTATAGGTTTATAGTCGGAAAAATAAGTTACAAGTCGTTTTTGTAAAGGTAGTCATTTCAGTCGAAAGAACGACGTCTAGATGACCATTTTAGAAAACATACTTCCACTTTGAGTTTAATCATAATTTTTGGATATAGTTTCATGTTCATAATAAAAATAATTTTCTCAGAATAACAACTTTTAAATCAAAGTTTATCATAGTTTTTAATTAACTAACCCAAAACAGCCCGCGGTGTTACTACGACGGCGTAAATCCGGTTTTATGGTGTTTTTTGTGTCTCCAGGTTTTAAATCATTAAGTTAGCATATCATATAGATATATAACATGTGTTTAGTTGATTTTAAAAGTCAAGTTAGAAGGATTAACTTTTGTTTGCGAACAAGTTTAGAATTAACTAAACTATGTTCTAGTGATTACAAGTTTAAACCTTCGAATAAGATAGCTTTATATGTATGAATTGAATGATGTTATGAACATCATTACTACCTTAAGTTCCTTGGATAAAACTACTGGAAAAGTGAAAAATGGATCTAGCTTCAACGGATCCTTGGATGGCTCGAAGTTCTTGAAGCAGAATCATGACACGAAAACAAGTTCAAGTAAGATCATCACTTGAAATAAGATTGTTATAGTTATAGAAATTGAACCAAAGTTTGAATATGATTATTACCTTGTATTAGAATGATAACCTACTGTAAGAAACAAAGATTTCTTGAGGTTGGATGATCACCTTACAAGATTGGAAGTGAGCTAGCAAACTTGAAAGTATTCTTGATTTTATGAAACTAGAACTTTTGGAATTTATGAAGAACACTTAGAACTTGAAGATAGAACTTGAGAGAGATCAATTAGATGAAGAAAATTGAAGAATGAAAGTGTTTGTAGGTGTTTTTGGTCGTTGGTGTATGGATTAGATTTAAAGGATATGTAATTTTGTTTTCATGTAAATAAGTCATGAATGATTACTCATATTTTTGTAATTTTATGAGATATTTCATGCTAGTTGCCAAATGATGGTTCCCACATGTGTTAGGTGACTCACATGGGCTGCTAAGAGCTGATCATTGGAGTGTATATACCAATAGTACATACATCTAAAAGCTGTGTATTGTACGAGTACGAATACGGGTGCATACGAGTAGAATTGTTGATGAAACTGAACGAGGATGTAATTGTAAGCATTTTTGTTAAGTAGAAGTATTTTGATAAGTGTATTGAAGTCTTTCAAAAGTGTATAAATACATATTAAAACACTACATGTATATACATTTTAACTGAGTCGTTAAGTCATCGTTAGTCGTTACATGTAAGTGTTGTTTTGAAACCTTTAGGTTAACGATCTTGTTAAATGTTGTTAACCCAATGTTTATAATATCAAATGAGATTTTAAATTATTATATTATCATGATATTATCATGTATGAATATCTCTTAATATGATATATATACATTAAATGTCTTTACAACGATAATCGTTACATATATGTCTCGTTTAAAAATCATTAAGTTAGTAGTCTTGTTTTTACATATGTAGTTCATTGTTAATATACTTAATGATATGTTTACTTATCATAGTATCATGTTAACTATATATATATATCCATATATATGTCATCATATAGTTTTTACAAGTTTTAACGTTCGTGAATCACCGGTCAACTTGGGTGGTCAATTGTCTAAATGAAACATATTTCAATTAATCAAGTCTTAACAAGTTTGATTGCTTAACATGTTGGAAACATTTAATCATGTAAATATCAATCTCAATTAATATATATAAACATGGAAAAGTTCGGGTCACTACAATCTCTTAGGACAAGAGACTTAATTAATGGCGTATACCTATTCTTACTTTCATACGCTGAAGTACCTTTCAAGGTAAATAACTTACTTTTGAGCCCACGAGTCTCACGGAACTTTGATACGCTCCTCCTTATTCGAATACGGTACCATTGTTGGTTACTCCTTAAAATTTCGGGACGAAATTTTCTTTAACAGGTGGGTAATGTAACGACCCTGGATTTTCCAACTTTTATTAATAATGTTTATTATTAATGCTTACGTTTTAATAAATGTATTTTTATACATTTACTTGATACCGTGATTGACTTTACTTGTCCCGACACGTCTTTGTGATACACGAACTTTTCATGAGTAATATTTCGGATATTATTTACATTCATGATTTATTTTTATTAATCATTTTAATTAACTAAGGTTACTAGTTAATTACTTGGACTTCATTGGATTAATTTGTTAATTACTTGAACTTGGGCTTTTATTAATGTTAATGGACTTAGAAGCCCACCCTACACACTTAATGGACTAATTAGCCCATCTTTCATGTAAGTATTACATTAAGGATTATACTAGTTTAGTTGATAAAGGAAAGACTAGTTACTTGTTCCATTACAACTCTTTCCCATGCACACTCACTTTATTACCATTTTAAGACAAATACATGAAAGGAACTAGTGGGTTTTTCCCTCCTTTGACTCCCTTGGAAGCCGTAGGTTTATGGGATGGGTGGGAGAGTTATTTTTTTATTTTTGTTACATAATTACAAGTGATACTTCCTCATTTTTCACACACTTCACTTTACTTCTCATTTTCTCTCAAGTTTTCTCTCATATTGTGAGTTCTTTCAAGGCTTTTCTTCCTCCTTTTTCTTGTTTAAAAACCGTAACATATGCACCCATAATCATCATCATTTGCTTGTTTAAATACTTGTTCTTTGTTGTTTTGGTTACTTGTTCTTAGTTGTTACTTACTTGCTAGTTGAAAGAATCAAACTCTCTAGTTTATTCTTCAATTCATCTTGTTTATTCAAGAACACAAAGAATCTAGGAGAATCAAGTTTATGTTTTGATTCTTCCATAAAACTTGTTAAAGAAACTTCATGAGTTATAATCATACTTGTGATTCATGTTTGTAAACTTAAAGTTTACATTCTTAAAGATCAAAGCCTTGGCTTGAATCTTTAAAGTATGAACAACCATGAACTTGTTACTTGTAGATTTAACTTATTTCTTCATTTTATGTACTTTAAAGTTGTGATTTGGTCAAGTATTACTAGTTAATCTTGATCTCATATTTCTTGAACTAAAGTTAACTTTATAATTTCAAGAACATGGAAGTTTAACTTTCTAGTTACAACTTCATATACTTATGAAAGATCTAAGTTCTATAGCTTATGGTCTACTTATTTTGTCATAAACAAAAGCTTGTAAGCTTACATACACTTTACTAGATAAAAATCTAAGTTTCATAACTTATGGTTTCATTAAAGTAAAGATTCAAGTGTTACTACTTAGGATCTAACTTAAGAACTTTGGATCTAGAATTTTGGGTCTAGGATCCTCAAGATCTAACTAAGAACTATGTTCTACAACTTAAGATCTTGATTAGTTAGTTTACTTTCAAGTTTGTAGTTCAATATTACTTTTATAATTCATGTTTGTGTCAAACCTAAGATCTTGATGTAACTTTGGTTCATCAAACTACATACAACACTTAATTGAGTTGTGCTACATATCTTAGACTTGTACTTGTGTTATGATGGTCAAAACTTGGTAAAGATGATGTAAACCTATCAATGAGTTGTACACTTGAAGCTACAAGCATCAAGGATGAGAACCGTGATGAACATCAAGCACCAAGAATCTACCGGAACACTCTTAGCTACTGTTTCTGGGTCTGATCAGTACAACCTAGGCTACTGTAAAGATGATTTTCAGTTAGATCTGTTTGAGTAGATAACTTTTCATTTAGGACTTGTCTTAATCCGAGTTACGGTTTAGGATTTATGGCCCTCCGATCGTCACTATGTCCTTTTAACGTTGTGCTGAAAATTCTGACCTACTCGCACTTAGACCGTCGCCACGGTCAAACGAAGATGAGTTTGCTTCTGGGATTTTACCACAACTAAAGGACTCATATACGGAGCCATGGCCACTGGTCTCACCTTATTTCAGTAGGTATAGAGGCCGTGGTGACTGATCCAAGTCAGCCTTTGTTTTAAACTTCTTTGATGAACGAAACTTACTTTACACCTTTTGTTTGATGATGATTGATGATGACCTTTAAGACCTAATTTACATACATATAAACCTATTGGTACGATTTACTGACTTAGTAATATTTGACTTAGGTTGAGGACTTTCCGGACCTACATACTTGTTTACTTTTCCCGAGTCATACTTTACCACTACTTTATCACTGTGAGTTATAGCATCCCTTTTTTACTTTAACTATTTTGGGAACTGAGAATACACGCGCATTTTATATTTTACATACTAGGCACGAGTACTTAACTTTATATATGTATGGGTTATACAACGGCATAAACTTTCCCCTTAGCTCGGTAACGTTTAGTCATTGGTTTTTGAACCGGTGAATGCGAATCTTAGATATGGATCCGTAGGGTTTGACATCCCCACTCGGGCTAGTCGCGCTAGCATTTAACGAGTGTTTAATACTTCGTAAACATACGCACTTGCCAAGTGTACTTTCAGGGGGTGATATATTATTAAACGTAAAGTTAGTTACCGAGTGCCCACGGTTGAACATATACTTTATCATACTGATTTGAATTACTATTTTGAAACGCTTGTTGAAGCACTGAAATCTCGTGGCCTACCTTACATTACTGTTATACTTAAACTATAGCTCACTAACATTCGTGTTGACATTTTTAAGCATGTTTTTCTCAGGTGCTTAAGGTTTCTTGCTTCCGCTGTACTAGTCATGCTTTGTAGACACCCGCTGCGCTTATTAGAGATGTCACCGCATGAAACGTTATTTTTGCATTCAAACATGATACTTTTGAAACGATGTATTTGTAACGACCTATGGGTCACGTACTATTACTTATGCTTGCTATTCGTAGAAGCATACTTTTGGGTTGTTAAACATTTGATGTTGGTTAAAACATCACTTTTTTTATGAATGCAAACTCTTTTGAAACAGCATATAGTATTTGACCTTGTAATGATCCTGTTGTTGATGGTCAGTACATGTTGATTTAGTATGGGGCATCAAAACTGGATATGAAAGTTTGATTAATGGGCCCTTGTTGAAAATATAACAGACACTCTGAGCTTTACTAATTGGGTTTTTAATAACCATCCATTTATTTTACTAGTCCTTATTAGTTTACAAACTGGGTTTGTTGATATTATTATTTATTTATTATATTATATAATTCAGTGTTTCATGACTTCATTATTTCAATTGTAATTTTAATATATTAGTTTATTCTTTTATTGATTAACTTTGATTAGATTTAATAATAATGAAGAAATTTTTTGAATATTGGTACGTTAACTGAGTGGTAAACTTTTGGCCCAAGTTTTGCGTCGTCTAGGTCTATACTTTTATTAATTATCTAGAAAAAGTTTATAGTTTATGATTTTATTAATTAACAAATTAAACGGGTTACAATTACTATCTTGAATGATTAATTAACCTATCTCAACATAATTAACCATTAATTGTTGTATTTGATAAATTTTAAACTTCATGGATGCTTTATTTATATATAAGAAAGTACATGTTTTTCTTGACTTTTTTTTTTTTTTTTTTCCGGTTCCCGTTATGTTAATTTTCAAGCTCCGTGCCTGTTCATCCATGACTATATGTACATATGCAAGTATAGTTTTTACCGGTTAATCGTTATAACGAATTCTTTTTATGATTCATAACCATCTTATTATATTTAGTAATTTTTTAATCATAACTTAATCATCCTTTTTGTTTTAGCCACTACATAAGTTTATTATAACTTTTAACCATCTTTTAAATTATTAATCATAATATGTAAAAGTAAAATCATAAGTAAAGATTAAAATTAAAAAGTTAAGTTTTATGTTTATACCTAAGCAAGAATCAAAAACGAATGATGTGAGCTCGGTTGTGGATCTCATTTGAAAACAGGAACAAGCAAAAGCAGCCCGATCGAATGGCTTGATCCTTGGTTGATGTTCGAAACAAAACTGCAGTAGGTGGTCGATTGTGGTGACCTTGTTCCCCTTCGACAACAAGTAACAAAGGGTTTTGGTTTTGCAGCTGAAACAGGAACAGAAACAGCAGCAAAGGTGCAAAACAGGCTGGTTTTTGGTCGCGCAGCCACAGCAGAAAAAGAAGCAGCAACACAGTAGCTTTGGGGGCTGTTTTGGGTTGTGTTTGATGGTGTTTCACAGCTGCAAAAACAGCAGGAAGAGTGGCGACATAGGGCTGCAAACAGACAGAAAAAACGGACTGCGATGGTAGCGGTTTGGTGGTGGGTTTATGGCGGACAGCAGCAGCAATCCAGGAGCTGTAGTAGGGCGACTTGTGGACTGTTTTAGGTCGTTTTTGGGTCGAATAACAGCAGCAAAAGCTGCTGTTTTGGGCAGCGGTTTGGCTGCAAAATAGCAGCAGGTTGTTGGCGAATGAAGGGCTGAAAAACGCAGCAGCCTAGCGGCGGTGGTGGGGCTGTTTGGAGCTGTGGAGGGTGGTGACAAGCTGCATAAAAACGCAGCTGTAGGAGTGTTTGAAGGTCGACTAGAGTGGTGATGATGTGGTTGATCAAACTGCCGAGAAAAGAAGAGAAAAGAGAGATTGTGGAGTGTGGTTTTGTGATGCAATTTATGAGTTTGATGAGTCTATTTTTATAGTGAAAAAAATGGGAATCATAACCCCACTAGGACTTCTAATTGATAAGTTTATAGAAAGATTTAGATTTGGTTTCAAATTAGGATTAAGATCAAGGAGTTGTGATTAGATTAGGTCTTGTCATTTGATTTAGATTAGGATTTAGTTTGTTAATTATCTCTTATGTGTATTTGATTTATTATATTTTCTTTATAAAAATGCTAGCCGTAATTAATACTATTATTATTATTTTTATTATTATTTACTTGATAAGTATCATTTTATTTACCACTTATACTACACAAGTTTAATCATTATTATTTACTTCCCATTAATTTTAATTTACTTCACATTTTTATTTATTACTTATAGATAATTATAATAATACAGAAAAACGTAAGCCTCGATTAACAGAGAGTGTCGACTAAAAGTTTACTATTTGGTCGACGTTTTGTTAAGTAGAGTTTACGAGCACACAACCCTAAGGGCAACATAGTAAAAGTAGAAGTGGAAAAGTGAGGGTCGTTATAACTTTCGCTTCTATTGTTTTCTCTTTTTTCTATAAAATCTATCAAACGTGTTCCCGACGCAACGCGAGGGCACCATAACTAGTTACTCTATAATAAAATAAACTTACCCTATCGCGTGGTTCTTTTGGAAGATTATCTTCATTTGTGGCTTTCTCGAGATGTATTTGGAAAGAGACAGCCGCTGTTCTCAACGACGTATCCTGCTCAGTGATAGCATTTATAGCGGTTATGGTCGCGCTTAGAAGCTTAGAATAGCCACTGCCCGTCTATTAGTAGTTTTACTTTGAATGTATCTATTAATTAATTTGGAAAACGAATCTCCGATTGTACGAACAGGCAAGGTGCTCCAATTATCTACAGCAGAAGCCAATTTAGAGGCTGAGTCACCGAAGGAAGTGACGATGGCATCATGATCAACTCCTCCATGCAAGATGGCATGCTTAGTCTGTTCAGCCACAGTTACTAGAGTTTGCGTAGCTTCCTCTGTTTCCTTGATCGTTTCCACCGTAGATGCCCCACAACTTTGTATAACTTAACACATACAGGTAGCCATTGTTGGACCTAATGAAGATTTGGATGTGATAGCTACTTCAAGACTGTCAACTGCTTTAATTATATGTGTAGCTCCCAAAATTATTGTATGCTTTAAGGCATTCCTGATATTAATTAAAGCTATTTGAGCTGTTGGTATGTGATATAATTGTTGTATAATTAGAGTGATTACTTTTATATTAAATGTAAAAAGTAATGATCGATATTAGCTTTCTTTTATGAGGGGATGTTTTATACAAATAGCGTAAGACTTTGTTGTTTAGAAAGAAATAATTTTTTTATTGCTATTTTGATACAAGAGTTGGCAATATGTCGG
This sequence comes from Rutidosis leptorrhynchoides, assembly GCF_046630445.1. Classification (NCBI taxonomy): domain Eukaryota; kingdom Viridiplantae; phylum Streptophyta; class Magnoliopsida; order Asterales; family Asteraceae; genus Rutidosis; species Rutidosis leptorrhynchoides. The sequence continues at coordinate 199,819,545 of NC_092335.1, forward strand.
TAATTATGATCTAGTAGTTTCAGATTTTTTTGGACTTTTTTAACCATCTCCAAACTTCTGGTTGATGCTACCTAAATATCTATATACTTAATGTCTATTACCAGTAATAAATTCTAGAATAATCTAGAAATACAATAATAGTTTAACACCCCTCCTTAATGTATTTCGTTGTTACTCCAAGCATATTGCGTAAGAACTCGAACTTTGGTCTTGGTAGTGATTTGATAAAAATATCGGCAATCTGCTCATCGGTCTTGTAGTATTGTAGTTCAATCTCTTTCTTGATGAAGACTTCTCGTAGAAAGTGATATTTGATGGCGATATGTTTTGTTTTTCCATGAAACACAAGATTCCTAGCCATCACAATTGTAGAGTTGTTTTCGCAGAATATTTGTGTAGCATCGTCTTATTTTTCGCTCATGTCTTCTAGAATTCTCCTTAGCCATATAGCTTGATTAGCTGAGTTTGCAGCTGCTACGTAGTCGGCTTCAGCCGATGATTGTGCCACCGTATATTGTTTCTTTGATGCCCATGAGAAGACACAAGATCTAAGTGTAAATGCGTATCCTGAAGTACTTTTCATGTCATCCACTGATCCGACCCAATCACTATCTGTGTATCTGTGAAGCTTCGAGTCTATAGTGGGCTTGTACCATATTCCATAGTCCATTGTACGTTACAAGTATCTGAATGTTCTTTTAGAAGCTCCATAATCTATTTGGGTAGGGTTTTGCATGTACCTGGATATCAGACTAGTTGTGTACATAATATATGGTCTTCTTGCTGTCAGATAAAGTAGGCTTCCGATGAGACTTTTGAATCTTGAGGTTTCTTGTTTCTCAGATCCATCTTCTTTTCTCATCTTCTCATTGGAAGCTAGTAGTGTAGTGGCGGTTTTACAACCATATAGTTTAAATTTTCTCAGGAGATTTTCCGTATATTTCTTTTGGCATATGAACGTGCCTTCATATTCTCGACTGATTTGGATGCCAAGAAAATAGTGCATCAATCCAATGCCGCTCATCTCAAACGTTTTCATCATGTCTTGTTTAAATTCTTGTATCATTCTCTCATTGTTTCCATATATATAAGATCATCGACATACAAGGAAATAATGAGAGTTTCACAGTTACCTTAGGTTTTGATGTAGAGAGTGGGCTCACTTTGACTCCTCCTGAATCTCGAACTTCACAAGTAGCTATCAATGCGGCTATATCATGCACATGGCGCTTGTTATAGTCCATATAAGTCTTTCTTGAGCTTTAGGACTTGATCTTCTTTTCCTTTCTTAATAAGCCCTTGTGGTTGCTCTACGTATATTTCTTCTTCTAGAAATCCATTTAGAAAGACATCTTGTTGATGAATCTTCCATCTTCATTGAGCTGCTAATGGCACAAGTGCACAGTCGAGTTACAAGTGCGAAAGTTTTATTGTAATTGATATCGGTTAAAAAGTCACATTTTTATCCCCAATATTAAGCCCTAGAACAATAAAGATTCAAACTTTGTCGGCAAAATTATCGCTTTTTCGGTTGATTATGTAGATTAAGTAATTATGAAGGCGATACAAAAAGAATCAAGTAAAACGAAGCTAAAACGAAGATTCTAGAGCGAAAACGGTGAAAGACAAGAAATCAAGTTACGATCCAGTGAAAATCAGCTGACCAGGTAGACCAAACGGCTTGCCAAACGGCCTGCCAAATGGCCTGGCTGGCTCACAAACGGCCAGGATAAACGGCCCCTGCAAACGGCTTGACTTGTCAAATGGCCCCTGCAAACGGCTTGCCAAATGGCCTGCCAGCCGTTTGCAGACAAAATCCAAGTCTATTTAAAGGGCTTTCTCCATCCATTTCAACACACTCAATTTGTAATTCATTTTATATTTTCAAGCTTTTAGTTAGTTTTTAGTAGTAGTTAGCTTAGCTTTTATTTTCCGGAGGATATCCCGGTGAGTCCCTGCGATCTCGGGCAGATTTCTTCGGCCCTTTTCAGGTTTTTATCCGAAACGCTTGTCTTCTGTATCAAACATGTGTTCTTACTTTTTATGTTTAATAATGCGTTCCAATATTACCATGATAGCTTAATTAATCTGTATGTTGCCATGATAGAAGTTTGGGTTAGCGTAATTATGTTAATTTAGTACGATTACTGTCGTAATACTGAACTAAGAAGTCTGATAGATTTGTATGTTAGCATCTTAAGGATTGACCAACCTAGGTTGTGGTCAGGACTTGTCCACCTATATGAAATTAGCTACTTTATATGATTAAGACCCCTGGTTATACTGTATCTGAAGATTCCATGAACTCGGTATGACCGGAGTTCCCGAGAGGCATTTAATGCACTTTTAGGACACGGAACTTAGGAATTGAGACATGAATGACCTAGTATGCCTATTGACTGTTCCGAAGAGACTTCTTAGGAGCTGTTAAGTTCATATTAGTGCCTTCACTGTGTGACCCACGCCTATTACATGTTCTTTCCTTAGAACTTAGTCATATCAACTGTTTAGGTATTCACTAGGTTTCTATCTGCTTTACTTTCAGTATATCAACTGTAATGATGTATAATGCTTGAACTGATATGATCTCATTAGTATGATGGAATGGTTGTTAGTTTTCTTCTAAGGTTTTGCCAACTTAAACCGACAGACTCCTTCCGTTTGTGATCAGTGTTCAATCAACACGGCACGTTGTTATTCAGTTAACCAAACTGATAACGAGGGTTAGGATTAGAGCTCAACTCACTAATAAACCTAGTACTTTACTAAGGATAACCTCCGAGGTATAGCTACTGTGACGACCTGGGAATTTCCGACCAAATTTAAACTTTATCTTTATATTATTCCGACATGATAAGCAAAGTTTGTTAAGTTAAATCTCAAGAGTTTTAAACTGTGTTCATACAATCATTTAACCTCGACCAAATTTCAATGATTCACGAACCATTAAATGAACGTAAACGATTATATATAAATATGTGTATATTCTACAACTTGGTAACGTTAACAAAGTATTTAATATAAATACTTTACATAATAGTATTTGGTTCATATGTTTGTCGATGGAATTTCATAGTAATCAATTGATGTAGTTCCCAACTGTACGAAAACACTTTTTGATATAATAGGACATGTCTATCTAAACTGCGTTTGATTAAATGAACGTAAGTAGGAATATTGGTTGTAACGTGTATTTAAAATATGCTAAAAAATAAATATATTTTCAAATCAAGTACACGGTAGTAACACTCGCCTAGGGACGCAATTGATATTTAAAACGATTAGTATCTATTTAAAATTTTAATGAAAAACGTTACGCGCTAAACTATCTTCCTAAATGAAATGAAAATAAACTTTGAAAAATAAATAGTTTTGAAAAACTAAATGTTATATTGTTAAATGAAAGATTTTGGATACAAAATTTATATTTCTAAAAAGGTATATATATATCTATATATTTTAATCTCGCCATAAAACGTCTTAATTTAAAATAAAATATTTTGGTAAACAACGAGTCACTGATTTATAGAAGCAAATGACCACGACGCTCAAATTTTATAAGATACATTTTTACAAAGTAATTTATTGATGAATAAATCAAACTATTACTAAAGGTACACGTCACGTAACGTAAAAGGCTAGTTTTCTAAACGTACGAAAGTGCGCTCGAAAAACCGAAAGTGGTACATGAGTCGTGAGACCACGTCCGTGTCATTTTTGTAAAAATTATATTTTTACCATGCACGTAAATATAATATAATATATAATTAATTATATAGATTAAATATTAATTTATATATAATATTAACTAATATATATGTGTACGATGGAAAGCAAACCATGTTCCAGTATTATTGTATCATGCGTTCTCATGTGGTAATAATATTAGACACTGTCGGTGGCAACTTTCATCTATAAAACTAACTCGATCAAAGTTCCAATTTTCACTCTATATCTCTCACACGATATGTACACATACATTTATATTATAAATATTATTATTAAGATTAATATTTTTATTAATCTAATTATTATCACTAGAAGTATTATTTTTAGTATTATTTACATAAAATACTACGACAAGGGGTACGCGCGAGCTATTGCAACATGGGTTTTATGAGCGGAATAGGACTAAGGAAATTATGGGTTATAGCTACGGAGGAGATGGGTATGGTTCATGGGTATGCTCATGAGGTCAATCTAGTGTTTATCATCTCCGTTGCGTCTACGTACCTTTCCTGCAATATTGAATCTCAATATTGATACGTGAATACTCGTAAATTAATTTTTACATATTAATAGTGTATCCCTAACTAATGCTCGAGAATATAGGATTATGCATGTTTGTACTCTTGATATTGCCATTAGTTAGGTTATGTTGAATCTTAAATTAGTTACCTATGCGGTTGAGATAATGTATAAGGCATGCATGTCCTTGGGAAGCTAGCGAAAAATTAAGAACTTTTCCTTTATATGTCGAATGGATTCGATGAACGGATTAGAAGATATAGACAATTGAAATTTTAATATTATTATTAAAAATAATTATTATTATCGTCGTTATTATCGTCATTCTAGTTTTTATTAAACTATTATTATTATTATCATTAAAAAGTATTATCATTAAAAATTGTATTTTTTTTATTATTATTATCGTTAAAATTTATAATTAGTATTATTATTATTTTTATCATTAAAATAGTTATTAGCATTAATATTATCATAACATTTATTATTATTGGTATTATTATAATTAAACTAAGGTTAGTAACACTTAATTATTTTAATTACTATTATTATCATTAAAATGAACGCGACATAAAAGACGATTTAAAAACTATTAACAAAATTAATTAGGAAATAATGAGTATGAGTATCATGATGAAATTTAGAAATATTGTAAGACATTGATATAGATAAAATTATCGTTTTTCATTATTTTTATAACTATTATTATTAAATGTACTATTAATATCAAAACTATCATTTTTACAAAATTATTATTTTATGTCATTGTTAATATAAAATTCCATTATTTTATAACATCAATTTTAGTATATATAAAAATTAATATTTTTATCAATAGGATAATAATCATTATTATTACAAAACAATAAAACTTTTACTTATTATTATTACCAATGTTATTTTACCAAATAAATATGTAATACAAATAATATAATTACTTTAATAAAACCTATCGTAATATTTTTATGATATCAAATGAACTTTATAAATTTTATTACATAAGATATATAAAAGTATATTTTTATATAAAATTATATCTATTAATAAAAGAATTATATTATTTACTCTAGCAAATCTTTTTAAATTATTAAAAAAATAAAAATAAAACGATGATATATAAAGTATATATTAATCATGTATAAATTTTGGAAACCATTTTTGAGTCAAACTGACTTTTGTTGATTTTTGCGTATTAGTCTCGAGCATTAGGATTGTGGTACACTATGACTTGACTTAAATTATTAGACAAATATTGACCAACATATAAAACTACATAATTAATATAGGTTCGTGAATTCGAGGTCAACCTTTCACTTGTTCAATGACGTTATATGTATTTTACTACGAAATACAGTATGGTGAGTTTCATTACTCCCCTTTTATATATATTTTTGGGCTGAGAATACATGCGCTGTTTTATAAATGTTTTACAAAATAGGCACAAGTACTAAAACTAATTCTATGTGGGCATAAACCAGAAATATACCCTTAGCTTGGTAACATTAAACTACTTGTCTATGTACGGTAGGCGCGAATCCTAAAGATAGATCTATTGGGCCTGACAAACCCCATCCTGACTATGGGATGCTTTAGTACTTCGAGGTTATTTTAAACATACCTGATCTGGTGTACTTCAGAGGGTAAAACATGAACGTTAAGGCTTGTTACCTGGTGCCTACAGCTCATAGAATACTTTTATACACTTGCAAGTGTACATATATTTATAAACGGAAATCTTGTGGTCTATTAATATATTAAAATGATTGTTATGATAAACTTATGAACTCACCAACCTTTTGGTTGACACTTTTAAGCATGTTTATTCTCAGGTATGAAAGAAATCTTTCGCTGTGCATTTGCTCATATTACATGGAGTCATTCATGGCATATTTAAGTCAGTACCTCGCAATGGAACCAAATGTTGAAGACTTCGTCCAGGAGGATTAGGACGGGTCATCACAGGTGGTATCAGAGCGGTGGTCTTAGCGAACCAGGTCATGCATTAGTGTGTCTAACTGATAGTTGCTTAGATGCATTAGTGAGTCTGGACTTCGACCGTGTCTGCATGTCAAAAGTTTTGCTTATCATTTCGTGTCAAAAATTGCCTGCTTATCATTCTTAGGGAATCACTTGCTTATCACTCTTAGTCTAGACACGTCTTACTGCCTCTATTGCATAGACAGTGTATAGATAAATTCATATCTTAGCGTATCTGTTATTGTTACCTTTTCCTGATTGCTTCCGTAGATTCCTCCGTAATGTATGGAATTTTAGTATTATATATGCATATGTAAATTATGTATTGCAGGATACTAATCTACATCCTATAATCTATTTCTTATTAAAAATCCTTCATCTGATCGTACGAGATGAATCCCTCAACCAGTTCGAATTCCTCGGATTCCGACTACTATTCCGATATGGAGTTTCACCTAAGCTCTGAAAGCAGTGTCCCAGGATGAATCAACTAATTTATTTGATGGGTTCGTAGCCTACTAAATCAATGGAGACGAAAAGAAGGCGATCCTTTCCATCAACCAAATTCACGTTTTGACGAAGAACCTGAAACACTTACCGGTGAATAGTTCGAAACACCATTTTTCTCTCTCATTTCCGGAGTATCTCGCCACGACTACATCACAAATCAGATTCTAAATCTTATTCATTCGCTCGTTCTTACCGACAATCATTTTAGAGTAATCGAAGAAGTCAACGAAATTCGCGCTCTAGTAATCAATTTGGAAAACATAGTGCAAAATCTACCAGCTTCAACAACAACACCGGTAACATCAGTACCATCAACAACCCAAGTTTCAACATCACATGCCTCAACATCTCATTCAGTACCTCAAGTACAATCATCGTTCTACGTATCGTTTTACATCAATTATCTTCGTTCTTCATGGCGATTATGTAATCTCTAATGTCTTAGAGATTATGTATTCTAATTATAACGGTAAATCAAATGAGATTAATATTATATTAACTCATTGAATCTATGATTACATCTGAAGAAAATATACATGTAAGTATATTTTCATAAAGATTGTAATTAAAAATTCTTTTGTACAAACTGTTAATGGTGAAAATATTTTAACGGGTAGGTAATACCCGAGGAATATTTAGATTTCACATTAATAAGTTACAATGTACATTCTTCGAAGCTGATTCAACAGTCGTTTACTATCCTACTTACATCCACTGATATATAAATCCGTTCACCACAGAATAACCATATTCATCCAATTTCATATTTGGATTTTGATTTATCAGAATCCAACAAGTAGCATAATGAAGAAAACATTTGACAAAATAAAATTTGTTAGAAACAAACAAATTAACTATGAGGAATTTTGTTAAGAATCCACGCTAACTGTTCCCAGCTAATTGTTCCTAGCTAACTGATTACATTTTATTTATCGCAATTTATTCATCGCAATTTATTTATCGCATTTTAATTATCGCAATTTTATATTCTCGCAATTTTATTTATCGTCATTTAATTTCTGTTATTTATTTTACGCACTTTAAATATCGGGACATGTATACAAAGGTAATTATATATATGTATAATAATATTCTTGGTACATCCTAACACAATAAGTATACAATACGTTTTGATAAATCCTAAGACAATACGTACACAATACGTCTTAGTTAATTCTAAGACAATACATATACAATACATCTCTGGGTGGATGCAAAGACAATACATATACAATACGTCGTGGGGTAATTCTAAGATTATATATATATAAACCGATTATTGAACTATCAACATTGGACAATTAAAAATGAATTAAAATATTAATTATAACATATGAAACTAAACAATTCTTCAAGTTTGCCACTTGATTTCATTTAAAACCTCAATTGTATCTTCACGATTACAATCTGCGTTCAAAATTCTTCAAAATTCCTGAAGACACTTCAAATAATGAACTATCGAGATGATGATCCAACCACATATTATCAACATTTGTATACCCAAAAGCTCTTGAAACCAAAGTCATAATTCGACACGTATCCATGTCAGGTCTTTTGGCATTTACTAGCAAAAATGATTTTTCAATTCCGTATCAAAATAGTCAATGTTGTCACAGCTCCAGCAAGTCAACTTCGACTTTTCAGTCAAAATGGTTTTATTAAAACTTTGATATATACATTGCCTTTTCGCCATTGTTACTGGGGAACCTTTCATATCTCGTCACATTAGCAATAAATTTACCGACAACTTCACTTATCTTTTAGCTTCCGAAGAATCGTTATATTTATCGAAACCCCATCATTGACTCATTCACATCTTGTAACGAGAATTGTCATACGAATCATCAAAAATTAACAACCAGTATTTTGAAATCTCGCAGCATGTCTACGCCAACAGTTATATGTGTACGTAAAACGTCTATCTCCTGGACTTACATACTTTGAATGTGAAGTTCTGAAAAATATTTTGAACTGCAAAATAGTTCTTGAAATGCTGACGAAGCATCAAAAATGTAAACGATCTTAACAGTAAAAAGTTCGATGACAAAGAATAGTAAGTTGGTAAAGCTGAGAAAAAGAGAAGGTTTGGAATTGGAAAACGGATTGAACAGACTATGAAGGAGGTTGTGGACAAATCACAAAGACTAAATCTGCCTTCAAAGAATCCAAATGATTTATGTAGTGACCCGAACTTTTTCATGTTTATATATATATTAAATGAAATTGTTATTTACATGATTAAGTGTTTCCAACATGTTAAGTAATCAAACTTGTTAAGACTTGATTAATTGAAATAGGTTTCATATAGACAATTGACCACCCAAGTTGACCGGTGATTCACGAACGTTAAAACTTGTAAAAACTATATGATGACATATATATGGATATATATAGTTAACATGATATTATGATAAGTAAACATATCATTAAGTATATTAGCAATGAACTATATATGTAAAAACAAGACTACTAACTTAATGATTTTGAAACGAGACATATATGTAACGATTATCGTTGTAACGACATTTAATGTATATATATCATATTAAGATATATTAATACATCATGATATCATGATAATGTAATAATTTGACATCTCATTTGATTTAATAAACAATGGGTTAACAACATTTAACAAGATCGTTAACCTAAAGGTTTCAAAACAACACTTACATGTAACGACTAACTATGACTTAACGACTCAGTTAAAATGTATATACATGTAGTGTTTTAATATGTATTCATACACTTTTGAAAGACTTCAAGACACTTATCAAAATACTTCTACTTAACAAAAATTCTTACAATTACATCCTCGTTCAGTTTCATCAACAATTCTACTCGTATGCACCTGTATTCGTACTCGTACAATACACAGCTTTTAGATGTATGTACTATTGGTATATACACTCCAATGATCAGCTCTTAGCAGCCTATGTGAGTCACCTAACATATGTGGGAACCATCATTTGGCAACTAGCATGAAATATCTCATAAAATTACAAAAATATGAGTAATCATTCATGACTTATTTACATGAAAATAAAATTACACATCCTTTATATCTAATCCATATACCAACGACCAAAAACACCTACAAACACTTTCATTCTTCAATTTTCTTCATCTAAGTGATGTCTCTCAAGTTCTATCTTCAAGTTCTAAGTGTTCTTCATAAATTCCATAAGTATAGTTTCATAAAAATCAAGAATACTTCCAAGTTTGCAAGTCTACTTCCAAACTTTCTAATCCATTCCAAGTAATCATCTAAGATCAAGTAACCTTTTTTATTTACAGTAGGTTATCTTTCTAATTCAAGGTAATATTCATATTCAAACTTTGATTCAATTTCTACAACTATAACAATCTTATTTCGAGTGAAAATCTTACTTGAACTGTTTTCGTGTCATGATTCTGTTTCAAGAAATTTCATGCCATCCAAGGATCCTTTGAAGCTAGATCCATTTTTCTCATTTCCAGTAGCTTTATCCAGAAAACTTTAGGTAGTAATGATGTTCATAACATCATTCGATTCATACATATAAAGCTATCTTATTCGAAGGTTTAAACTTGTAATCACTAGAACATAGTTTAGTTAATTCTAAACTTGTTCGCAAACAAAAGTTAATCCTTCTAACTTGACTTTTAAAATCAACTAAACACATGTTCTATATCTATATGATATGCTAACTTAATGATTTAAAACCTGGAAACACGAAGAACACTGTAAAACCGGACATACGCCGTCGTAGTAACACCGCGGGCTGTTTTGGGTTAGTAAATTAAAAACTATGATAAACTTTGATTTAAAAGTTGTTATTCTGGGAAAATGATTTTTCTTATGAACATGAAACTATATCCAAAAATCATGATTAAACTCAAAGCGGAAGTATGTTTTCTAAAATAGTCATCTAGACGTCGTTCTTTCGACTGAAATGACTACCTTTACAAAAACGACTTGTAACTTATATTTCCAACTATAAACCTATAATTTTTCTGTTTAGATTCATAAAATATAGTTCAATATGAAACCATAGCAATTTGATTCACTCAAAACGGATTTAAAATGAAGAAGTTATGGGTAAAACAAGATTGGATAATTTTTCTTGTTGTAGCAACGTGAAAATTGGTAACAAATCTATATTAATCATATCCTAGCTAACTTATATTGTATTATACATGTATTCTAATATATTATGTAATCTTGGGATACCATAGACACGTATAAAAATGTTTTGACATATCATATCGACCCATGTGTATATATTATTTGGAACAACCATAGACACTCTATATGCAGTAATGTGGGAGTTAGCTATATAGGGTTGAGGTTGATTCCAAAAATATATATACTTTGATTTGTGATCTAGCCTGAGATGTGTATACACTGGGTCGTGGATTGATTCAAGATAATATATATCGATTTATTTCTGTACATCTAATTATGGACAACTAGTTGTAGGTTACTAACAAGGACAGCTGACTTAATAAACTTAAAACAGTAAAAAGTAAAATGTTGTAAATATATTTTGAACATACTTTGATATATATGTACATATTTATTATAGGTTAGTGAATCGACCAGTGGCCAAGTCTTACTTCCCGACGAAGTAAAAATCTGTGAAAGTGAGTTATAGTCCCACTTTTAAAATCTAATATTTTTGGGATGAGAATACATGCAGGTTTTATAAATGATTTACAAAATAGACACAAGTACGTGAAACTACATTCTATGGTTGAATTATCGAAATCGAATATGCCCCTTTTTATTAAGTCTGGTAATCTAAGAATTAGGGAACAGACACTCTAATTGACGTGAATCCTAAAGATAGATCTATTGGGCCTAACAAACCCCATCCAAAGTACCGGATGCTTTAGTACTTCGAAATCTATATCATATCCGAAGGGTGTCCCGGAATGATGGGGATATTCTTATATATGCATCTTGTTAATGTCGGTTACCAGGTGTTCACCATATGAATGATTTTTATCTCTATGTATGGGATGTGTATTGAAATATGAAATCTTGTGGTCTATTGTTATGATTTGATATATATATAGGTTAAACCTATAACTCACTAACATTTTTGTTGACGTTTAAAGCATGTTTATTCTCAGGTGAATACTAAGAGCTTCCGCTGTTGCATACTAAAATAAGGAAAAGATTTGGAGTCCATGTTTGTATGATATTGTGTAAAAACTGCATTAAAGAAACATATGACGATGTAATATATTTCTATTGTAAACCATTATGTAATGGTCATGTGTAAACAGTATATTTTAGATTATCATTATTTGATAATCTACGTAATGCTTTTGAAACCTTTATTGATAAAATAAAGGTTATGGTTGTTTTAAAAATGAATGCAGTCTTTGAAAAACGTCTCATATAGAGGTCAAAACCTCGCAACGAAATCAATTAATATGGAACGTTTATAATCAATATGAACGGGACATTTCAGTTGGTATCAGAGCGTTGGTCTTAGAGAACCAGAAAATTTGCATTAGTGTGTCTTATCGAGTTTGTTAGGATGCATTAGTGAGTCTGGACTTCGACCGTGTTTTCTTTAAAAATGATTGCTTAACATTTTTGTTGGGAACTATATATTTTTAACATGTGAATATTATGTGATATATTAATCTCTTAACGTGTTTGATATTATGTGATAGATGTCTACCTTTAGAACAAGTCCCATTGACTTACCTAATAATAATGAAGAGTCAAATATAAATTGGAATGATTCGTGGACTGATTCACAAGTTCCCGAAGAGGAACCGGAAGAAGAGTCGGAACCGGAAGAAGAATCGGAACCGGAAGAAGAAATAGAACCAGTGGGGGAAATAATAAAACGGTTAAGTAGAAGAAAATCCTCAACCAACCGACCAAAGTTAATTATGGTCAATGATGTTTCCGCCAAGGAAGCAAAGTATTGGGAGGATTACCAATTCTCCGATGAATCGGATCCCGACAAGGATTCCGATGATGTTATAGAAATTACCCCAACACAATTTAATAAGGCAAAAGAGAACAATAAGGGAAAGGGCATAAAAATAGAGAAATTTGATTTCAAACCCGATGAACTTTATATGTATCGTCAACACCCGTATTTCTTAAGTTGTGACAATAACCCGGGAACCTCTAAACCACCAGGTTTTTCTAAATCAATGTGGAAAACGACGGCTCGTATTAGGGGAACATCATATATCCCTAGAAACTTGGCAAAACGAACCAAAACCGAAGAAGAAGAAGAAGAAGAAGAAGAAGAAACGAGCGAGTCGGAATAAGATAGTTGTATTCGTGTGGTGTAATATATGTAATATAGTGTGCTTATGCTTTATGATATATGTAAAAATTGCTTGTATTAATAAGTATTTTTTTTATGAATCTAACTCTTGTCTATTTTACAGTTTAAAAACACAAAATGGATAGACAACCCAATATTTTAAGAGACCTATCCAGAGACATGATTGATGAAATCTTGTCTAGAGTCGGTCAAAATTCCTCGGCACAACTATTTAAGGCGAGATCAGTTTGTAAGACATTCGAAGAACGTTCCAAGAATGCCTTGATTTATAAAAGGCTTTCGTTCGAAAGATGGGGATATCATATTGGGAAATCCATAAGTTACGATGTGTTTACTTTGACGCATATATTGCGGGGAACCCAAATGCTATTTTACGCAACGGGTTAAGAAATTATTTTGACTCAATATATCCGAATATAGGACTTCGTGATTTAGAAAAACGGCTAACATGCAACATAAAGAAGCATGTTATGCTTACGGGTTAGTAATGTTCGCTGTCAAGACCCGTCCTAATCCATCCGGACGAAGTCCATATCGATTATAAACAATTCACAACAGTTGATTACATAGCGAGGTACTTAACCTCTATATGATACATTTTGCAAACATTGCATTTGTTTTTGAAAAGACAAACTTTCATTACATCAAAAGTTGACGGAAGGCATACCATTTCATAATATATCTAACTATAATTGACTTAATAATAATCTTGATGAACGCGATGACTCGAATGCAACGTCTTTTGAAATATGTCATGAATGACTCCAAGTAATATCTCTAAGATGATAAAATGCACAGCGGAAGATTTCTTTCGTACCTGAGAATAAACATGCTTTGAAGTGTCAACCAAAAGGTTGGTGAGTTCATTAGTTTAACATAAATAATCATTTCCATCATTTTAATAGACCACAAGATTTTCATTTCCAGTTCTCATAAATATACGTCCCACACATGGAGACAAAAATCATTCATATGGATTGAACACCTGGTAACCGACATTCACAATATACATATAAGAATATCCCCATCATTCCGGGATCCTCCTTCAGACATGATATAAATTTCGAAGTACTAAAGCATCCGGTACTTTGGATGGGGCTTGTTGGGTCCGATAGATCTATCTTTAGAGTTCGCGTCAATTAGGGTGTCTGTTCCCTAATTCTTAAATTACCAGACTTATTAAAAAGGGGCATATTCGGTTTAATAATCCAACCATAGAATGTAGTTTTAAGTACTTGTGTCTATTTCGTAAAACAGTTATAAAAGCAGTGCATGTATTCTCAGTCCCAAAAATATATATTGCGAAAGCATTTAAAAAGGGATTAATGAAACTCACCGTATTGTATTTTGTAGTAAAAATACATATAACGACATTGAACAATAAAACGATGCAAGGATGGCCTCAGATTCACGAACCTATATCATTTGTATAATTATTAAAATATATAATGGATTCACATAATTTCATTTATTATTATTTGTTATTTATATATTTTAGTTATATAGAATTTATTCTAAAAATCCATTAAAACATTTACATATATTATATCTTACATTATATGTTATATATATATATTTATTTGTAGTTATATTTAAAATGATTAATATTATATATTTAGTTGTATCAATATATCTATATATATTATATGATCTGTATTATATTTAAAATCATTAGTTGGTTATATGTAAGTATATATATATATGATATTGATAGGTGTGATATATATATATATATATATATATATATATATATATATATATATATATATATATATATATATATATATATATATATATATATATATATATATATATATATATATATATATATATAGTTATGAGAAATATAATTATAGTATATGTAATAAGTATATTTTATATACAAAATATTTGTGTGGTTAAAGAGATAGTTTTGATAATAATAATGATTTAATAATAATAATAATAGTAATAACTAATATTAATAATACTAATACTATTAATAATTCTAACACTTAACAATAATAATAATAATAGTAACAAAAAATGATAAGTGTGATGATAATAATAATATCCATAATCATAATAATAATATTAACACTAAAATGGTAACATTAAATAATAATAGTATTAATAATACTTATAGTAATTAATGATAATAACAATAATAATAATACCTAAGGATGATACTAAAATGATAATAATTTTCATGATATAATAATTATAATACTTTAAATGTAAATATGATAATAATAAGTATAATACTAATACTAATAATAATAATAACAATAACAATAATAACAACAACAACAATAATAATAATAATAATACAAAAGACTACCTCAAAAGAAAAATGAGTTCCAAAAAGAAAACAGCTCGCGCCCGGGTTCGAACCCCCGACCTCTCGTTACCCCGCAAACAACCTCAACCATCCCTCCAACCCAGCTTTCTTGATTAATAATACTGCCTAAAAAGATTTAACTCGAATTATTATATGTTCATCTCTTCCTTCTCCATTTTTTGTCACATCGTTATTATTCAGTTCTATAAAACAATGATTTGGATTTTTAAAGTTGCAAACGAAAAAATACAAAACAGATTAAGAGTATTTGTATTAACGGAAACAAAAAAAATATATATAAAAAAACAGCATCGATGATGCTACTGCTCGTCGCTGTAGGTAAATAAAAAAAAATTGATCTTGATATTTAGGTTGTTATAGCCAAAGGTTATAACACGAATTGTGTTTAATATCGCTCCTAGAAAGTATATCAATCATCAATTTAACTTCAATTGCAATAACTAATTCGAATTTTATCAAGAACAAACTGTTTGACTTTTTGGAATTTAGGTTTGACTCCAAAATTTGTGATTGATAGAAAGAATTGGAAAATGATATTTTGTAGAAAGTTTACATAACTGAATCCTAACCTAACTGTATTTAAAGATTTTTAAAATTTGTTAAGGAATTGAGTTTTGGAGAATGAGAGCATGAACATGGCGAAGGAGCTGTAAAAAAAATAAATAATAATACCTCAGTATGTATAAACGATTATAAGCAGTTGTAATCTGATGTTTGAGAGTGATGGATAATTGAATGGTTTGCTTCAAGTGTAATGGAGTGATTTGTAGGTCTACACAGGTTATTTGTTCAGTATAGAAGATAAATAAAAATAAAGAATAAAAGTTGTATATGATGTGAATCACTTCTTGTTTGCATTCAAATCTGAGACTGACCTGTAACAACTTAGAGACAAGAACAAAAATTGCATTGTAGTCTGATTGGAACATGAAACAGCTGTGGATTCCTTCTTTGAAGTAAGTCGTATATAATTATCATAAAGTAATATTTATATTAATAATAATATTAATTAATATTAATTATAATAATACTAATACTAATACTAATATTTATAATAATAATATCAAAATTTTTGAATATATTAATAATAATAATAGGTAAGAATCATAAAATTAATAATTTTTACTAAGTTTGATAATTATAACCAAAATAAGAATGATAACAATAATATTATTAATAATATTAATGATAACACTCCTTATACTAATATTACTATTATTAATGATATTAATAATATTAATAATAATAATAATAATACAATAACTTATACATATCAAATTTCATATGTACCTATGATATTATTAATAATACAAATATTAAGATTAATATTTACATTAATAATAAAGAAAGTAATGATCATATAATACATTAACCTTACATCTTATTAGTTATAAAATACTTATTTCATGTAGTAACTTATTTGATTATTTATATTTTATTTATATTTTATTTTTTTAATATATATATTACAACATACATAAAGAATTCATATATTTATATAAATTTATTCTACTTACAACTTAATTATTTTATATATTAACTTACATCTTTGATTCTAATTTTTAAACTGTATTTTATTACTTCAAATTGATATGTGTTCTTACATTAATATATATATATATATTTACATACTTATTTACAAACAATTGTTCGTGAATCGTCGGTAATGGTCAAAGGTCAATTGAATATATGAACACAGTTCAAAGTTTTTGAGACTTCACATTACATACTATGCTTATCGTGTTGGAATTATATAAAGATTAAATTTAAATTTGGTCGGAAATTCCCGGGTCATCACATTCGCTTCTCACCAAAGTGAGAATAAGAACATCGGGCTGCAACTATTAAATAAAACGTTCTCACAAGTGACGGAGTCGGTAATTGGGGTAAGAAATGAGGTTTTTAGATTGTTAGAGGACTGTTGGACATTACGTAACCCTCGTCCCTTTGACGACGTTACAACACGCTGTCTTATCAACGGCCATAACGGTTATGTTCCACAAGACAAAGGATGAGAAGTAGTCCTAGTAAAACCAGAATGCATGACTTATTTATGGACGTATGAATTACGTGTCTTTATTGCCTTTACTGAACGACTTGTGTACTAGCTAGAATTATCTTCACAACTATCTTGTATCAAAGTTATTGTGTGCTATATTTCATGCTATATGTAAAATAAGCGGTAGTGTAAGTTTGTAAAATATTGTGTAAAAGTTTGAACGCGAAATATTATTATAATCAGTTTTTCATATAGAATTATAGTAGTTGAATTGTATATTAGCTACTAAGTATGAACTTAACGGGTAGGTACTACCCGAATTTAAACTTATAAAACACTAATATGAAGAAAAAGCTTTTATAAATGATTTCATATTATGCTACGAGATACTATTGACTACTCTTAATATTCTGTATGATTAACTTCTTTCATTTGACTATTTGAAGGAAATGGCACCGACTACTCGACAAACCATGAATATGAGCGAAGAGGAATTTCGTACCTTTCTTGCTGCAAACATAGCCGCAGTATAGGCTGCGCTACATACCAACAATAACTCCGAATCTAGCAATACAGCTAACGGCGCAAGAAATCGTGTAGGATGCACCTACAAAGAATTCACTGCCTGCAAACCTTTGGAATTTGATGGAACCGAAGGACCGATCGGATTGAAACGGTGGACCGAAAAGGTCGAATCGGTGTTTGCCATAAGTAAGTGTACTGAAGAGGACAAAGTGAAGTACGCTACGCATACCTTCACAGGTACTGCGTTAACATGGTGAAATACCTATCTAGAGTAAGTGGGACAAGATGATGCTTACGCACTACCGTGGTCAACATTCAAGCACTTGATGAATGAGAAGTACCGTCCCAGAACCGAGGTCAATAAGCTCAAGTCAGAACTTAGAGGGTTACGAACACAGGGATTCGATATTACTTCGTACGAAAGACGATTCACAGAATTGTGCCTATTGTGTCCGAGAGCGTTCGAAGATGAGGAAGAGAAGATCGACGCGTTTGTGAAAGGGTTACCGGAGAGAATCCAAGAAGATATAAGTTCACACGAGCCTGCCTCCATACAAAAGGCATGTAGAATGGCTCACAAACTAGTGAACCAGATTGAGGGAAGAATTAAAGAACAGGCGGCCGAAGAGGCCAACGTGAAGTTAGTCAAAAGAAAGTGGGAGAAAAACGGTGATAAGAGTCACCAAAACAACAATAACTATCCCAACAATCGCAACATCAATCGCAACTACAACAAACGGCACAACAACAACAACAACAACAACAACTACTACTACAACAATCATCCCAACAACAATAACAACCGCAACAACAACAATCAGAAGCAGCTATGCCAAAGGTGTGAAAAGTATCACTCAGGGTTTTGCACCAAATTTTGCAACAAGTGTAAAAGAAATGGTCATAGCGCGGTGAAGTGTGAGGTCTACGGACCAGGGGTTAACAGAACGAAAGGAACAAATGGTGTCGGAACGAGTAATGGCGGAGCAAGTAGTGTCGGAGCAAGTTATGCCAATGTAGTTTGTTATAAATGTGGAAAATCGGGCAACATTATTAGAAATTGCCCGAACCAGGAGAACACGAATGGACAAGGCCGCGGAAGAGTTTTCAATATTAATGCGGCAGAGGCACAGGAAGACCCGGAGCTTGTTACGGGTACGTTTCTTATTGACAATAAATCTGCTTATGTTTTATTTGATTCGGGTGCGGATAGAAGCTATATGAGTAGAGATTTTTGTGCTAAATTAAGTTGTCCATTGACGACGTTGGATAGTAAATTTTTACTCGAATTAGCAAACGGTAAATTAATTTCAGCAGATTATATATGCCGGAATCGAGAAATTAAACTGGGTAGCGAAATATTTAAGATTGATTTGATACCAGTAGAGTTAGGGAGTTTTGATGTAATAGTTGGCATGGACTGGCTGAAGGAGATGAAAGCAGATATCGTATGTTACAAAAATGCAATTCGCATTGTACGAGAAGAAGGAGAACCCTTAATGGTGTACGGAGAAAAGGGCAACACGAAGCTACATCTTATTTGTAATTTGAAGGCACAAAAACTAATAAGAAAAGGTTGCTATGCTGTTCTAGCACACGTCGAGAAAGTACAAACTGAAAAAAAGAGCATCAATGATGTTCCCGTCGCAAAAGAATTTCCCGATGTATTTTTCGAAATAATTACCGGGACTACCTCCACATCGATCTGTTGAATTTCAAATAGATCTTGTACCAGGAGCTGCACCAATAGCTCGTGCTCCTTATAGACTCGCACCCAGTGAGATGAAAGAACTGTAAAGCCAACTGCAAGAACTATTAGAACGTGGTTTCATTCGACCAAGCACATCACCATGGGGAGCTCCTGTTTTGTTTGTCAAGAAGAAGGATGGTACATTTAAGTTGTGTATTGACTACAGAGAGTTGAACAAACTTACCATCAAAAACCATTATCCACTGCCGAGAATTGACGACTTATTTGATCAACTACAAGGCTCGTCGGTTTATTCGAAGATCGATTTACGTTCTGGATATCATCAAATGCGAGTAAAGGAGGATGATATTCCAAAAACTGCTTTTAGGACGCGTTATGATCATTACGAGTTTATGGTTATGCCGTTTGGATTGACTAATGCACCAGTTGTGTTCATGAACCTTATGAACCGAGTGTGTGGGCCATATCTTGATAAGTTTGTCGTTGTTTTCATCGATTACATACTTATTTACTCAAAGAATGATCAAGAGCACGAACAATATTTGAGAAAAGTGCTAGAAGTATTGAGGAAAGAAAAACTGTACGCTAAGTTTTCAAAGTGTGCATTTTGGTTGGAAGAAGTTTAATTCCTCGGTCACATAGTGAACAAAGAAGGTATTGATAATGCTAAAAACGAACATATATTTCATAGCATTATTCCTCAAGAAAGACAAGCTTTTAGTTGCAATTGTTCTATTTACAAGTGATATTCGTTTAAATAATAAAAGGTGAAGACAAAAGACAGATTCGACGAATTGAAGACGCAAACGACCAAAAAGCTCAAAAGTACAAAAGACAATCAAAGAGGTTCCAATTATTGATAAGAAACATCTCGAAATTACAAGAGTACAAGATTAAAAACGCAAAGTACAAGATATTAAATTGTACGCAAGGACGTTCGAAAATCCGGAACCGGGACCAGAGTCAACTCTCAACGCTCGACGCAACGGACTAAAAATTACAAGTCAACTATGCACATAAATATAATATAATATTTAAATAATTCTTATAATTATTTAATATATTATATTTATTTATAAAACCGTCGGTAAACAAAGAGCCAAACTCGTGTGAGCTGTAAAAGCAAACTCCGCGACTCGCGGAGTTTGAAGGCCAAAAAGGCCGCGAGTCGCGGAGGCCCAAACTCTGAAAATCCCTATAAAAGCAAACGAATTCTGATCGTAAAAATCATCCTTTTTTCCTTCTTCTCTCAATATATACGTAATATATATTTATAATTTATATTTTAATTTTAATTTTAATTTTAAATACTAATAATAAGGGTATGTTAGCGAATATTGTAAGGGTGTAAGTTGAAATTCTGTCCGTGTAACGCTACGCTATTTTTAATCATTGTAAGTTATGTTCAACCTTTTTATATTAATGTCTCGTAGCTAAGTTATTATTATGCTTATTTAATTCGAAGTAATCATGATGTTGGGCTAATTACTAAAATTGGGTAATTGGGCTTTGTACCATAATTGGGGTTTGGACAAAAGAACGACACTTGTGGAAATTAGACTATGGGCTATTAATGGGTTTTATATTAACTAAACAATACCTTGTTAATTTAATATACAAACTTATAATTCAACGTATTTATATATAACCACATACGTTTGACTGGGTACGGTGGGCGGGATATCTATAAATACCAATAATTATTCATTTTACCGGACACGGAACTGGATTAATAGTTAATAGACTTGTTGAAACAGGGGTGAATTACATTCAAGGGTAATTGGTGTAATTGTTAACAAAGTAGTAAAACCTTGGTTTACACGCAGTCGATAACCTGGTGTATTCATTAAACAAAGTATTAAAACCTTGTTACAATTCGAATCCCCAATTAGTTGGAATATTTGACTTCGAGAATAAGAATAATTTGACGAAGGCTTTCGCTCTTTATATTTATGACTGATGTTTTATTATGGATAAATCCGTATGGACATATTAAATAATCCTGAACAAAGGACAATTAACCCATGGGCATAAAACTAAAATGAACACGTCAAACATCATGATTACGGAAGTTTAAATAAGCATAATTATTTTATTTCATATTTAATTTCCTTTATTTTATATTTAATTGCACTTCTAATTATCGCATTTTTATTGTTATTGTATTTAATTGCACTTTTAATTATCGTACTTTTTAATTATCGCAAGTTTATTTTATCGCACTTTTATTATTCGCAATTTCATTATTGTTATTTACTTTACGCTTTAATTTAAGTCTTGTATTTATATTTATTATTTTACATTTGATTTTAACTGCGACTAAAGTTTTAAAATCGACAAACCGGTCATTAAACGGTAAAAACCCCCCTTTATAATAATAATATTACTTATATATATATTTGTATTTTTATAAAAGTAAACTAATATAGCGTTAAGCTTTGTTTAAAAAGATTCCCTGTGGAACGAACCGGACTTACTAAAAACTACACTACTGTACGATTAGGTACACTGCCTATAAGTGTTGTAGCAAGGTTTAAGTATATCCATTCTCTAAATAAATAAATATCTTGTGTAAAATTGTATCGTATTTAATAGTATTTCCTTGTAAAATTTAATAGTATTTTGTACCCCTTTGCTTTAACATCAAGTATTTTTGGCGCCGCTGCCGGGGAACGCTTAAAAGCCGGAAGCGCAACGCTAATATTAAAAAAAAGAGATTTTTAGTTTACTTTTATTAAAATTCGCTTTTGTAAAAATACGTTTTAAATATTCGAAAATATAAAAAGAAAAACAAAAATATAAGTATTTTTAAGATTTTGTTAAATATTTAAGTTTTATAAAGTTTCTTTATTTTTAAATAAGTTTTATTTAAGTATTTTGTTTTTATTTAAAACATAAAAAAAAAAAATTTAAATCTATTTTTAAGATATTTTTAAAATTATAAAGAAGTTCTATTTTTATTTAAGTTTTTAAATACAAATTTTTATTATACAAATATTTTAGATTATAAAACAGAAAATATAAAACAGAAAATAAAAAAAAAATAAAAAAAAACGCGTAAAAATTAAAACTGTACAAGAGTTGAAATTTGAACCCCGCGACTCGCGGGGTTTGCTGCTTTAAATACCGCGACTCGCGGAGGGGACCTGACACGCTGACAGAAGCCCTAATCAGGCATTAATTACGGTGTAATTATTATTATTATTATTATTATTTAATTAAAAACCCTAAATAGGTTTTATTTATTTATTAATTAGTTTAGTTTATTTATTTAATTTGTTTTATTTAGTTTTAATTAGTTTAATTAGTTTATAAAATTAATAGTTTTAATAAATAAATAATATAAAAATAATATTTTTATAAAAATTGCAATTTTTACAACTTTTTGTATATTTTTATATTTTGTTCCTTTTTAATTGTTTTAGCGTAGTATTTGTATTTTTAGCTCATATTTAGTTTTAAACTTAGTTTTTGCCATAGTTATTTTTACTTCTAGATTTTTAGGCTTTGCCGTAGAATTCCTTAAGTGCTTTTTCTTTAGACTAAGATTTAAGTGCTTTAGAATTTTGCGACGCCTTTTTAAGTTTTAGTTTCTTTTTAAGTTATTTCCATTTGGGATTTAGTTTTTCCTGTAAGCTTTAATATTTTTAGACGACTTTTACCTATGTATCAATTATCATTCCAATTAGTAATCTCAATTTACGATTATAATTTTAAGTTAGTTATAGTAATAAGGTTAGGTTAGTCAAGTATTTTTAAGTTTTATAAGTTTCTTTTATTTTTCCGTCGCCTTTTATCTTTCTTTCTTATTTTTCTTTTTCGATCTTTTTCCGACGAACTCTTTTTCTTTCTTATTTCTCGCTATTCTAGTTTTTAGGACATAGATTTTTATTCTACTTCTTATCTAAATTTCTTAAAATTACGAAAATTTATTTTAAGTGGTTAAATTGATAGACATCAAAATTTTCTGGTTCGTAGTAATAGTTGGATTTGTACGTGGACCGGGTTATTGGAGCCAAACAGTCCTCAATTATATTGAGACCAAACGAATCCTGCCCCTCTGCTGCATCTTTTGGATATTCGAAACGTGGGCAAAATCAGAAAAGTCTATTGATTGGATAACTTATTATAATTTTTCTTTCCTTTTAAAAACTAATAGGATATTCAGTGAATGCACCGAGCAAGACGTTCACCACCTTTTGTACGTTCACCACCTGTAACTAGATCAAGACATTTAGCAAATATTACTGCCGTTGATTTTTCTTTAGAA
Organism: Rutidosis leptorrhynchoides; assembly: GCF_046630445.1. Lineage (NCBI taxonomy): Eukaryota > Viridiplantae > Streptophyta > Magnoliopsida > Asterales > Asteraceae > Rutidosis > Rutidosis leptorrhynchoides. Next base: position 199,843,428 of record NC_092335.1, read on the forward strand.
TCGTCATCCAGTCGACCAAGTACTTCAGTTCAAATTTCCGATAATCCATTTTTTGAACCCGATCTCACAATTGAGAATCCGGAGAATATTCAGGAACGATTCGTAGATCCTGAACCACTAAACTTTCCTCCGGAACCACCAATCATTCAAACAGAGATTGTTGAGGAACGAACCATTAAATCAGAATCCTCTAGTGATTCCGATTCAACAAGTTCAATTATGGAGAATCTGGAACCTCTAAGTATGGAAGACCGAATGAGAGCTAAACGCACTGGCCAAGGTCACGCAATTACTCATCCAGACATTAATGCGCCAGATTATGAAATCAAAGGACAAATTCTACACATGGTGACTAATCAATGCCAATTTAGTGGTGCGCCGAAGGAAGATCCAAATGAACATCTACGTACCTTTAATAGGATCTGCACACTATTTAAAATAAGAGAAGTGGAGGATGAACAGATATATCTCATGTTATTTCCCTGGACTTTAAAAGGAGAAGCCAAAGATTGGTTGGAATCGTTACCTGAAGGGGCGATTGATACATGGGACGTTTTAGTTGACAAATTTCTTAAACAATTCTTTCCTGCATCTAAAGCCGTAAGACTTCAAGCAGAAATTGTTACGTTCACACAGAAGCCAAATGAAACTCTATATGAGGCATGGACAAGATATGGAAAGTTGTTAAGAGGATGTCCGCAACATGGTTTAGACACCTGTCAAATAGTACAAATATTCTACCAAGGATGCGACATCACTACAAGAAAAGACATAGATATAGCAGCTGGTGGTTCTATTATGAAGAAAACCGAAACTGATGCTTACAAAATTATTGATAACACTGCTTCCCACTCACATGAGTGGCACCAAGAAAAAGATATCGTTAGATCATCTAAAGCAGCTAGAGCCGATTCTAGCCATGACTTAGATTCCATTTCCGCAAAGATAGATGCTGTGGAGAGACGAATGGAAAATATGACTAAAGATATTCACTCAATACGAATTAGTTGTGAGCAGTGTGGAGGACCACATTTGACAAAATATTGTCTCAGTATTGAATTAACAATGGAACAAAGAGAGAATATTTCATACATAAACCAAAGACCTGGAAATAATTATCAGAATAATTATCAACCGCCAAGACCGATTTACAATCAAAACCAGAATTATAACCGAAATATTCCATACAACAACCAACAAGGTCCTAGCAATCAACAAGTATCCAATAATACTTACAATCAGCAAAGACCTAATTTTCAAAACAAACCACCATAACAAACCGATGATAAAAAGCCGAATTTAGAAGATATGATGACGAAGCTAGTTGAAACTCAAACGCAGTTTTTCACCTCTCAAAAACAAACCAATGAACAAAATGCTCAAGCATTTAGAAATCAACAAGCTTCTATTCAAAATCTGGAACAAGAAGTAAGTAACCTAGCAAGGTTAATAGGTGAAAGAAAACCGGGAAGTCTACCTAGTGATACAAATGCTAACCCCCGGAATGAAACAGCTAAAGCCATTACCACAAGAAGTGGTACAACACTTAAACCACCTGAAATACCTGTAACTTCTGATGAAGCTATTCCTACTCCACAAGAACCACAACCTGATCAAGATAAGGAAAAAGAACCGGTAGTTGAAAAGGTTAATGAAGATAACATAGTTAAGGCTAAACCTTATGTTAAACCATACCAACCACCACTTCCTTACCCGAGTAAAATGAAGAAAGAGAAACTTGAAGCCGAGCTATCCAAATTCTTGGATATGTTTAAACAGATAAATGTAAATCTTCCTTTCATTGATGTGATTTCAGGAATGCCTAGATATGCTAAATTCTTGAAAGATCTAATCTCAAATAGAAAGAAAATGGAAGAACTCTCGGCTGTTACTATGAATGCTAATTGTTCAGCAGTGCTGTTGAATAAGATACCAGAAAAACTATCTGATCCAGGAAGTTTCACAATTCCATGTTTTCTGGGTAGTCTTAGTTCAATAGAAGCATTGGCAGACTTAGGTGCTAGTATAAATCTAATGCCGTATTCACTATACGCTAAACTAGACCTTGGAGAATTGAAACCAACCAGAATAAGCATACAACTAGCCGATAGATCAATAAAATATCCTAGAGGGATAATGGAGAACATGCTAGTTAAAGTTGGTACTTTAGTATTTCCAGTAGATTTTGTTGTTCTGGATATGGAAGAAGATTCTCAAGTTCCTCTCATATTAGGAAGACCATTCTTAAACACGGCTAAAGCAATGATAGACGTGTTCGGTAAGAAACTGACCCTAAGTATAGAGGATGAGAGTGTTACCTTTTCAGTTGATAGAGCAATGCAACAACCACAATCTGCAGATGATACATGTTATTATATTCAAACTATAGATGCACATGCAGAATTATTAGAAGAATTTCCAGAATTACAAGGAACAGGAGAATGTTCTTTAGGAGAAGGTAATGAACCAATTGATGAAGCTGAAATGTTAGCTACACTTATAGCTAATGGATATGAACCAACAACAGAAGAAATTCAAATGCTAAAAGAAGAAGACAGATATCGATACAAATCATCGATAGAAGAACCTCCGAAATTAGAGTTAAAGCCACTTCCAAACCATTTGGAATACGCTTATTTACATGGTGAATCTGAATTACCTGTAATAATATCGTCTTCCGTTACTGAAAATGAGAAATCACAACTCATTTCTATGTTGAAAGCTCATAAACCAGCCATTGCATGGAAGATTCATGATATTAAAGGAATAAGTCCTTCGTATTGCACACATAAAATCCTTATGGAAGAAGGTCATAAAACGTATGTGCAACGCCAACGAAGACTAAATCCTAATATGCAAGATGTAGTTAAGAAAGAGATTATTAAACTGCTAGATGCAGGTCTAATTTATCCAATTTCTGATAGTCCATGGGTAAGCCCAGTTCAATGCGTGCCTAAGAAGGGTGGCATGACTGTCATTACAAATGAGAAAAATGAGCTTATTCCTACTAGGACTGTAACAGGATGGCGTGTATGTATTGATTATAGAAAATTAAATGACGCCACCAGAAAAGATCACTTTCCCTTACCTTTCATTGATCAAATGTTGGAAAGATTAGCCGGAAATAGTTACTATTGTTTTCTAGATGGATTTTCCGGATATTTTCAAATTCCAATAGCACCAGAAGATCAAGAGAAAACCACATTCACGTGCCCTTATGGTACTTTTGCTTACAAACGCATGCCATTTGGACTTTGCAACGCCCCTGCAACCTTTCAAAGGTGTATGATGGCGATTTTTCATGACATGATAGAAGAATGCATGGAAGTTTTCATGGATGACTTTTCAGTCTTCGGTGATACATTTGAATCATGTCTAGTTAATCTGGAACGAATGCTTATTAGATGCGAACAATCAAATCTAGTACTTAATTGGGAGAAATGCCATTTCATGGTTAAAGAAGGCATCGTTCTTGGACATAAAATTTCAAAAGAAGGAATTGAAGTGGATAGAGCTAAAGTAGATGTAATTGCTAAACTTCCACATCCCACCAATGTTAGAGGAGTTAGGAGTTTTCTAGGGCATGCCGGTTTTTACCGACGTTTCATAAAAGATTTTTCTAAAATTGCCACTCCTATGAATAAACTCCTAGAAAAGGATGCTTCATTCATCTTTTCAGATGAGTGTATCAAATCTTTTAATATTCTTAAAGAGAAATTAACTAATGCACCGATCATGATAACACCAAATTGGAATCTACCATTTGAACTAATGTGCGATGCAAGTGATTTTGCAATGGGAGCCGTTTTAGGACAAAGGATTGAAAAACGATTTCAACCTATATATTATGCTAGTAAGATGTTACAAGGAGCACAAACGAACTATACAACTACTGAAAAAGAACTCCTTGCTATTGTCTTTGCTTTTGACAAATTTCGATCATATCTCGTTCTAGCAAAAACGGTGGTCTATACCGACCATTCTGCTCTTAGATACCTATTTTCGAAACAAGATGCTAAACCAAGATTAATCCGTTGGATCTTACTCTTACAAGAGTTTGATATTGAAATCCGAGATAAAAGAGGAGCAGAAAATCTCGCCGCTGATCATCTTTCTCGTCTTGAAAATCCTGAGTTAGAAGTTCTAAATGAATCGGCCATACAAGACAACTTTCCTGATGAATATCTATTGAAGATAGATTATAAAGAAATTCCATGGTTTGCAGACTATGCAAACTACTTAGTATGTGGATTCCTTGAAAAAGGATTATCGTACCAAAGACGAAAGAAATTCTTCAGTGATATAAAACACTATTTTTGGGAAGATCCACATCTGTTTAAAAGTTGTCCCGATGGAATAATACGCCGATGTGTATTTGGAGATGAAGCTAGTAAAATTTTAAAGCATTGTCACACAGGACCAACAGGAGGGCATTATGGGCCTCAACTAACAGCAAGAAAAGTTTATGATGCTGGATTCTATTGGCCTACAATTTACAAAGACGCACACCTTCTTTGCAAATCCTGTGATGCTTGTCAAAGGGTCGGAAAAATAAGTCAACGTGATGAAATGCCACAAAATGTCATCCAAGTATGTGAAGTATTTGACATTTGGGGTATTGACTTTATGGGTCCATTTCCAAAATCTCATAATAATCTATATATACTCGTAGCCATTGATTATGTATCTAAATGGGCGGAAGCACAAGCTCTCCCAACTAACGATGCACGAGTTGTAGTCAACTTTTTAAAACGTCTTTTTGCAAGGTTTGGAACACCGAAAGCTTTAATAAGTGATCGGGGTACTCATTTCTGTAATAATCAACTTGAGAAAGTTCTTAAAAGATATGGAGTAACTCATAAAATCTCCACCGCATATCATCCACAAACAAGTGGACAAGTTGAAAATACCAACCGAGCTTTAAAACGTATTCTAGAGAAAACCGTAGGATCAAATCCGAAGGAATGGTCCATTAAATTGGAGGATGCACTCTGGGCTTTTAGAACAGCCTACAAAACTCCAATTGGAACCACACCTTTTAGACTTGTTTATGGAAAAGCATGTCATCTTCCAGTAGAAATTGAACACAAAGCATTTTGGGCTTTGAAGACATGTAATCTTGATTTACATGAAGCCAGACGTCTACGATTAAGTCAACTAAACGAATTAGAAGAATTAAGACATGAAGCATACGATAATTCATTAATCTATAAGGAAAGAACGAAGAAATGGCATGATAAAAGAATCAGAAGTTCAAAAAAATTTAAAGAAGGAGACAGAGTTCTTCTTTTCAATTCACGATTCAAGCTATTTCCTGGAAAATTAAAATCAAGATGGTCTGGACCATTCATAGTCAAAAGAGTTTTCCCATATGGAACGATAGAATTAATAAATTCAAATGGGATTGAATTTAAAGTTAATGGTCACAGAGTTAAACACTACATACATGGTCCGATGGAAGTTGACAATGAAGTTAATCACAATTTCGACACCACAGCTAATGATAAGGCTAAAAAGGAACATATATTTCATAGAAATATCCCTTCTAAATAATATGTTTTCATATGTAATTGTATTATATTTTCATTGTAATTGTTTAAATAAATAAGTGCGAAGACAAAAAAAAGAAGATTTGAAGACACAAACGTCCAAAAAGCTCAAATGTACAAGATACAATTCAAAAGGTTCAATTTATTGATGAGAAACGTCTAAAAATGACAAGAGTACAAGTTACAAAACGCAAAGTACAAGATATTAAATTATACGAAAGGACGTTCGAAAATCCGGAACCGGTACCCGAGCCAACTATCAACGCTCGACGCAACGGAGCTGAAAGTACAAGTCAACTATGCACAAGAATATAATATAATATTTAAATAATTCATAATAAGAATAATAATAAATAATAAAAAGTTGTTAATTGAGCATAGTTAAGGGGTCATAAGTGAAAATTTCAATTCAATATTTGCCTATAAAAGGCAATTCATTTGATCGATTTATGTACACCTTTTCTTCTTTCTTTCTCTTTACATGTAATATATATATTTATAATTATAATTTTAATTTTAGTTTAAGTTTAATAATAATTGGGTTATTGTAAGGAATGTTTTACGGGTTTTAAAGTCGAAACTCTGTCCGTGTAACGCTACACGATTAATAATCACTGTAAGTTATGTTCTTCCTTTTTAAATTAATGTCTCGTAACTAAGTTATTATTATGCTTATTTAAGCCGAAGTAATCGTGATGTTTGACTAAATATTAAGACGGGGTTATTGGATTTTGTACCATAATTAAGGTTTGGGCAAAAGACCGACACTTGTGGAAATTGGACTATTGACTATTAATAGATGGGGGATATTGTCTAATTGAATGACAACTCATTGGAGTCTGTCGAACCTATCTTCAAATTAATTATCCTAATAATTAATAATGATTATGGTTGTCCTATTTAGTGACGTTCATATGGAATCTATTATAATCATTTAATTAATTATTCGGGTTGGGTAATTGATTATTCAAACAGATCAAGTGGGTAAATTAATATTCATATCTAATCAAAACAGGGGTAGATTACATACAGTGATAAGTGGTGTAATTGTTGACAGAAGTGATAACTGCGTCACAGTTTAAATCCTTAATTAGTTGGAATATTTGACTTCGGGTATAAGGGTAATTTGACGAGGACACTCGCACTTTATATTTATGACCGATGGACTATTATGGATAAAAACCAGATAGGTATCAAATAAACCATGACAAAGGACAATTAACCCGGGTAACAATTAATTAAATCAAAATGTCAAACATCATGATTACGGAAGTTTAAATAAGCATAATTCTTTTATTGTATTTCTCATCGTATCTTTATTTACTGTCATTTTATTACTCGCAATTTTATTTTCTGTCATTTTATTTATTGTCATTATTTTACGCACTTTAATTATCGTCATTTATCTTTGCGCTTAAAATATAGAATCGACAAACCGGTCATTAAACGGTAAAACCCCCCTTTTATAATAATATTACTACTTATATAATTATATATATTTTGTATAAATATAGTTGTTAAAAATATAGTAAGTATCACCAGCTCCCTGTGGAACGAACCGGACTTACTAAAAACTACACTACTCTACGATTAGGTACACTGCCTATAGTGTTGTAGCAAGGTTTAGGTATATCCCATCCGTAAATTAATAAAACTTGTGTCATATTTTGTAGTATTTTGTATTAAAAATAATACTATTTCGTACCCTCAAGCTACATCATCAAGTTTTTGGCGCCGCTGCCGGGGAGCGCTAAAACGCTATATTTTTAATTTATATCTGTAAAAATATAGTTATAAAAAAAGTAATTTCGGGGACACTTTTTGTGTTTTTACGGGGTATTTAAGTTTTTTTTTTTAGTTTTTGATTGATTAAAGATATATTAATTTAAATATAATAATTTAATAAATATAATAATATAATAATATTAAAATAAAATATAATAATATAATAATATTTTAGAATCAAATTTGATACGTAAAAGTTTTAAAAGTTTTAAAAAGTCGTATTTATTAAATATTTCAGGGGTATATTATGTAACTTATAATTAATAATTTCTATAATGTCGCTTTCATGTGAATAGTAAATTAATTAATTTCTTTCCTTTACTATTTTGAATCGTAAAGTTTTAAAAGTTTTAAAAAGTCGTATTTATTAAATATTTCAGGGGTATATTATGTAACTTGCAATTAATAATTTCTATCATGTCGCTTTCATGTGAATAGTAAATTAATTAATTTTTTTATTTACTATTCATGAATAGTAAATGAGTTAAAAAAAAGTTTTGAAAAAAAATAATAATAATAAAAAAATTATTAATTCCTTAAAAAAAAAATTTGTGTAAAAAAAATCGTTTTTTTTAAGAAAAAAAATTCGTTTTAAAAAAAAATTGTAAAAAAAATCATTTTTTTTAGAGAAATTTTTTTTTAAAAAAAAAAGTTAAAAAAAAAATATATATAAAAAAAATTTTAAAAAAAAAAATTTAAAATCCTTAAAAAACGAAATATAAAAAAAAAATTAAAAAAAAAGTTTTTTTTTTATTACCTTTAGATTTTTAGACTCTAGTTACAATTTTTAGTATTAAGTTTAGTTTTGCCATAATTATTTTTATTTCTAGAATTTTTAGGTTTGCCGTAAAATCCCTTAAGTGCTTATTCCTTAGACTAAGATTTATGTGCTTTAGAATTTTGCGACGCCGTTTTTCGCGCTACTTTCTTATTTTTATTTTTCGACGCCTATTTTTCGACCTTTTATTTTTCGACCTTTTTCGACGCGTTTTTTTTTCTTTCTTATTTCTCGCTATTCTAGTTTTAGGATAAGATTTTTATTCTACTTCTTATCTAAATTTCTTAAAATTACGAAAATTTATTTTAAGTGGTTAAATTGATAGACATCAAAATTTTCTGGTTCGTAGTAATAGTTGGATTTGTACGTGGACCGGGTTATTGGAGCCAAACAGTCCTCAATTATATTGAGACCAAACGAATTCTGCCCCTCTGCTGCATCTTTTGGCTATTCAAAACGTGGGCAAAATCAGAAAAGTCTATTAATTGGACAACTTATATAAGTTTTTCTATTTTTATAACTAATAGGATATTCTGTGAATGCACCGAGCAAAACGTTCACCACCTTTCATACATTCACTACCTGTAACTCGATCAAGACATCTAGCCAATATTATCGCCGTTGATTTTTCTTTAGAATCATCATCTAGACGACCAAGTACTCCAACTCAAATTTCCGATAATCCAATTTTTAAACCCTAAATATAAAGGCTCTCACAACCAAGAACCCGGAGGATATTCAAGGACAATTCCAAGATCCTGAACCACTAATCATTCCTCCTGAACCACAAACCGTTAAATCAGAATCTTCAAGTGATTCGTATTCAACAAATTCAATTATGGAAGTAACGGAACCTCTAATTATGGAAGATCGAATGAGAGCCACACGCACGGGCCAAGGTCACGCCATTATTCAGCCAGATGTTAGAGCATCAGATTTTGAAATCAAAGGACAAATCCTACACATTATCACCAATCAGTGCCAATTTGGTGGTACAACAAAAGAAGATCCAAACGAACATCTTCGAACTTTTAATCGGATTTGTAATCTCTTTAAAATCCGAGAAGTTGAGGATGAAACTATTTATCTTATGTTGTTCCCATGGACTTTAAAGGGAGAAGCCAAAGATTGGTTAGAATCATTACCTGAAGGAACGATTGACACATGGGATGTTTTAGTTGAGAAATTTCTTCAAATATTCTTTCCGGCATCTAAAGCCGTGAGACTTCAAGGAGAAATTGTTACGCTCACACAAAATTCAAATGAAACTCTACATGAGGCGTGGACAAGATTTGGAAAGTTGTTGAGAGGATGTCCTTAACACGGTTTAGACACTTATCAAATAGTACAAATATTCTACCAAGGTGTCAACGTTGCTACACGAAAAGACATCGACATAACAGCTGGTGGTTCCATTATGAAGAAAACCGCAACTGAAGCTTACAAAATTATTGATAACACAGCCTCCCACTCTCATGAGTGGCACCAAGAGAAAGATATATATCGTTCATCTAAAGCGGCTAGAGCCGATTCTAGCCATAACTTTGATTCCGTTTCCGCAAAAATAGATGCTTTCGAGAGACGAATGGAAAAGATGAATAAAGATATTCACGCAATACGAATCAGTTGTGAGCAATGCGGTGGACCACAGTTAATGAAAGACTGTCACATTGAACAAACGATGGAACAACGTGATAATGTTGTCTACATGAACCAAAGGCTGGAAAATAGTTATCAGAATAATTATCAACCGCCAAGGCCAAACTTTAATCGAAATCAAAACATTCTTTACAATCCAAAAGGACCCGACAATAACTCGTATAACCAACAAGGTCCGAATAACCAACCAACTCAAAACAACACTTTCAATCAACAAAGACCTGGCTTGTATAAACCACCACAACAAACCGAAGAGAAAAAGTCAAATCTGGAAGAAGTGGTATTTAAGCTAGTTGAATCTCAAACACAATTTATTGAAACTCAAACTCAAACGAATGAGAGGTTTGATCAGTCATTTAGAACTCAACAAGCTTCTATTTTGAATATAGAAAAACAAGTAGGTACTCTTGTTAGATTGATGAGTGAAAGGAAACAAGGAAAGCTACCGAGTAATACTGAAGTAAATCCTCGGAATGAAAATGTTAATATGGTTTCAACAAATTCTGAAAAACCAGCATCAGAAGATGGGGAGGTTTTAGATGTAAGTAACAATGAAGAAGTTACACCACCACCATCACCCGAGTATGTAAAGCCAGTGGTGGCACCATACAGACCACCCATCCCGTTTCCAAGAAAAGGAGTTGAGTATGAGCAAGTAATAGGTAATAAAGTTTGTGATACCTCTGGAAAGAAGAAGAAGAAGAAGAATAAAAAAGTGCAAGAAACAAAAACAGTAGAAGTAAACCCGGTGAAGACAGTTCCACCAAATCCTCCACCTAGGGTAGGTGATCCGGGTGAATTTATTGTTCCTTGTCTACTTAGTGACTGTGTCATGTATGATGCACTAGCAGATTTAGGTTCAAGTGTGAGTGTTATGCCTCTTTCATTATATAAGAGATTAGGTGTAGGTGAGTTAAGTCCAACGGATATGAGTGTTCGACTCCTTGATCAAACCATTAAGTACCCAGTTGAAATTGCTGACAACCTACCCGTTCAATTAGGTAATTTAACCTTTCTAGTTGAATTCATTGTCATTGACATAGAAGAGGACTCAAACGTTCCTCTAATTTTAGGTCGACCATTCTTAGCGTCCACCGGGGCGTTATTTGATGTAAGAAAGGGTAGAATGACACTTAGTAATGATGAGAAATCGATCACCTTTATGATTCGAAAGTCTAAATCTCCACCAACCAAAACCGTTGAACCAGCGGAAACGATTGGTAAGAACCATGTTGTTTTACCAACTCCAACGGTAGTGCTTAACAATAATAAAACGCCTAAGTGTGGGGAAAATAAAGTAACACCTAATGATGACCTGATAACAAAGAACCCCGTTGTTGATACGAAATTAAATGATCCCGTTATTAATAGTTCAATGAAGAAACTTATTAAACGGATTCGCGATGCTAGAACCAAGGGGAACTCTAATTTATGTAACCGGTTAGTATCCAATCTATCGCCTAAAGAAAAGGCGAAACTAGTTGAAATTGTGGATATTACACAGGAATCCGACCAATGGCTTAAAAAAAAGTCATAGATATGCAAGTTGATTATGGTCCAAGAGAAATTGACGATGAAGTTATTCACAATTTCGACACCACAGCTACCTAAGTGTGGGGAGATTCAAGTGTTCTAAAAAGAAAATGCTCTCTAGAGTTAGTTGTTCTGTTCTCGTGTAGTTCCGAGAATGGAATCCGATTGGTCTTTTCCGCTAGCAGACACTAAAGAACTAGCTTTCTCCCCCCATTCTGATTTTTTTTATATTTTATTTTGTAGGTTTTATATGAAATTAATATGCTTTTTAAATTTAAGTTTTGTGTGAATTTAAAAACAAAATTTACTTTATTTCATTAAGTAAAATAATGATTTCTAAAATTCGTCGTGAGTTGAAGATTAGGTAGTTGAACCGAAATTACTTTAACCGAGGGCGGGACGAGAAATTTTGTTATCATTATTTTTAATTTAATTGATTTAAAGTATGCCAAAAAAAATATTAGATTTTATAAATTTTTAAACGTGGGGTAATATACCCAACTTCAAAATTATGTATGTTTGTATTTTATGTTATATACAAAACATGGTAAAACAACGCACTTTCAAAGACTGTCATTAAGTTCAGAAAAAGGTACTAATTTTGACGACAAGAAACAAAATATCAAATGTGAAATAACAACAATATGTTTGCAAACTCGGTATTTTTAATCATTTTTCTACACTAATCGCCCTCATGAATTTAAATTTTTACTGATTTCTTGCAAATGAGGGCATTGCAAGATCTCAAGTGTGGGGAAGGGTTATAAATTCTTTCGGGTTTACACTTGTTTTAATTGCCAAATTTTGTGAAAATTTGAAAAAATTTCAACTAAATGAATTCAAAATCATGTTTATACATATTTATGAACGATAAAACTAGGTGTTAATGCCGAAATTATTGTTAAATCGAGGACATAAATTGAGAAACAACCCAAAACGCTTGAATTCATTTAAAATGGGATAGAAGAGAATAAAAAGGCAAAGAAAAGAATAAATAAAAGCTAAGTGTGGGGAGAATGTACCAAGTTATTCAATTAAAAACTATCTATCACATTTTTGTATAAGAATTATTGCAGGTACTTTTGCTTTGGACGATACTAATCAGTTTTACCCGGTTTACTGTAATATATTTTAAAGAAAGATGGATCTACACGATGAATCAATTCCATCATTAAAAGGAAGTAAAGTCTTCCGAAAAAGACACGCACTTCTTGATTTAGGTCAAGAAGTTGTCGTCCAGACCAGCTGTAGGTTGACGAAAAATCTAGAAAAGTCATCTCTAAAATCAGCAGGAAATCCACGGACCTCAGCATAAAACAGGGTCGCCAAGTGGTCAGATTTATCCTAACCATGAGAAGGATTTATCTCGTACAATGGGGGGGCACCGTGCAAATTAGCTTGATAAGACTAATGAATCAGATCCCCAGAAAGGATAATCTCCTTAAAGATTAAAAATCAGCTTTTAAGACTGATATTACTCAATCCTTGAGATTGACCTTAAAGATTGAGAATTCAAACTCATGGAATTCGATGATATCTAAACTCGAGCTTGAACGAGAAAATATTTTGATCAAAATACAAACCGATTTGTTTTCTGAAAACCTATTTTCAATGCGTTCATTACCATTGAACGTAAAATCCTAGGAATTCACCTGGAATTCATTAGGTCACCTGAACCAAATCGGGTGTCAACCGTAAGAACGGTGGTTGCATAGCATGGTCGGAGACAGGACCTTGTGCCAAACCGACAAATTATAAGGGTGAGCTTTACTATTGCTCCTACAAAGGATAGTAAAAGCATCCGACACATTTTTGGACCATAATTAAAAGCATGTCACGGGACATTGCCTTAACAGTTTCTTGTTCATCGCTTTCCTTTACAACCGGACGGTAGTTTGCTGAAAGGTAATATACGGGACAAGTAAACTGGACGTGTTGCTTTCCTAAGACAAGGTTAGCAAGTGGGTAATACAAAACCACAAGTGTTGAGCTAAAATTTTCAAATCTGAAACCCACACAACCCACAAAAATATTTTGCAAACACCGGTGAAGGGTTATTCCGGAAAACTTGTCTAGGGTAAAAGCTAGATTGAATTTTCAAAAGATCAAATGTTTTCATAAAGATCCAATTTCCTGACGGATCTAAATTTTCATATTCATGTGAAACTATAAACCGCCTTTCAAATGTGCACTTTGCTTTGAAAACCGAAAGTAAATCGGCTATTTGATTGCAAGTGTCGTTGACCTAAACCCGAGGCAACTGTGGATGACACACCCACCTTTAACCATGGTTCTATCGTTACTATCATTGTTTATACCACCATATCAAAATCACTAATGTACAAAGTGTGATGAATAAAAAAGTGATTCATGTATGTTTTTATTTCAAGTTCTGTATTGCTTGAGGACAAGCAACGCTCAAGTGTGGGGATATTTGATAAGGCTAAAAAGAAACATATATTTCATAGAAATATCCTTTCTAAATAATATGTTTTCATATGTAATTGTATTATATTTTCATTGTAATTGTTTAAATAAATAAGTGCGAAGACAAAAGGCGAAAACGAAGATTTGAAGACACAAACGTCCAAAAAGCTCAAATGTACAAGATACAATTCAAAAGGTTCAATTTATTGATGAGAAACGTCTAAAAATGACAAGAGTACAAGTTACAAAATGCAAAGTACAAGATATTAAATTATACGAAAGGACGTTCGAAAATCCGGAACCGGTACCCGAGCCAACTATCAACGCTCGACGCAACGGAGCTGAAAGTACAAGTCAACTATGCACAAGAATATAATATAATATTTAAATAATTCATAATAAGAATAATAATAAATAATAAAAAGTTGTTAATTGAGCATAGTTAAGGGGTCATAAGTGAAAATTTCAATTCAATATTTGCCTATAAAAGGCAATTCATTTGATCAATTTATGTACACCTTTTCTTCTTTCTTTCTCTTTACATGTAATATATATATTTATAATTATAATTATAATTTTAGTTTAAGTTTAATAATAATTGGGTTATTGTAAGGAATGTTTTACGGGTTTTAAAGTTGAAACTCTGTCCGTGTAACGCTACACGATTAATAATCACTGTAAGTTATGTTCTTCCTTTTTAAATTAATGTCTCGTAACTAAGTTATTATTATGCTTATTTAAGCCTAAGTAATCGTGATGTTTGACTAAATATTAAGACGGGGTTATTGGATTTTGTACCATAATTAAGGTATGGGCAAAAGACCGACACTTGTGGAAATTGGACTATTGACTATTAATAGATGGGGGGTATTGTCTAATTGAGTGACAACTCATTGGAGTCTGTCGAACCTATCTTCAAATTAATTATCCTAATAATTAATAATGATTATGGTTGTCCTATTTAGTGACGTTCATATGGAATCTATTATAATCATTTAATTAATTATTCGGGTTGGGTAATTGATTATTCAAACTGATCAAGTGGGTAAACTAATATTCATATCTAATCAAAACAGGGATAGATTACATACAGTGATAAGTGGTGTAATTGTTGACAGAAGTGATAACTGCATCACAGTTTAAATCCTTAATTAGTTGGAATATTTGACTTCGGGTATAAGGGTAATTTGACGAGGACACTCGCACTTTATATTTATGACCGATGGACTATTATGGATAAAAACCAGATAGGTATCAAATAAACCATGACAAAGGACAATTAACCCGGGTAACAATTAATTAAATCAAAACGTCAAACATCATGATTACGGAAGTTTAAATAAGCATAATTCTTTTATTGTATTTCTCATCGTATCTTTATTTACTGTCATTTTATTACTCGCAATTTTATATACTGTCATTTTATTTATTGTCATTATTTTACGCACTTTAATTATCGTCATTTATCTTTGCGCTTAAAATATAGAATCGACAAACCGGTCATTAAAGGGTAAAACCCCCCTTTTATAATAATATTACTACTTATATAATTATATATATTTTGTATAAATATAGTTGTTAAAAATATAGTAAGTATCACCAGATCCCTGTGGAACGAACCGGACTTACTAAAAACTACACTACTCTACGATTAGGTACACTGCCTATAGTGTTGTAGCAAGGTTTAGGTATATCCAATCCGTAAATTAATAAAACTTGTGTCATATTTTGTAGTATTTTGTATTAAAAATAATACTATTTCGTACCCTCAAGCTACATCATCAGCTAACTAAGTGTGGGGAGAATCAAGTCTTTAAAGGATAATATGTATTTCTGTTAGAGTTAGATTGTCTGTTTTCGTGTAGTTCTCGAAAATGGAACCCGAATGGTCTTTCCCTAGCAGACCCTAAAGAACTAGTCTTCTCCCCCCATTCTGAATTTTTATTTTTTTAGGTTTTTAGGAAATGAAGACTGCCTGTGAACTAAACCATGGTCTAATGCTACACGCTTTGATCACTAAACGTAATAATGACACACTTCCGAGTGAAATAGTATCAGTAATCAGAGAAAGAATGGACGGAGTTAGAAAAGAATCTAGATGCGAAGATAATAAGTTACAATTTGGTAAAGGAAAATCAAAATCCGCAGCAAAAAGAAGAGCACGACACCTAGAAAGATGTCACAAATGCGGAAAATGGTCACATGGAGGTAAATGTTCAAATAATCAAACCTATTCAAACACCGAATTTGTTACTTTATGCAGAGACGGACCGTTCATATGTTTAGAAGAAAAGACACTGAATGCTCGAGGTTACGCCTATGTAGCTATGGAAAACCAATTAAACCGACTATCTTATGAATGGGATAGATCATATAACTAAGAAATCTATTTCACAGGTATGTTTGTACAGTTTTTTTTTTATTTTTTATTTTTAACCTTTTGATAATAAACGCTAATTTGTTCGCTATAAAGTATTAAATTGGTATTGAATAAAATTAGGTTTGGCGACCGAATTTATTGATATCATTCAAAAATTTATTACATCACTGCGAAATTTAACGTTTATTCTTAAGGTATAAATATCTTTAATCAATCAACCCAAAATATTTCAAAAATTCGTCATGAGTTAAATTAGGTCTTGGAACCGAAATTACTTTACCGAAAAGAGGGGCGCATATTTTTGATAATATTTGATTGATTAAAGTGGGATAAAAAGCCAAAAAGATTTTTAATTTTATTTTTACCATATTTTTAAAATTAATATATAAATCTTAAATTAATATTGTAAACTTTGTAAAAACAATATATTTAAAATTGTAAATATTTGAAAAATTAATATAAGTTTGGTGTGAATTTATAATATGAATTTTTAAATTAAGTTTGGTGTTAATTTTTAATTTTTAAAATATGAATTTTTAATTTTATGCATTTCAATTTGTAAGTTTGGTGTGAATTTTTAATATTAATTTTGAATTTTATATTTAAATTGTGTGGATTTAAAAACAAAAATTTACTTTATCTCATTAAGTTAAAAATATGATTTTTAAAATTCGTCGTAGGTTGAAGACTAGGTCTTTGAACCGAAATTGCTTTACCCGAGGGAGGGACGAGAACTTTTATTGTCATTATTTTTAATCTTATTGAATTAAAGTATGCCAAAAACATTAAAAAACCCAAAAAAAAAACCTTAGCTTTTAAAACAATCGCTACAAAAAGACAAATTTTAAAATTTTGTCGAAGGACGGACTAGGACATCGATCCGAAACGACCTCGTCCTAAATAACAAGGGAAACAAAATTTTAAAATTAATTACTTAATTGTTTTAATTAATATAAGATGTTAAAAAAAAAAAAAAAGCAAACTCCGCGACTCGCGGAGTTTGAAGGGTAATTCCCCGCGACTCGCGGAGGATGAAAAAACCAGAAAAAAAATATACTGATCGAACAGCTCAGTCCCAACCCACAAAAACAGAAAACACTGCGAAAAACCTGCACACATACGCGAAAAAACCCCAAAAACACCCTCAAAATCACAATTTTTAACCGTTAATCATCAAATCTTTTACTAAAATCATGTTGAGAAGGATGCTATCAAGGAATTACTCAAGAAAAACGGTAAATTTCTACACCTAAACACCATTTAATCTGAAAATTAGTGTTCTTGAGCAATTTTTTCCCCAATTTGATTTTGATGCTTTTTAGTGTAATTATGCTTAAATTGTTTATGTATTATGCTTGTATAACCTAGATTGATGCTATTTAACATGATTAGAAGCCTTAAACTTCAAATTTTGAGTAATCTAGGGTTTGTGTTCTTGAGCAAATTTGGGGCTTTTTGATATAAACAGGTTATGGCCGATTTTTGTCATGAATTGTTGCTAAATTAAGTAGTGTAACATGTTTAGGTAGTTAAATGATCCAAACTTTGAGCCTAAACATGATTTTGAGAATTAAAGTGGACTTTTGCAAGTCTAAAATTCATGAACTTGATTTTTGAGAGATAATGCCATTTGAAACTTGTTTAATTGCTAGTAATGATTATTTTGACATGTTATTTGAGTTGAATGCTTATGAACTTGGCGAACATTTTCGTATATGCTTATTTGAAAAAGTGTAGATTTGATAAAAATATGAAAATAAGCTTAAGTTTGATATAAATTGATCATGTCATTGTAATTATTTTGATTGATGATTTTGCTGACACTAATGCATATTTGGATGCACAAAAATTGTGTTTGATGTGTTTTGCAGACTGAAAGGGGTGAATCTTCATCCCAAGCTCGCAATGCTCCTGCTGAGAATGCGGAACAACAGGAGGTGAATAACTACTACAAGCAAGATATACCTCATCCAGTCATGACATTTTCTGATATGCACTTGGAAGATTTGCATCCGAACCTGAGATTTGACAGACTTTGGATAGATTATCCAAAGTATCAAAGGGGGTTGCATACGCTTCATTCTAAGGTTGTTGAGGTACCGAGGGTCATAGAATGGGGACCCTTAGAAGCTATAGAATTGGCCGGGCCAATTAGGGAATTACTTGTACAGAGGTATGGTAATTCTACTTTTAATGACTGGGTACGTTTATTCACCATGCGTAGACCTGTATATAAAGTATGGTGTGAAGAATTGTTGTGTAGTATAGAATTAAATGATCGGGTAGCTAGTTTAACCGATCGATCTTTTATTAGATTTTTGTTAGGAGGTTCGATGTGCCACATGTCTTTACTAGACATGGCTCAGGCTTTACGTATATATACGCCTGAGGAGTTAGCATCTGCCGATTGTAGAGGGTTGATACTAAATGGTAGAAAAATAGATGAAAATTTTGATACACACGGTATATGGAGTCAAATGACAAGCCATCACCGATTCAAAGGGGGAAATTACTCTTATTTGGATATAGATAGAGCCGAATTAAGAGTGATTCATAGGTTTTTAGCTAATTCGATTACACAAAGAGGTAAGAACAAGGAAAAGGTAAATGAACAGGATTTGTTTTACCATATGTGTATTCGAGACCCACAAAGCACTGTAAGTATACCTTATTGTGTGGGTTATTATTTATCAGCTATGGTTAGGGGGATGAGACCGCATAGCATAATAGGAGGTGGTATTTTTATTACTTTGATTGCTGAATATCTCGGTGTGGATATAAGTCGGGGGGGTTTATTAGTAGAAGAACCAGAACCCCGCGATACGATAGGTTTAAATGTATACCATGGTGCGAAAGTTTTGAAGAGGCGAAATAACGCCGCAGTACAATACCATGGTAGACATCCACAGGTTGAGAGAAACCAACAGCAAGGTAATGTAGGAGGGGGAAATGAAATGCAAGAAATGCAAAGGTTTATAGCTTCACAAGAGTACGAAAATGCTAGACAGAGAGCATTTGAAGATTGGCAAGTTCATCAGAACCAAATCATAGCTCATTGCCAACATATAGGTAGAAACTATATTCCTACACCAAAACCCATCTTCCCTCCCTGGTCTATAGAGATGCAACCACCGTATCCTACGTATAACCCTGCCGAAGCATTCTATAGCACCTATGGTTATGCTTGGAACTCCTATTGGTATCAATATCATCCCTAGTCTACTTAGTTTTATTTATTTTGTAATTTGTAATGTTGATACGTTTAATACTTATGTTAATATTGTAATAGTTTTTATAATTTTCTAACTTTTATTCTTAGATTTTAATAATTTTTGAATGTGGGGTAATATACCAAACTTCAAAAATATGTATATATGTTTGCAGTTTATCTTATGTACACAACAGGGTAAAACAACGCATTTTCAAAGACTGGCATTAAGTTCAGCAAAAGCAACTAATTTTGACGACAAGATGTAAAATATATGTAAAATAACAACAAGACGGAATGAACAAATGATGTGCACCATTTATCATTCAGCAAACAAACGCCAATATGTTTGGAAACTTTGGTAAAATTTAATCAATTTCACACAAATCACCCTCAATAATTTAAATTGTTACTGATTTCTTGCAAATGAGGGCATTGCAAGATCTTAAGTGTGAGAAGGGGTTAAATTCTTTCGGATTTTAAAATTTTTACTTTATACACTTGGTTACCATTAAAAATACTAGTAAAGCAGTAGTTGTATTAGAATCTAGTGCTCTCTGATAATAAAGAACAGCCCTAGTCTTATATACTGACTACCCAATTCTAGTAAAATTGTTCAAAATTTTCAATTAAATAAACGCAAAATCATGTTTATACATATTTATGAACGATAAAACTAGGTTTTAACACCGAAATTATTGTTACCTCGGAAAGGACATAAATTGAGAAACAAACCAAAATGTTAAAATTCATTTAAAATGGAATAGATGACGATAAAAAGGAAAATAAAAGCCAAGTGTGGGAAAATTTACCAAGTTATCTTAAACATATGTCACATATTTTTGTAACAAATAACTGAAAATACTTTTGCTTTGGACTAAACTAAACTGTTTTACCCGATGAAAGAAAAGAAAAGATGGATCTACACGATGAATCAATTCCATCATTAAAAGGAAGTAAAGTCTTCTGAAAAAGACACGCGCTTCTTGATTTAGGTTAAGAATTTGTCGTCCAGAACAGCTGTAGGTTGACGAAAAATCTAGAAAAGTCATCACTAAAATCAGCAGGAAATCCACGGACCTCAGCATTAAACAGGGTCGCCAAGTGGTCAGATTTATCCTAACCATGAGAAGGATTTATCTCGTAAAATGGGGGGGGGGGGCACCATGTGTAGTGACCCAAACTTTTCCATGTTTATATATATTAATTGAGATTGATATTTACATGATTAAATGTTTCCAATATGTTAAGCAATCAAACTTGTTAAGACTTGATTAATTGAAATATGTTTCATATAGACAATTGACCACCCAAGTTGACCGGTGATTCACGAACGTTAAAACTTGTAAAAACTATATGATGACATATATATGGATATATATATAGTTAACATGATACTATGATAAGTAAACATATCATTAAGTATATTAACAATGAACTACATATGTAAAAACAAGACTACTAACTTAATGATTTTTAAACGAGACATATATGTAACGATTATCGTTGTAAAGACATTTAATGTATATATATCATATTAAGAGATATTCATACATGATAATATCATGATAATATAATAATTTAAAATCTCATTTGATATTATAAACATTGGGTTAACAACATTTAACAAGATCGTTAACCTAAAGGTTTCAAAACAACACTTACATGTAACGACTAACGATGACTTAACGACTCAGTTAAAATGTATATACATGTAGTGTTTTAATATGTATTTATACACTTTTGAAAGACTTCAATACACTTATCAAAATACTTCTACTTAACAAAAATGCTTACAATTACATCCTCGTTCAGTTTCATCAACAATTCTACTCGTATGCACCCGTATTCGTACTCGTACAATACACAGCTTTTAGATGTATGTACTATTGGTATATACACTCCAATGATCAGCTCTTAGCAGCCCATGTGAGTCACCTAACACATGTGGGAACCATCATTTGGCAACTAGCATGAAATATCTCATAAAATTACAAAAATATGAGTAATCATTCATGACTTATTTACATGAAAACAAAATTACATATCCTTTATATCTAATCCATACACCAACGACCAAAAACACCTACAAACACTTTCATTCTTCAATTTTCTTCATCTAATTGATCTCTCTCAAGTTCTATCTTCAAGTTCTAAGTGTTCTTCATAAATTCCAAAAGTTCTAGTTTCATAAAATCAAGAATACTTTCAAGTTTGCTAGCTCACTTCCAATCTTGTAAGGTGATCATCCAACCTCAAGAAATCTTTGTTTATTACAGTAGGTTATCATTCTAATACAAGGTAATAATCATATTCAAACTTTGGTTCAATTTCTATAACTATAACAATCTTATTTCAAGTGATGATCTTACTTGAACTTGTTTTCGTGTCATGATTCTGCTTCAAGAACTTCGAGCCATCCAAGGATCCATTGAAGCTAGATCCATTTTTCTCTTTTCCAGTAGGTTTATCCAAGGAACTTAAGGTAGTAATGATGTTCATAACATCATTCGATTCATACATATAAAGCTATCTTATTCGAAGGTTTAAACTTGTAATCACTAGAACATAGTTTAGTTAATTCTGAACTTGTTCGCAAACAAAAGTTAATCCTTCTAATTTGACTTTTAAAATCAACTAAACACATGTTCTATATCTATATGATATGCTAACTTAATGATTTAAAACCTGGAAACACGAAAAACACCGTAAAACCGGATTTACGCCGTCGTAGTAACACCGCGGGCTGTTTTGGGTTAGTTAATTAAAAACTATGATAAACTTTGATTTAAAAGTTGTTATTCTGAGAAAATGATTTTTATTATGAACATGAAACTATATCCAAAAATTATGGTTAAACTCAAAGTGGAAGTATGTTTTCTAAAATGGTCATCTAGACGTCGTTCTTTCGACTGAAATGACTACCTTTACAAAAACGACTTGTAACTTATTTTTCCGACTATAAACCTATACTTTTTATGTTTAGATTCATAAAATAGAGTTCAATATGAAACCATAGCAATTTGATTCACTCAAAACGGATTTAAAATGAAGAAGTTATGGGTAAAACAAGATTGGATAATTTTTCTCATTTTAGCTACGTGAAAATTGGTAACAAATCTATTCCAACCATAACTTAATCAACTTGTATTGTATATTATGTAATCTTGAGATACCATAGACACGTATACAATGTTTCGACCTATCATGTCGACACATCTATATATATTTCGGAACAACCATAGACACTCTATATGTGAATGTTGGAGTTAGCTATACAGGGTTGAGGTTGATTCCAAAATATATATAGTTTGAGTTGTGATCAATACTGAGATACGTATACACTGGGTCGTGGATTGATTCAAGATAATATTTATCGATTTATTTCTGTACATGTAACTGTGGACAACTAGTTGTAGGTTACTAACGAGGACAGCTGACTTAATAAACTTAAAACATCAAAATATATTAAAAGTGTTGTAAATATATTTTGAACATACTTTTATATATATGTATATATTGTTATAGGTTCGTGAATCAACCAGTGGCCAAGTCTTACTTCCCGACGAAGTAAAAATCCGTGAATGTGAGTTATAGTCCCACTTTTAAAATCTAATATTTTTGGGATGAGAATACATGCAGGTTTTATAAATGATTTACAAAATAGACACAAGTACGTGAAACTACATTCTATGGTTGAATTATCGAAATCGAATATGCCCCTTTTTATTAAGTCTGGTAATCTAAGAATTAGGGAACAGATACCCTAATTGACGCGAATCCTAAAGATAGATCTATTGGGCTTAACAAACCCCATCCAAAGTACCGGATGCTTTAGTACTTCGAAATTTATATCATATCCGAAGGGTGTCCCGGAATGATGGGGATATTCTTATATATGCATCTTGTTAATGTCGGTTACCAGGTGTTCACCATATGAATGATTTTTATCTCTATGTATGGGATGTGTATTGAAATATGAAATCTTGTGGTCTATTATTATGATTTGATATATATAGGTTAAACCTATAACTCACCAACATTTTTGTTGACGTTTTAAGCATGTTTATTCTCAGGTGATTATTAAGAGCTTCTGCTGTCGCATACTTAAATAAGGACGAGATTTGGAGTCCATGCTTTTATGATATTGTGTAAAAACTGCATTCAAGAAACTTATTTTGTTGTAACATATTTGTATTGTAAACCATTATGTAATGGTCGTGTGTAAACAGGATATTTTAGATTATCATTATTTGATAATCTACGTAAAGCTTTTTAAACCTTTATTGATGAAATAAAGGTTATGGTTTGTTTTAAAATGAATGCAGTCTTTGAAAAACGTCTCATATAGAGGTCAAAACCTCGCAACGAAATCAGTTAATATGGAACGTTTTTAATCAATAAGAACGGGACATTTCAGTTGGTATCAGAGCGTTGGTCTTAGAGAACCAGAATTTTGCATTAGTGTGTCTTATCGAGTTTGTTAGGATGCATTAGTGAGTCTGGACTTCGACCGTGTTTACTTGAAAAATGATTGCTTAACAAATTTTGTTGGAAACTATATATTTTTTTAACATGTGAATATTATGTGATATATTAATCTCTTAACGCGTTTGATATTATGTGATAGATGTCTACCTCTAGAACAAGTCCCATTGACTCACCTAATAATAATGAAGAGTCAAATGTAAATTGGAATGATTCGTGGACTGATTCACAAGTTCCCAAAGAGGAACCGGAAGAAGAGAATCGGAACCGGAAGAAGAATCGGAACCAGATGAAGAAATAGAACCGGTGGGGGAAATAATAAAACGGTTAAGTAAAAGAAAATCCTCAACCAACCGACCAAGGTTAATTATGGTCAATGGTGTTTCCGCCAAGGAAGCAAAATATTGGGAGGATTACCAATTCTCCGATGAATCGGATTCCGACGAGAATTCCGATGATGTTATAGAAATTACCCCAACTGAATTTAAAAAGGCAAAAGAAAATAATAAGGGAAAGGGCATAAAAATAGAGAAATCTAATTCCAACCCCGATGAACTTTATATGTATCGTCAACCCCCGAAGTCCTTAAGTTGTAACAATGACCCGGGAACCTCTAAACCACCAGGTTTTTCTAAACCAATGTGGAAAATTACGGCTCGTATTAGGGGAACATCATATATCCCTAGAAACTTGGCAAAACGAACCAAAACCGAAGAAGAAGAAACAAGCGAGTCGGAATAAGATAGTTGTATTCGTGTGGTGTAATATATGTAATATAGTGTGCTTATGCTTTATGAGATATGTAAAAATTGCTTGTATTAATAAGTATTTTTTTTATGAATCTAACTCTTGTCTATTTTACAGTATAAAAACACAAAATGGATAGACAACCCAATATTTTAAGAGACCTACCCGGAGACATGATTGATGAAATCTTGTCTAGAGTCGGTCAGAATTCTTCGGCACAACTATTTAAGGCGAGATCAGTTTGTAAGACATTCGAAGAACGTTCCAAGAATGTCTTGGTTTATAAGAGACTTTCGTTTGAAAGATGGGGGATATCACATTGGGAAACCCATAAGTTACGATGTGTTTACTTTGACGCATATATTGCAGGGAACCCAAATGCTATTTTACGCAACGGGTTAAGAAATTATTTTGACTCAATATATCCGAATATTGGACTTCGTGATATAGAAAAAATGGCTAACATGCAACATAAAGAAGCATGTTATGCTTACGGATTAGTAATGTTCGCTTCTCACCAAAGTGAGAACAAGAACATCGGGCTACAACTATTAAACAAAACGTTTCCACAAGTGACGGAGTCGGTAATTGGGGTAAGAAATGAGGTTTTTAGATTATTACGGGACTGTTGGACATTACGTAACCCTCGTCCCTTTGACGACGTTACAACACGCTGTCTTATCAACGGCCATAACGGTTATGTTCCACAAGACCAAGGATGGGAAGTAGTCCTAGTAAAACCAGAATGCATGACTTGTTTCTGGACATATGAATTACGTGTATTTATTGCCTTTGCTGAACGACTTGTGTACTAGCTAGAATTATCTTCACAACTATCTTGTATCAAAGTTATTGTGTGCTATATTTCATGCTTTATGTAAAATAAGCGGTATTGTAAGTTTGTAAAATATTGTATAAAAGTTTGAACGCGAAATATTATTATAATCAGTTTTTCATATAGAATTGTAGTAGTTGAATTGTATATTAGCTACTAAGTATGAACTTAACGGGTAGGTACTACCCGAATTTAAACTTATAAAACGCTAATATGAAGAAAAAGCTTTTATAAATGAGTTCATATTATGCTACGAAATACTATTAACTACTCTTAATATTCTGTATGATTAACTTGTTCCATTGGACTATTTTGAAGGAAATGGCACCGACTACTCGACATACCGTGAATATGAATGAAGAGGAATTCCGTACTTTTCTAGCTTCAAACATAGCCGCAGTACAGGCTGCGCTACATACCAACAATAACCTTGGATCTAGCAGTACAGGAAATCGTGTAGGATGCACCTACAAAGAATTCACTGCCTGCAAACCTTTGGAATTTGATGGAATCGAAGGACCGATCGGATTGAAACGGTGGACCGAGAAGGTCGAATCGGTGTTTGCCATAAGTAAGTGTACTGAAGAGGACAAAGTAAAGTACGCTACGCATACCTTCACAGGTTCTGCGTTAACATGGTGGAATACCTATCTAGAGCAAGTGGGACAAGACGATGCGTACGCACTACCGTGGTCAGCATTCAAGCACTTGATGAACGAGAAGTACCGTCCCAGAACCGAGGTCAATAAGCTCAAGACAGAACTTAGAGGGTTACGAACCCAAGGATTTGATATTACCACGTACGAAAGACGATTCACAGAATTATGCCTATTGTGTCCGGGAGTGTTCGAAGATGAGGAAGAGAAGATTGACGCGTTTGTGAAAGGATTACCGGAAAGAATCCAAGAAGATATAAGTTCACACGAGCCCGCCTCCATACAACAGGCATGTAGAATGGCTCACAAACTAGTGAACCAGATTGAAGAAAGAATTAAAGAATAGACTGCTGAAGAGGCCAATGTGAAGCAAGTCAAAAGAAAGTGGGAGGAAAACGGTGATAAGAATCACCAATACAACAACAACAGCAATTACAACAATAATCGCAACAATTATCCCAACAATCGCAACATCAATCGCAACTACAACAAACGGCCCAACAACAACAACAACAACAACAACAACAATAACAACAACAACAATAGCAACTACAACAATCATCCCAACAACAATAATAACCGCAACAACAACAACAATCAGAAGCAGCTATGCCAAAGGTGTGAAAAGTATCACTCGGGGTTCTGCACCAAATTTTGCAACAAGTGTAAAAGAAATGGTCATAGCGCGGCGAAGTGTGAGGTCTACGGACCAGGGGTTAATAGAACGAAAGGAACAAATGGTGTCGGAACGAGTAATGGCGGAGCAAGTAGTGTCGGAGCAAGTTATGCCAATGTAGTTTGTTATAAATGCGGAAAACCAGGCCACATTATTAGAAATTGCCCGAACCAGGAGAACACGAATGGACAAGACCGCGGAAGAGTTTTCAATATTAATGCGGCAGAGGCACAGGAAGACCCGGAGCTTGTTACGGGTACGTTTCTTATTGACAATAAATCTGCTTACGTTTTATTTGATTCGGGTGCGGATAAAAGCTATATGAGTAGAGATTTTTGTGCTAAATTAAGTTGTCCATTGACGCCTTTGGATAGTAAATTTTTACTCGAATTAGCAAATGGTAAATTAATTTCAGCAGATAATATATGTCGGAATCGAGAAATTAAACTGGTTAGCGAAACATTTAAGATTGATTTGATACCAGTAGAGTTAGGGAGTTTTGATGTGATAATCGGTATGGACTGGTTGAAAGAAGTGAAAGCAGAGATCGTTTGTTACAAAAATGCAATTCGCATTATACGAGAAAAAGGAAAACCCTTAATGGTGTACGGAGAAAAGGGCAACACGAAGCTACATCTTATTAGTAATTTGAAGGCACAAAAACTAATAAGAAAAGGTTGCTATGCTGTTCTAGCACACGTCGAGAAAGTACAAACTGAAGAAAAGAGCATCAATGATGTTCCCATCGCAAAAGAATTTCCCGATGTATTCCCGAAAGAATTACCGGGATTACCCCCACATCGATCCGTTGAATTTCAAATAGATCTTGTACCAGGAGCTGCACCAATAGCTCGTGCTCCTTACAGACTCGCACCCAGCGAGATGAAAGAACTACAAAGCCAATTACAAGAACTTTTAGAGCGTGGTTTCATTCGACCAAGCACATCACCGTGGGGAGCTCCTGTTTTGTTTGTCAAGAAGAAAGATGGTACATTCAGGTTGTGTATCGACTACCGAGAGTTGAACAAACTTACCATCAAGAACCGCTACCCACTACCGAGAATCGATGACTTATTTGATCAACTACAAGGCTCGTCTGTTTATTCAAAGATTGACTTACGTTCCGGGTATCATCAAATGCGGGTGAAAGAAGATGATATTCCAAAGACTGCTTTCAGAACACGTTACGGTCATTATGAGTTTATGGTCTTGCCGTTTGGTTTAACTAATGCACCAGCTGTGTTCATGGACCTTATGAACCAAGTGTGTGGACCATACCTTGACAAGTTTGTCATTGTTTTCATTGATGACATACTTATTTACTCAAAGAATGACCAAGAACACGGTGAACATTTGAGAAAGGTGTTAGAAGTATTGAGGAAGGAAGAATTGTACGCTAATTTTTCAAAGTGTGCATTTTGGTTGGAAGAAGTTCAATTCCTCGGTCACATAGTGAACAAAGAAGGTATTAAGGTGGATCCGGCAAAGATAGAAACTGTTGAAAAGTGGGAAACCCCGAAAACTCCGAAACACATACGCCAGTTTTTAGGACTAGCTGGTTACTACAGAAGGTTCATCCAAGACTTTTCCAGAATAGCAAAACCCTTGACTGCATTAACGCATAAAGGGAAGAAATTTGAATGGAATGATGAACAAGAGAAAGCGTTTCAGTTATTGAAGAAAAAGCTAACTACGGCACCTATATTGTCATTGCCTGAAGGGAATGATGATTTTGTGATTTATTGTGACGCATCAAAGCAAGGTCTCGGTTGTGTATTAATGCAACGAACGAAGGTGATTGCTTATGCGTCTAGACAATTGAAGATTCACGAACAAAATTATACGACGCATGATTTGGAATTAGGCGCGGTTGTTTTTGCATTAAAGACTTGGAGGCACTACTTATATGGGGTTAAAAGTATTATATATACCGACCACAAAAGTCTTCAACACATATTTAATCAGAAACAACTGAATATGAGGTAGCGTAGGTGGATTGAATTATTGAATGATTACGACTTTGAGATTCGTTACCACCCGGGGAAGGCAAATGTGGTAGCCGATGCCTTGAGCAGGAAGGACAGAGAACCCATTCGAGTAAAATCTATGAATATAATGATTCATAATAACCTTACTACTCAAATAAAGGAGGCGCAACAAGGAGTTTTAAAAGAGGGAAATTTAAAGGATGAAATACCCAAAGGATCGGAGAAGCATCTTAATATTCGGGAAGACGGAACCCGGTATAGGGCTGAAAGGATTTGGGTACCAAAATTTGGAGATATGAGAGAAATGGTACTTAGAGAAGCTCATAAAACCAGATACTCAATACATCCTGGAACGGGGAAGATGTACAAAGATCTCAAGAAACATTTTTGGTGGCCGGGTATGAAAGCCGATGTTGCTAAATACGTAGGAGAATGTTTGACGTGTTCTAAGGTCAAAGCTGAGCATCAGAAACCATCAGGTCTACTTCAACAACCCGAAATCCCGGAATGGAAATGGGAAAACATTACCATGGATTTCATCACTAAATTGCCAAGGACTGCAAGTGGTTTTGATACTATTTGGGTAATAGTTGATCGTCTCACCAAATCAGCACACTTCCTGCCAATAAGAGAAGATGACAAGATGGAGAAGTTAGCACGACTGTATTTGAAGGAAGTCATCTCCAGACATGGAATACCAATCTCTATTATCTCTGATAGGGATGGCAGATTTATTTCAAGATTCTGGCAGACATTACAGCAAGCATTAGGAACTCGTCTAGACATGAGTACTGCCTATCATCCACAAACTGATGGGCAGAGCGAAAGGACGATACAAACGCTTGAAGACATGCTACGAGCATGTGTTATTGATTTCGGAAACAGTTGGGATCGACATCTACCGTTAGTAGAATTTTCCTACAACAACAGCTACCATTCAAGCATTGAGATGGCGCCGTTTGAAGCACTTTATGGTAGAAAGTGCAGGTCTCCGATTTGTTGGAGTGAAGTGGGGGATAGACAGATTACGGGTCCGGAGATTATACAAGAAACTACCGAGAAGATCATCCAAATTCAACAACGGTTGAAAACCGCCCAAAGTCGACAAAAGAGCTACGCTGACATTAAAAGAAAAGATATAGAATTTGAAATTGGAGAGATGGTCATGCTTAAAGTTGCACCTTGGAAAGGCGTTGTTCGATTTGGTAAACGAGGGAAATTAAATCCAAGGTATATTGGACCATTCAAGATTATTGATCGTGTCGGACCAGTAGCTTACCGACTTGAGTTACCTCAACAACTCGCGGCTGTACATAACACTTTCCACGTCTCAAATTTGAAGAAATGTTTTGCTAAAGAAGATCTCACTATTCCGTTAGATGAAATCCAAATCAACGAAAAACTTCAATTCATCGAAGAACCCGTCGAAATAATGGATCGTGAGGTTAAAAGACTTAAGCAAAACAAGATACCAATTGTTAAGGTTCAATGGAATGCTCGTAGAGGACCCGAGTTCACCTGGGAGCGTGAAGATCAGATGAAGAAGAAATACCCACATCTATTTCCAGAAGATTCGTCAACACCTTCAACAGCTTAAAATTTCGGGACGAAATTTATTTAACGGGTAGGTACTGTAGTGACCCGAACTTTTCCATGTTTATATATATTAATTGAGATTGATATTTACATGATTAAATGTTTCCAATATGTTAAGCAATCAAACTTGTTAAGACTTGATTAATTGAAATATGTTTCATATAGACAATTGACCACCCAAGTTGACCGGTGATTCACGAACGTTAAAACTTGTAAAAACTATATGATGACATATATATGGATATATATATATATAGTTAACATGATACTATGATAATTAAACATATCATTAAGTATATTAACAATGAACTACATATGTAAAAACAAGACTACTAACTTAATGATTTTTAAACGAGACATATATGTAACGATTATCGTTGTAAAGACATTTAATGTATATATATCATATTAAGAGATATTCATACATGATAATATCATGATAATATAATAATTTAAAATCTCATTTGATATTATAAACATTGGGTTAACAACATTTAACAAGATCGTTAACCTAAAGGTTTCAAAACAACACTTACATGTAACGACTAACGATGACTTAACGACTCAGTTAAAATGTATATACATGTAGTGTTTTAATATGTATTTATACACTTTTGAAAGACTTCAATACACTTATCAAAATACTTCTACTTAACAAAAATGCTTACAATTACATCCTCGTTCAGTTTCATCAACAATTCTACTCGTATGCACCCGTATTCGTACTCGTACAATACACAGCTTTTAGATGTATGTACTATTGGTATATACACTCCAATGATCAGCTCTTAGCAGCCCATGTGAGTCACCTAACACATGTGGGAACCATAATTTGGCAACTAGCATGAAATATCTCATAAAATTACAAAAATATGAGTAATCATTCATGACTTATTTACATGAAAACAAAATTACATATCCTTTATATCTAATCCATACACCAACGACCAAAAACACCTACAAACACTTTCATTCTTCAATTTTCTTCATCTAATTGATCTCTCTCAAGTTCTATCTTCAAGTTCTAAGTGTTCTTCATAAATTCCAAAAGTTCTAGTTTCATAAAATCAAGAATACTTTCAAGTTTGCTAGCTCACTTCCAATCTTGTAAGGTGATCATCCAACCTCAAGAAATCTTTATTTCTTACAGTAGGTTATCATTCTAATACAAGGTAATAATCATATTCAAACTTTGGTTCAATTTCTATAACTATAACAATCTTATTTCAAGTGATGATCTTACTTGAACTTGTTTTCGTGTCATGATTCTGCTTCAAGAACTTCGAGCCATCCAAGGATCCATTGAAGCTAGATCCATTTTTCTCTTTTCCAGTAGGTTTATCCAAGGAACTTAAGGTAGTAATGATGTTCATAACATCATTCGATTCATACATATAAAGCTATCTTATTCGAAGGTTTAAACTTGTAATCACTAGAACATAGTTTAGTTAATTCTAAACTTGTTCGCAAACAAAAGTTAATCCTTCTAACTTGACTTTTAAAATCAACTAAACACATGTTCTATATCTATATGATATGCTAACTTAATGATTTAAAACCTGGAAACACGAAAAACACCGTAAAACCGGATTTACGCCGTCGTAGTAACACCGCGGGCTGTTTTGGGTTAGTTAATTAAAAACTATGATAAACTTTGATTTAAAAGTTGTTATTCTGAGAAAATGATTTTTATTATGAACATGAAAATATATCCAAAAATTATGGTTAAACTCAAAGTGGAAGTATGTTTTCTAAAATGGTCATCTAGACGTCGTTCTTTCGACTGAAATGACTACCTTTACAAAAACGACTTGTAACTTATTTTTCCGACTATAAACCTATACTTTTTCTGTTTAGATTCATAAAATAGAGTTCAATATGAAACCATAGCAATTTGATTCACTCAAAACGGATTTAAAATGAAGAAGTTATGGGTAAAACAAGATTGGATAATTTTTCTCATTTTAGCTACGTGAAAATTGGTAACAAATCTATTCCAACCATAACTTAATCAACTTGTATTGTATATTATGTAATCTTGAGATACCATAGACACGTATACAATGTTTCGACCTATCATGTTGACACATCTATATATATTTCGGAACAACCATAGACACTCTATATGTGAATGTTGGAGTTAGCTATACAGGGTTGAGGTTGATTCCAAAATATATATAGTTTGAGTTGTGATCAATACTGAGATACGTATACACTAGGTCGTGGATTGATTCAAGATAATATTTATCGATTTATTTCTGTACATCTAACTGTGGACAACTAGTTGTAGGTTACTAACGAGGACAGCTGACTTAATAAACTTAAAACATCAAAATATATTAAAAGTGTTGTAAATATATTTTGAACATACTTTGATATATATGTATATATTGTTATAGGTTCGTGAATCAACCAGTGGCCAAGTCTTACTTCCCGACGAAGTAAAAATCTGTGAATGTGAGTTATAGTCCCACTTTTAAAATCTAATATTTTTGGGATGAGAATACATGCAGGTTTTATAAATGATTTACAAAATAGACACAAGTACGTGAAACTACATTCTATGGTTGAATTATCGAAATCGAATATGCCCCTTTTTATTAAGTCTGGTAATCTAAGAATTAGGGAACAGACACCCTAATTGACGCGAATCCTAAAGATAGATCTATTGGGCTTAACAAACCCCATCCAAAGTACCGGATGCTTTAGTACTTCGAAATTTATATCATATCCGAAGGGTGTCCCGGAATGATGGGGATATTCTTATATATGCATCTTGTTAATGTCGGTTACCAGGTGTTCACCATATGAATGATTTTTATCTCTATGTATGGGATGTGTATTGAAATATGAAATCTTGTGGTCTATTATTATGATTTGATATATATAGGTTAAACCTATAACTCACCAACATTTTTGTTGACGTTTTAAGCATGTTTATTCTCAGGTGATTATTAAGAGCTTCCGCTGTCGCATACTTAAATAAGGACGAGATTTGGAGTCCATGCTTGTATGATATTGTGTAAAAACTGCATTCAAGAAACTTATTTTGTTGTAACATATTTGTATTGTAAACCATTATGTAATGGTCGTGTGTAAACAGGATATTTTAGATTATCATTATTTGATAATCTACGTAAAGCTTTTTAAACCTTTATTGATGAAATAAAGGTTATGGTTTGTTTTAAAATGAATGCAGTCTTTGAAAAACTTCTCATATAGAGGTCAAAACCTCGCAACGAAATCAGTTAATATGGAACGTTTTTAATCAATAAGAACGGGACATTTCACCATGCAAATTAGCTGGATAAGACTAATGAATCAGATCCCCAGAAAGGATAATCTCCTAAAAGATTAAAAATCAGCTTTTAAGCCTGATATTACTCAATCCTTGAGATTGACCTTAAAGATTGAGAATTACAAACTCATGGAATTCAATGATATCTAAACTCGAGCTTAAACGAGAAAATATTTTGATCAAAATTACAAACCGATTTGTTTTTTGAAAACCCTATTTTCAATGCGTTCATTACCATTGAACGTAAAATCCTAGGAATTCACCTGGAATTCATTAGGTCACCTGAACCAAATCGGGT
This sequence comes from Rutidosis leptorrhynchoides, assembly GCF_046630445.1. Classification (NCBI taxonomy): domain Eukaryota; kingdom Viridiplantae; phylum Streptophyta; class Magnoliopsida; order Asterales; family Asteraceae; genus Rutidosis; species Rutidosis leptorrhynchoides. The sequence goes on from NC_092335.1 coordinate 199,877,329, forward strand.
GTCAACCGTAAGAACGGTGGTTGCATAGTGGTCAAAGACAGGACCTTGTGCCAGACCGAAAAATCATAAGGGTGAGCTTTACTATTGCTCCTACCAAGGATAGTAATTGCGTCCGACACGTTATAGACCATAATCAAATGCATGTCATTAGACATTGCCTTAACAGTTGCTTGTTCAACGCTTTCCTTTACAACCGGACGGTAGTTTACCGAAAGGTAATATACGTGACAAGTAAACTGGACGTGTTGCTTTCCAAATACAAGGTTAGCAAGTGGGTGACACAAAACCATAAGTTTTGAGCTAAAATTTTCAAATCTGAAACCCACCAAACCCACAAAAATATTTTGCAAACACCGGTAAAGGGTTATTCCGGAAAACTTATCTAGGGTAAAAACTAGATTTAATTTTCAAAAGATCAAATGTTTTCATAAAGATCCAATTTCCTTAATGGATCTAAATTTTTATAGTCATGTGGGACTGTAAACCATATCGTTACTACCATTGTTTATACCGCCGTAAAGAAATCACTGATATACAAAGTGTGAAGAATAAAGAAGTGATTCTAGTATTTCAAGACGATATTGCTTGAGGACAAGCAACGCTTAAGTGTGGGAATATTTGATAATGCTAAAAACGAACATATATTTCATTGCATTATTCCTCAAGAAAGACAAGCTTTTAGTTGCAATTGTTCTATTTACAAGTGATATTCGTTTAAATAATAAAAGGTGAAGACAAAAGACAGATTCGACGAATTAAAGACGCAAACGACCAAAAAGCTCAAAAGTACAAAAGACAATCAAAGAGGTTCCAATTATTGATAAGAAACGTCTCGAAATTACAAGAGTACAAGATTCAAAATGCAAAGTACAAGATATTAAATTGTACGCAAGGACGTTCGAAAATCCGGAACCGGGACCAGAGTCAACTCTCAACGCTCGACGCAACGGACTAAAAATTACAAGTCAACTATGCACATAAATATAATATAATATTTAAATAATTCTTATAATTATTTAATATATTATATTTATTTATAAAACCGTCGGTAAACAAAGAGCCAAACTCGTGTGAGCTGTAAAAGCAAACTCCGTGACTCGCGGAGTTTGAAGGCCAAAAAGGCCGCGAGTCTCGGAGGCCCAAACTCTGAAAATCCCTATAAAAGTAAACGAATTCTGATCGCAAAAATCATCCTTTTTTCCTTCTTCTCTCAATATATACGTAATATATATTTATAATTTATATTTTAATTTTAATTTTAATTTTAAATCCTAATAATAAGGGTATGTTAGCGAATATTGTAAGGGTGTAAGTCGAAATTCTGTCCGTGTAACGCTACGCTATTTTTAATCATTGTAAGTTATGTTCAACCTTTTTATATTAATGTCTCGTAGCTAAGTTATTATTATGCTTATTTAATCCGAAGTAATCATGATGTTGGGCTAATTACTAAAATTGGGTAATTGGGCTTTGTACCATAATTGGGGTTTGGACAAAAGAACGACACTTGTGGAAATTAGACTATGAGCTATTAATGGGTTTTATATTAACTAAACAATACCTTGTTAATTTAATATACAAACTTATAATTAGACGTATTTATATATAACCACATACGCTTGACTGGGTACGGTGGGCGGGATATCTATAAATACCAATAATTATTCATTTTACCGGACACGGAACTGGATTAATAGTTAATAGACTTGTTGAAACAGGGGTGAATTACATTCAAGGGTAATTGGTGTAATTGTTAACAAAGTAGTAAAACCTTGGTTTACACGCAGTCGATAACCTGGTGTATTCATTAAACAAAGTATTAAAACCTTGTTACAATTCGAATCCCCAATTAGTTGGAATATTTGACTTCGGGAATAAGATTAATTTGACGAAGGCTTTCGCTCTTTATATTTATGACTGATGGACTATTATGGATAAATCCGTATGGACATATTAAATAATCCAGGACAAAGGACAATTAACCCATGGGCATAAAACTAAAATGAACACGTCAAACATCATGATTACGGAAGTTTAAATAAGCATAATTATTTTATTTCATATTTAATTTCCTTTATTTTATATTTAATTGCACTTCTAATTATCGCATTTTTATTGTTATTGTATTTAATTGCACTTTTAATTATCGTACTTTTTAATTATCGCAAGTTTATTTTATCGCACTTTTATTATTCGCAATTTCATTATTGTTATTTACTTTACGCTTTAATTTAAGTCTTGTATTTATATTTATTATTTTACATTTGATTTTAACTGCGACTAAAGTTTTAAAATCGACAAACCGGTCATTAAACGGTAAAAACTCCCCCTTTATAATAATAATATTACTTATATATATATTTGTATTTTTATAAAAGTAAACTAATATAGCGTTAAGCTTTGCTTAAAAAGATTCCCTGTGGAACGAATCGGACTTACTAAAAACTACACTACTGTACGATTAGGTACACTGCCTATAAGTGTTGTAGCAAGGTTTAAGTATATCCATTCTCTAAATAAATAAATATCTTGTGTAAAATTGTATCGTATTTAATAGTATTTCCTTGTAAAATTTAATAGTATTTTGTACCCCTTTGCTTTAACATCAGTATCCAGGTAGACCCGGCAAAGATCGAAACCGTTAAAAAGTGGGAAACCCCAAAAACTCCGAAGCATATACGTCAATTTTTAGGATTGGCTGGTTACTACAGAAGATTCATCCAAGATTTCTCCAAAATAGCAAAACCCTTGACTGCATTAACGCATAAAGGGAAGAAATTTGAATGGAAGGATGAACAAGAGAAGGCGTTTCAATTATTGTAGAAAAAGCTAACTACGGCACCTATATTGTCATTGCCTGAAGGGAATGATGATTTTGTGATTTATTGTGATGCATCAAAGCAAGGTCTCGGTTGTGTATTAATGCAACGGACGAAGGTGATTGCTTATGCGTCTAGACAATTGAAGATTCACGAGCAAAATTATTCGACGCATGATTTGGAATTAGGCGCGGTTGTTTTTGCATTAAAGACTTGGAGGCACTATTTATATGGGATCAAAAGTATTATATATACCGACCACAAAAGTCTTCAACACATATTTAATCAGAAACAACTGAATATGAGGCAGCGTAGGTGGATTGAATTGTTGAATGATTACGACTTTGAGATTCGTTACCACCCGGGGAAGGCAAATGTGGTAGCCAACGCCTTGAGCAGAAAGGACAGAGAACCCATTCGAGTAAAATCTATGAATATAATGATTCACACTAACCTTACTACTCAAATAAAGGAGGCGCAACAAGGGGTTTTAAAAGAGGGAAATTTAAAGGATGAAATACCTAAAGGATCGGAGAAGCATCTTAATATTCGGGAAGACGGAACCCGGTATAGGGCTGAAAGAATTTGGGTACCAAAATTTGGAGATATGAGAGAAATGGTACTTAGAGAAGCTCATAAAATTAGATACTCAATACATCCTGGAACGGGGAAGATGTACAAGGATCTTAAGAAACATTTTTGGTGGCCAGGTATGAAAGCTGATATTGCTAAATATGTAGGAGAATGTTTGACGTGTTCTAAGGTCAAAGCTGAACATCAGAAACCATCAGGTCTACTACAACAACCTGAAATCCCGGAATGCAAATGGGAAAACATTACCATGGATTTCATTACTAAATTGCCAAGGACTGCAAGTGGTTATGATACTATTTGGGTAATAGTTGATCGTCTCACCAAGTCAGCACACTTTCTGCCAATAAGAGAAGATGACAAGATGGAGAAGTTAGCACGACTGTATTTGAAGGAAGTCGTCTCCAAACATGGAATACCAATCTCTATTATCTTTGATAGGGATGGCAGATTTATTTCAAGATTCTGGCAGACATTACAGCAAGCATTAGGAACTCGTCTAGACATGAGTACTGCCTATCATCCACAAACTGATGGGCAGTGCGAAAGGATGATACAAATGTTTGAAGATATGCTACGAGCATGTGTTATTGATTTCGGAAACAGTTGGGATCGACATCTACCGTTAGCAGAATTTTCCTACAACAACAGCTATCATTCAAGCATTGAGATGGCGCCGTTTGAAGCACTTTATGGTAGAAAGTGCAGGTCTCCGATTTGTTGAAGTGAAGTGGGGGATAGACAGATTACGGGTCCGGAGATAATACAAGAAACTACCGAGAAGATCATCCAAATTCAACAACGGTTGAAAATCGCCCAAAGTCGACAAAAGAGCTACGCCGACATTAAAAGAAAAGATATAGAATTTGAAATTGGAGAGATGATCATGCTTAAGGTTGCACCTTGGAAAGGTGTTATTCGATTTGGTAAACGAGGGAAATTAAATCCAAGGTATATTTGACCATTCAAGATTATTGATCGTGTCAGACCAGTAGCTTACCGACTTGAGTTACCTCAACAACACGCGGCTGTACATAACACTTTCCACGTCTCAAATTTGAAGAAATGTTTTGCTAAAGAAGATCTCACTATTCCGTTAGATGAAATCCAAATCAACGAAAAACTTCAATTCATCGAAGAACCCGTCGAAATAATGGATCGTGAGGTTAAAAGACTTAAGCAAAACAAGATACCAATTGTTAAGGTTCGATAAAATGCTTGTAGAGGGCCCGAGTTTACCTGGGAACGAGAAGATCAGATGAAGAAGAAATACCCGCATTTATTTCCAGAAGATACGTCAACACCTCCAACTGCTTAAAATTTCGGGACGAAATTTATTTAACGGGTAGGTACTGTAGTGACCCGAACTTTTCCAGGTTTATATATATATTAAATGAAATTGTTATTTACATGATTAAGTGTTTCTAACATGTTAAGCAATCAAACTTGTTAAGACTTGATTAATTGAAATAGGTTTCATATAGACAATTGACCACCCAAGTTGACCGGCGATTCACGAACGTTAAAACTTGTAAAAACTATATGATGACATATATATGGATATATATATATATATATATATATATATATATATATATATATATATATATATATATATATATATATATATATATATATATATATATATATATATATATATATATATATATATATATATATATATATATATATATATAGTTAACATGATATTATGATAAGTAAACATATCATTAAGTATATTATCAATGAACTATATATGTAAAAACAAGACTACTAACTTAATGATTTTGAAACGAGACATATATGTAACGATTATCGTTGTAACGACATTTAATGTATATATATCATATTAAGATATATTAATACATCATGATATCATGATAATGTAATAATTTAACATCTCATTTGATTTAATAAACAATGGGTTAACAACATTTAACAAGATCGTTAACCTAAAGGTTTCAAAACAACACTTACATGTAACGACTAACGATGACTTAACGACTCAGTTAAAATGTATATACATGTAGTGTTTTAATATGTATTCATACATTTTTGAAAGACTTCAAGACACTTATCAAAATACTTCTACTTAACAAAAATGCTTACAATTACATCTTCGTTCAGTTTCATCAACAATTCTACTCGTATGCACCCGTATTCGTACTCGTACAATACACAGCTTTTAGATGTATGTACTATTGGTATATACACTCCAATGATCAGCTCTTAGCAGCCCATGTGAGTTACCTAACACATGTGGGAACCATCATTTGGCAACTAGCATGAAATATCTCATAAAATTACAAAAATATGAGTAATCATTCATGACTTATTTACATGAAAACAAAATTACACATCCTTTATATCTAATCCATATACCAACGACCAAAAACACCTACAAACACTTTCATTCTTCAATTTTCTTCATCTAAGTGATCTCTCTCAAGTTCTATCTTCAAGTTCTAAGTGTTCTTCATAAATTCCATAAGTATAGTTTCATAAAAATCAAGAATACTTCCAAGTTTGCAAGTCTACTTCCAAGCTTTCTAATCCATTCCAAGTAATCATCTAAGATCAAGGAACCTTTTTTATTTACAGTAGGTTATCTTTCTAATTCAAGGTAATATTCATATTCAAACTTTGATTCAATTTCTACAACTATAACAATCTTATTTCGAGTGAAAATCTTACTTGAACTGTTTTCGTGTCATGATTCTGTTTCAAGAACTTTCAAGCCATCCAAGGATCCTTTAAAGCTAGATCCATTTTTCTCATTTCTAGTAGCTTTATCCAGAAAACTAGAGGTATTAATGATGTTCGTAACATCATTCGATTCATACATATAAAGCTATCTTATTCGAAGGTTTAAACTTGTAATCACTAGAACATAGTTTAGTTAATTCTAAACTTGTTCGCAAACAAAAGTTAATCCTTCTAACTTGACTTTTAAAATCAACTAAACACATGTTTTATATCTATATGATATTCTAACTTAATGATTTAAAACCTAGAAACACGAAGAACACTGTAAAATCGGACATACGCCGTCGTAGTAACACCGCGGGCTGTTTTGGGTTAGTTAATTAAAAACTATGATAAACTTTGATTTAAAAGTTGTTCTTCTGGGAAAATGATTTTTATTATGAACATGAAACTATATCCAAAAATCATGATTAAACTCAAAGTGGAAGTATGTTTTCTAAAATGGTCATCTAGACGTCGTTCTTTCGACTAAAATGACTACCTTTACAAAAATGACTTGTAACTTATATTTTCGACTATAAACCTATACTTTTTCTGTTTAGATTTATAAAATAGAGTTCAATATGAAACCATAGCAATTTGATTCACTCAAAACGGATTTAAAATGAAGAAGTTATGGGTAAAACAAGATTGGATAATTTTTCTTGTTGTAGCAACGTGAAAATTGGTAACAAATCTATATTAATCATATCCTAGCTAAATTATATTGTATTATACATGTATTCTAATATATTATGTAATCTTGGGATACCATAGACACGTATGCAAATGTTTTGACATATCATATCGACCCATGTGTATATATTATTTGGAACAACCATAGACACTCTATATGCAGTAATGTGGGAGTTAGCTATACAGGGTTGAGGTTGATTCCAAAAATATATATACTTTGAGTTGTGATCTAGCCTGAGACGTGTATACACTGGGTCGTGGATTGATTCAAGATAATATATATCGATTTATTTCTGTACATCTAATTATGGACAACTAGTTTTAGGTTACTAACAAGGACAGCTAACTTAATAAACTTAAAACAGTAAAAAGTATTAAAAATGTTGTAAATATATTTTGAACATACTTTGATATATATGTACATATTTATTATAGGTTCGTGAATCAACCAGTGGCCAAGTCTTACTTCCCGACGAAGTAAAAATCTGTGAAAGTGAGTTATAGTCCCACTTTTAAAATCTAATATTTTTGAGATGAGAATACATGTAGGTTTTATAAATGATTTACAAAATAGACACAAGTACGTGAAACTACATTCTATGGTTGAATTAGCGAAATCGAATATGCCCCTTTTTATTAAGTCTGGTAATCTAAGAATTAGGGAACAGACACCCTAATTGACGCGAATCCTAAAGATAGATCTATTGGGCCTAACAAACCCCATCCAAAGTACCGGATGCTTTAGTACTTCGAAATCTATATCATATCTGAAGGGTGTCCCGGAATGATGAGGATATTCTTATATATGCATCTTGTTAATATCGATTACCAGGTGTTCACCATATGAATGATTTTTATCTCTATGTATGGGATGTGTATTGAAATATGAATCTTGTGGTCTATTGTTATGATTTGATATATATAGGTTAAACCTATAACTCACCAACATTTTTGTTGACGTTTAAAGCATGTTTATTCTCAGGTGAATACTAAGAGCTTCCGATGTTGCATACTAAAATAAGGACAAGATTTGGAGTCCATGTTTGTATGATATTGTGTAAAAACTGCATTCAAGAAACATATGACGATGTAATATATTTATATTGTAAACCATTATGTAATGGTCGTGTGTAAACAATATATTTTGGATTATCCTTATTTGATAATCTACGTAATGCTTTTGAAACCTTTATTGATAAAATAAAGGTTATGGTTGTTTTAAAAATGAATGCAGTCTTTGAAAAACGTCTCATATAGAGGTCAAAACCTCGCAACGAAATCAATTAATATGGAACGTTTATAATCAATATGAATGGGACATTTCAATTTAGTGCCTGCTAAAGTCATTAAGGAATACCTTACTCTTTATTCTAAACCTTTACAGACAAATATTCATCATCATCCATCATTATTAGAAATTCTAAGATATTATCATATATTTCATTATAAATATCCGCAATATTTCTGAAGATATTTTCACAACTAATCTTATCTGAAGTCATTTATCTCTTTGCGCTATCAGTGTTACATCATGTAAGAAACTATTAGTTTCTATATTCTGTAAACTTTCGAGTTTAAACTATGAATGTTTTTGAAGTAGGAAGAAAACGAGAAAAATATTTTAAAACTTCATCTTTTCCATATATTCACTTTCTACACACGCTTTGACATGGTTTGATGAACTTAACCCGAATTCAATACATTCATGGGAGGAACTAGCCACCAAATTTCTAAACAAATTTTATCCACCCTCCCTACAAACCTGTTTAAGAAATGACATCACAAACTTTTCTCAAAAAGAAAACGAGTCATTGTGTCTAGCATGGAATAGAATAAAGATGATGCTTAAAAGATGTCCGAATCATTCGTTAAGTTAGACAGACACAATTTGTACGCTTTACAATGGTTTGACCAAGGATGATAAGTCTCTCCTAGACATGGCCTCGCAAGGCAATTTCATGTCCCGAACAGCAAATGAAGCATGGAATCTCTTGGATACAATAGCTGCACAACAGAATGACTGGAACAATGAAGCTGCTGAGAAGGATGACGTCTTCGCTCATACGGTAAAAATACTGGAAAGCAGGTTGCAAGATCTCACCCTCACTCTTCAAAGTTTACCAATTCCTAAAAACTTCGATGCTACTAGAACCAATCTAAGGTATCCTTACCCTAGATGGGCACATAAACAGAAAAATAGCTCGGACCATAATGTAATCTTCTCGTTACACAAACCTACTCTCCACTCTAAGAAAGTTTTAGTTGAATTTATGAAAAAGCAATACATGATAAACCTTCAAGTCATAGAATGTCAAAATAAGTTCGACACTTTGATAAAGACTTTTAAAGAATTAATCACCAATTTTTAGCTTACACTTAAATGTTTAACCACTAAAGTTGATATAGAGTGTAGTGAGTTTGATGCCCTAGTAATCACTAGAAGAGGGAAAGAAACAACTGTCAATATACCCATATAAGATTTTTCCGATAAGGGACCTGTGTCAATTGACCCAGTTGTCAATCAACTGGAACTTTTCTCTCCTAAGGCCCCAGAAGTTATTTTGCGCGCCCGCATACCTTTCCCAGGTAGGCTTAGGATGGAAAAACAAGAAGCGCAATTTGCTAAGTATTGGGATATTATCAAGAATTTGCATTTGAATGTACGCCTAGTAGATGCTTTAGTAGAAATGCCAAACTGTGCTAAATTTTTCAAAGAACTGCTTTTGAACAAAGAGAGATTAAGAGAGATAGTTAGCTTGCCCTTAAATGAAGAATGCTCATTAGTGTTACAACATGGAATTCCCCCTAAGTTAGGAGATATAGGAAGATTTACAGTACCTTGCTACCTGCAAGATGTTCAGATTAGCAATGCGTTAGCAGATTTAGGAGCCAGTGTAAACCTAATGCCCTATTTGTTATTCAAAAAGCTAGGATTAAGTGATTTAAGGCCTACCAAAATGACTATCCAACTCGCGGACAGATCGGTTAAGATTCCTCAAGGAATAGCTGAAGATGTCCTAGTCAGAGTGGATAAGTTCGCATTTCCCGTTGATTTCGTCATTATGGATATTGAGGAAGACACGAAGGTCCCACTCATTCTTGGTAGACCATTCCTGAATACTGCCAATGCCGTAATTGAAGTGCACGAGAAATCATTGAAACTAAGGGATGGAGGGGAAGAAATCACATTCAATGTTGATCGTCTCATGAACCATCCTCGCGAAGAAGATTTAAATCTCCCTGATTCTTTTCAAGAACTCGTCAACGAATACCTGGAAGAAACCATGGCTATATGTAGTCAAGATCAAATTTCTAAGGATCTGTTCTTTACACCTCCTGAAGGAAATCTCGACACCCATTCAGTCATAGACCTTAGTCAACACAAATCTCCCCTCTCTGAAAGTAATTTTCTTGGCAAAACCATCCAAATAGCACCGCTAGGACAAGGCATTCCCCTACCTCTGTTAAGGAGAAGACCGAATGAAGAAACAGATTTCATTCCGGTATATCAGGAACCCCAGTCAAAAAAGGACTGTGTGGAAATTATTGAACCTACCTTTGAAACTAAGGAAGATGTTTCTAAAGAGGAAGCATTAAGAAGGACAATTTCCAAAAACAAAGAACAAATAGCATCAGTGACCGCTACTGAAGAATCAGAATTCCAGGAGAAGTACGACTCGTTAGACCGAAAGGAGATAGCTAGGATGAAGCCATCTATCGAGGAACCTCCGAAATTAGAATTAAAGAAGTTACCCGACAATATGGGGTATGCATTCTTAGAAGGAGAATCGTAACTCCTCGTAATCATCTCGAAAGACCTCACACCACAAGAGAAGGCGAAATTGATTCAATCCAACTATTGCACCCACAAGATCTTCATGGAAGATGATTTCAATCCATCAGTTCATAGGTAAAGAAGGGTCAACCCTATGATTCAAGAAGTCATCAAGAAAGAAGTAATCAAACTTCTGGACGCCGGTCTGATCTATCCCATTTTCGATTCACCATGGGTTAGTCCTGTTCAAGTGGTACCCAAAAAGGGAGGGAAAACTATAATTCAAAATAAGAATAATGAGCTTATTCCAACACGGGAGGTCACCGGTTGGAGGTTTGCATAGATTATTGTAAACTAAACGATGCAACCCGAAAAGATCATTTTCGATTACCTTTCATCGATCAAATGTTGGAAGGTCTATCAGGAAACGAATACTTTTGTTTCCTTGATGGTTTTTCCGGCTACTTTCAGATCCTCCTCGATCCAAAGGACCAAGAGAAGACAACCTTCACCTGTCCTTATGGAACATTTGCCTATCGACGCATGCCCTTTGGGTTATGTAATGCACCGGCTACCTGATGCGTGGTAGCAATATTCCACGACATGATTGATCGTTTTATGGAAGTCTTCATGGACGACTTCTCAGTCTTTGGTAGTACCTTTGATTCGTGCCTTTCTAACCTTGACAAGATGCTTACCCTGTGACGACCCGGAAATTTTCGACCAAATTTAAACTTTAATCTTTATATTATTCAGACACGATAAGCAAAGTTTGTTAAGTTAAATCTCAAGAATTTTAAACTGTGTTCATACATTCATTATAACCTCGACCAAATTCCGACCATTCATGAACCGTTATATATAAATAGATATGTATATGTATATATATATTATAACTTGAGAATATTAATAAAGTATTAAACGTATAATACTTTACACGAACGTATTTGTTTCAATATGATTTTCGACGAAAAAAAATATATTAAATGATTGAATTATCAGAAACATTGAATTATGATTACAAGTCTCTGTTGAGAGGTCCACTATGATTTGAGAAAATCTATTCCTCTAAACGATATTCAGAATAATTTGTAAAGCTATTTATAAATAAAAACAAAAAGTGTCATTTACGAAAGTTAGACAAAAGTTAGTGGAGAATTGGTTTTCATAATATTCTATTAATCTATTTTCAAACGTACAAAGACGTTTTCAGTTTAAAAAGAACTTTATTATTAAAACGTATATAACTTTTATAAATATCTAGAATCACTTTTGACAACTCATTACTTAACCAGTATAATAAATATAACGATATTTATATTTTATTTCATTAAATATATATAACGATTTAAATTAATATTATATATATTTATACGCGTATTATACATACATAGTTTTTTATACTTTTACTATACTTTAACTTTACCTTTACTTTACTTTTACTTTACTTTAACTTTAATAATTCATACTTTAATAATTCATACTTTAATAATTCATACTTTAATAATTCACTTTAATAATTCATACTTTAATAATTCACTTTAATAATTCATACTTTAATAATTCACTTTAATAATTCATACTTTAATAATTCACTTTAATAATTCATACTTTAATAATTCACTTTAATAATTCATACTTTAATAATTCACTTTTATAATTCAAAAATCTACTATAAATAGAATTCAATAGGTTTCATTATTTCATAGAAACTTGAAAATATATTTCTCTAAACTCTCTCAATTGATATATATATATATATATATATATATATATATATATATATATATATATATATATATATATATATATATATATATATATATATATATATATATATATATATATATATATATATATATATATATATATATATTTGCTCTGCATTATTTGAAAGGACCCGTTCATATACATTATAAACGATTCACAATAGTTGATTACATTGCGAGGTATTTAACCTCTATATGATACATTTTACAAACATTGCATTCATTTTTAAAAGACAATCTTTCTTTACATCGAAAAATGATAGGCATGCATACCATTTCATAATATCCACTATCCAACTATAAATTGATTTAATAATAATCTTTGATGAACTCAATGACTCGAATGCAACGTTCTTCGAAATATGCTATGAAAGACTCCAAGTAATATCTTTAAAATGAGCAAATGCACAGCGGAAGATTTCTTTAACACCTGAGAATAAACATGCTTTAAAGTGTCAACCAAAAGGTTGGTGAGTTCATTAGTTTATCATAATCATTTATTTCCATCATTTTAATAGACCACAAGAATTTCATTTCCAGTTCTCATAAATATACGTCCCATGCATAGAGACAAAAATAATCATTCATATGGTGAACACCTGGTAACCGACATTAACAATATACATATAAGAATATCCCCTATCATTCCGGGATCCTCCTTCGGACATGATATAAATTTCGAAGTACTAAAGCATCCGGTACTTTGGATGGGGCTTGTTGGGCCCGATAGATCTATCTTTAGGATTCGCGTCAATTAGGGTGTCTGTTCCCTAATTCTTAGATTACCAGACTTAATAAAAAGGGGCATATTCGATTTCGATCATTCAACCATATAATGTAGTTTCAATTACTTGTGTCTATTTCGTAAAAAAGTTATAAAAACAGCGCATGTATTCTCAGTCCTAAAAATATAAAGGGTAAAAAGGAAAATGAAACTCACCATACTGTATTTCGTAGTAAAAATACATATAACGTCATTGAACAAGTGCAAGGTTGGCCTCGGATTCACGAACCTATATTAATTATGTATATTTATATGTTGGTCAATATTTGTATAGCAATTTAGGTCAGGTCATAGTGTAATCCTATCCTATAGCTCGAGTATGACTCTACAGTATAGTAACATGTTATATTACTCATGCTCAATTAAGATTCTAGTAAAAGGTGACGTGTGAAACAACGTAACACAAATGGTTTCATAATCATAAAATAGTATTTTAGGTTTTTTTTTTATATAGAGAAAATCAACACAAAAAGTTAATTGAAAAGTTAACATGAAAAGTCAAAGTTCAAAGTCAAAAGTCAAAGGTTAAAGTCAAAAGTCAAAGGTCAAAGTAAAAATGAGGTCGCATGCAAATATATAATAACTTATAGAAAAATGATTTTCGATCAAACATGACTAAACGGGCCACTTCAGCTATTTTTAAAAAAATTATCGGAACTCCGATTGATAAACGGCCAAAGATAAAAGTTACACATTACCAAAAAGATTAAGCATAAATATTACAGAAGTAAACCAAACCAAGACAACTCGTAGTTGCCAACGCGTTTTCGGCGTTTCAAAGTTAATTTTTTTTTTTCAGCTTTAATAAATTTACAAAAGTGACCGAGTAGCCTACTTTGGAGATTTTTAGAAAATTCCTCAAAACTCGTATTGACAAACGGTCAAAGTCTGCAAATTCTCGTTACCACAAAGATATAACATGATTTTTGGCAAGAGTAAACACATATCAGGCCGACCATGACAACTGATACAAAACTGACATTTTTAAATAAAAAAGTTTCAGCTCTTTTTAGAATTTTAAAATGTGACCAAACCGTCAACTTTGATGATTTTTAGAAAAATCGTCGAGACTCGAATTGACAAACAGCCAGAGTCGTTTGTTAGACCTTACATCAAAGAATTCAGTGGTATTTTTTTTATATATGAAACAACGCAGATCAGCGAGAATTTCAGTTCCCGTTTCGACATTTCATCAAAATTTGCAAAACTTCTTTTGTTCATAACTTGACAACCGTTCAACGAAACGAGATGTGCTTTATATGAAAATTCATCTACTCGACGAGTAGAATCCAAATAATCACTTTTTATAACCCAGAAAATTAGTTCACTAATTATCATCAGCAATTTTAATTACGAAATTAATTATGCAATTTGTTTATTTCATAACTTTCTAACCGTTACTTGGATTCAAGTGATTCTTAAACCAAAATTCAATTATTTTTCGCTAGCTTTCCAACGACATGCATATCTTATACCTTATCTCAATCGTATATGTAACTAATTCAGGAATCAACATAACCTATCTAATGGCAATATCAAAAGTACAAGCATGCATAATCCTATATACTCGAGCACTAGTCAGGGATACACTATTAGTATGTAAAAATTAAATTATGAGTACTCACATATCAATATTGAGATTCAATATTGCAGGAAAGGTACGTAAACGCAACGGAGATGATAAACACTATATTGACCTCACGAGCATACCCATGAACCATACTCAATCACCTCCATAGCTATAACCCATAATTTCCTTAATCCTATCCCACTCGAAAAAACAACTTCGAAATCACTCGGACAGCACTCCGTCGTAATATTTTATGTATACTAATAATATCTTGAGATAATACGGAGTAAATATATATTTGTAAATCGATTGAGAGAGTTTAGAGAAAACTATTTTCAAGTTTCTATGAAATAATGAAACCTATTGAATTCTATTTATAATAGTTTTTTGAATTATTAAAGTGAATTATTAAAGTATGAATTATTAAAGTGAATTATTAAAGTATGAATTATTAAAGTGAATTATTAAAGTATGAATTATTAAAGTGAATTATTAAAGTATGAATTATTAAAGTGAATTATTAAAGTATGAATTATTAAAGTTAAAGTAAAGTAAAAATAAAGTAAAGGTAAAGTTTAAGTATAGTAAAAGTATAAAACTATGTACTTATAATACGCGTATAAATATATATAATATTAATTTAAATCGTTATATATATTTAATAAAATAAAATATAAATATCATTATCTTTATCATACTAGTTAAGTAATGAGTTGTCAAAAGTGGTTCTAGATATTTATAAAAGTTATATACGTTTTAATAATAAAGTTCTTTTTAAACTGAAAACGTTTTTGTACGTTTGAAACTAAATAGATCAATCGAGTCTTTATGAGATTCAATCTTCCACTATCCTTTGTCTAGTTCTCAATAATTGACAATTTGTTCATATTTATAAATCACTTTACCATTTTCCGAATATTGTTAAAATGAAAAGATTTCTCAAATCAACGTGGGCCTTTCAACAGAGACTTGTAATCATAATTTAATATATCTGATAATTCAATCATTTGATCTTATCTTTTAAATCCATTGATAAACATTTTGAAACAGATACAATCATATAAAGTATTTAATCTAATATTTTGTTTACGTTTCAAGTTATAATATATATACACATATACATATATAATCATATTCGTTTAATGGTTCGTGAATCGTTGGAACTTGGTCGAGGTTGAATGAATGTATGAACATAGTTTAAAATTCTTGAAATTTAGCTTAAGAAATATTGCTTATCGTGTCGGAAACATATAAAGATTAAAGTTTAAATTTGGTTGGAAATTTCCGGGTTGTCACAGTACCTACCCGTTAAAGAAATTTCGTCCCGAAATTTGAGTGGAAAGGTCGTGAATGATAATATGTATATTTTCATGATGCATACGGGCTGAAAATTAGAGTTTTATCATCAACGAATAATTTGGATAAACAATCCATTTATATGAAGAGTACGAATAAAGCTAACATAGAAGAGTGAAATGAGTAAGTGTAGATTCATCTTATCATTTGACGTAGATATGATTGATTCCCAGATTTTAAGGGATTTGAAGAAAATCTTCTTAATAAGATTTGACTCTCCGGTAATCAAGGGAATTAGGATCCGCTTTAAATGCGATCGTCCATTTTAATTGTTCTGTCGGAGATTTTCTTATAAATTCACCTCCTTCGTTTCCTTACAACTCACACCATCTGTTGATGCATTTTATGCAAGTCCCTAGACATCTACCCACGTCCATTGCAGGTACAACAGTTTACAGGCCACCATGATTGCTCGTTATTATCCTATCCGTGTTTGTATGTGGTTACAGGAACTGCAGGAACGAGATTTAGATGTTTGACTATGTCAGACTTAGTCAAACGTACGAGTGAAGCCTCACTAGTATGGCTGACAGGCTCATACGCATGGTTGATGCTGAGCTAAGTCACAATTACAACCTAAATGATAAGACATGAGTGAGTGATCACCCATACAGTTGATGAAGCCAACTCGTACGTGTGATGAATGAATCGTATGGGTGTGTCAACAGCAGGGGTATATAAAGTCTTATGTTCTTCATTTTAGGTTAAGCCTCTCATTTGTTACACACACTCAGATCTAGTGAGCTCATTCGATTCTCTCTCAGTCCAAATCACCCAGGTGGTGAATAATAGCTCTAGGTGTTGATATAATCACACTTGATTTAGTTGTGGTTTGACTAAATTAATTAAAAAAAAAACTTAACCTATTCACTAGAGGGTTTGATTCACTTATTCTGCCATTGTGTGAGTTAAATATGTTGATTTCTAAGTTCCTAGTCATGTTTCATCACCTTCTATTCTTTCCCCCTCAACTCATATTTTAAAGTATTCATCAATATGCTCCATCCAGTTTTGATTCTCGATATACTTCTAACTTTCATATCGGTCATTCTTCTTTTTTTTCATCTACCGCTGGAAGAATCTATTTACTTCTACTATACTCTTGGGTTTATAGTGTTCCTAGTTCTCCCGTGTCTTTATATTGCTATATGCATCGATATATATGGTTTATAATTTCTGGTTTCTCGATGGGCTTTATATGTTCCCTTATATTTCAAAGTCTCTGCTTCTGTCTTCTATAATCATTATCATTCACAGTTAATGCTCTCTTTTATTTGCTGCAATTTATACCCCAATTTCTATTTCGGAGTTTTGTCCTTTCGTTTCTTCTTCTTGCGATTAAGCACCGCTTGTAATGGTCCAGAATTCACAGATATGAATTTCAAAATGAACATTGTTAATGTTCTAGGAAGGAAATTGTGATGGCATGATCTTGACTTGTCAAATTACTAAAATACCTTGGAAAAGGCCGAATCATCAAGAAATATTTTCTTAATATTTTAGAGGTTAAATAGAATACAAGAGTCGTATAACATGGCACATGATGATGTTATGATCTGTGAATCATCATGTTTCATTTAGAAACTCAGCATGACTTACTGTAATATAATCACATTGATCAAGTGTCATTATATTATACTAATTCATGCTTCAGTTCCCAACACTACTTCAAAATATTCCTATTTTAAACTTGAATGTTTCAGAATTTAGAAACTAAAATAGTTTCTTTTATGATGTAATACAGATAGCGCGAAGAGGTAAATGATTTCAAATAAGAAAAATTAAGAAAATATCTTCAGAAATATGGAGGATATTTATAATGAAAGATATGATGATATTTTAGAATTTCTAATATCAGAGGATGATGAAGAATATTGTCCGCATGGGTTTGGAGTCAGGAGCAAGGTATTCGTTAATAACTTCAGCAGATACTGAATTATTTGGATCCTTTGAAGTCAGGTTCAGTCTTTGTAATTTATCCACAGCCTCCTTCCTACTTGCTCAATCCGTTTTCCAGTTCCAAGACTTCTCTTTTTCTGCGCTTTGCCAGCACACCTATTCATTATCATCAAACTTTTCCTGTTAAGGTCGTTTATATTTTTTTTTTTTTTTGCTACTTCATCAGTATTTTTCCATTTTCGGAGAACCAATTCGTAGTTCGAAGTGTTTTTCAGAATCTTCACATTCAAATTAAGTCCAGAAGATAGACGTTATATATACACATATAACTGTTGGCGTAGACATGCTGCGAGATTTCAAAATACTGATTGCTAATTCCCAATGATTCGTATGGAAATTCTCATTACAAGATGCGAATGAGTAAATGATGGGGTTTCAATGAATAATTATAATGACTTTTTGGAGAGGCTAAAGTCAAAGGGTAATGAAGTTGTTGATACATCTGTTAATAATGTGGTGGAATGTAAAAGGTTCCCTGGTAACGATGGTGTATATCTCAAGGTTATAATAAGGTTAGTCTGACTGAAAAGTCGAAGTTGACTTGCTGGAGCTGTGACAAAACTGGCTACTTTGAATAGGAGTCGCAAAGTTATTTTTGCTAATAAATGCTAAAGAATCTGACGCATATACGTTGTTTAAACTTTTACTTTGGTTTCAAGAGTTTTTCAGGTACACAACTATGGGTAACATGTGGTTGGATCATCATCTCGATTGCTCATCATTCGAAGTGTCTTCAGAAATTTTCGAAGGGTTTGAACACAGATTGTAATCGTTAACATACATTTGATGTTCTAACACAGTTTTGAAGTCAAAATATAGCTTGTGAAAGATGTAAGGATCTAAGAGTGATGATTTTGGTCATATCTCAAGTTGAATTTTGAGATTTCAAAATCAGAATATGTAATTAAATTTTGAATGAGTATGGTTGTTTTGATTTCTATAAAAGAATGTATATTGTTATGAAAGTAGGGAGTATAATGGATGATTTGCTAAATTAGATTCGAAGAATGTAATATATTAATTGTGAATTTATATATCTCTCGGGTATTACCTACCCGTTAAAAAAAATTTCACAATTAATATTTTGTACAAAAGAATTTTATTACAGTCTTTATGAAAATATATATATGTATATTTTCTTCAGATGTAACATAGATTTAATGAGTTAATGTTAAATTAAACTCATTTGATTTACGGTTGAAACTAGAATTGAATAATCCCTAAAGGCTTTAAAAAGTACATAACTTTTACGCAGTATTTCTTTAATGACATTGAAATTATGAATCAATACTTCGTTATTTGTTGATGTATGATGTTCGGTTCGTGGAATTCTTGTGAATTTCGCAAAGTACGAATGATGTTATCTGAAAAGTTTCGGGTACATCGATGATGAAAGTGTAAAATCAAATATATACTTGATTTATTATGAATTGGAATTTGTTGAATTGCGACAGAGATTGTAGTTAACGCTGGTTAAGTTGCGGCCGAAGGACATACATTATTGCATATTTGTAATATGAATTAACCGAGTAGTTAAGATTCACACACAATAGCTTAGCACGGAAAGATTTATTTTTATTTCAAAATATATAAAATATACATATAATTTCTTCAAAGGGAATGAGTTAATTCTTCATAACTCGTTGATACAATATACGGGTTATTGATTCGTAATGATGTCCATAGTGATTCTTGAGCTGACGGAGTTTGTGATGTTATAGGTGTTGTTGATTCTGATGTTGACTGTACTGATGATGCTGGTGACGCTGACGGTACTGTTGATGCTATTGGTAAAACAAGTTTAGCTTGTTAATCACACACCATTTTTGTCAGGGTTTCTACTCTTCCTTCTATCATTTTGGTTCGCTTAACTGATTTATGGTTAGGGCTAGATTAGATAATCTCTAAGACTTTAGAGATTACATAATATGCGCGGAATGTTTCTCCAATGAAGTTATGAATTAATACTTCATCGGTTATTGTTGTTGGTATTCCTTGGTATCTACAGGGCGTATGACATTGGTGCTCGTGGGACAGAGTGTAACGTTGAGGTTTACGACGTGGTTGTGGTTGCGGTGGTAATGGTACTATTGGCGTTGATGATGGTGTTACTGGTTATGCTGCTGATGCTGCTGCTGGTGTTTGTAATATCTGCACCATATTCTCCAAAGCAACTACCCGAGCGCGAAGCTCGTTGACTTCTTCTATTACACCGGGGTGATTGTCGGTTCGGACGAGCGGATAAATAAAATCTAAAATTTGATGTAATATATAATCGTGACGAGATACTCTGGAAATGAGCGAGAAAATGGTGTTTCGGACAGGTTCGCCGGTAAGTGCTTCAGGTTCTTCGTCAAGAGGGCAATGTGGTGGATGGAAGGGATCACCTTCTTCTTGTCTCCAATGATTGAGGAGGCTACGAACCCATCCCCAATTCACCCAGAATAGGTGATGACTGATTGGTTGATCTATTCCAGTCACACTGCTTTCGGAGCTGGAGTGGGATTCCATTTCGAAATCCGAGGAACTTGAATTAATGATGAATTCCATTTCGTACGATTGAATAAGGATTTTTTTTTTTTCGATATGAAATGATTTTCGGTTATCGGATGGTATTCTAATTACATAGAATATCCATATATATAGAACAAAAGATTTCGTAAATTACGGAGGAATTTACGAGATATATCAGGCAACGTTTACAGTAATAGATACGATAAGATATGATTTAGCAGATACGCTAAGATATGAATTTTTGTCTATACACTATTCATGCAATCAATGCAGCAAGACGTGTCTTAGACTAAAAATGATAAGCAGGTAATTTCCTGAGGATGATAAGTAGTTAATTTTTGACACAAAATGATAAGCAAAACTATTGACATGCAGACACGGTCGAAGTCCAGACTCACTAATGCATCCTATCGACTTATCTGTTAGACACACTAATGCAGACCTGGTTCGCTAAGACCACCGCTCTGATACCAACTGAAAGGACCCGTTCATATACATTATAAATGATTCACAATAGTTGATTACATTGCGAGGTATTTGACCTCTATATGATACATTTTACAAACATTGCATTCATTTTTAAAAGACAATCTTTCTTTACATCGAAAAATGACTGGCATGCATACCATTTCATAATATCCACTATCCAACTATAAATTGATTTAATAATAATCTTTGATGAACTCAATGACTCGAATGCAACGTTCTTCGAAATATGCTATGAAAGACTCCAAGTAATATCTTTAAAATGAGCAAATGCACAGCGGAAGATTTCTTTAACACCTGAGAATAAACATGCTTTAAAGTGTCAACCAAAAGGTTGGTGAGTTCATTAGTTTATCATAATCATTTATTTCCATCATTTTAATAGACCACAAGAATTTCATTTCCAGTTCTCATAAATATACGTCCCATGCATAGAGACAAAAATAATCATTCATATGGTGAACACCTGGTAACCGACATTAACAATATGCATATAAGAATATCCCCTATCATTCCGGGATCCTCCTTCGGACATGATATAAATTTCGAAGTACTAAAGCATCCGGTACTTTGGATGGGGCTTGTTGGGCCCGATAGATCTATCTTTAGGATTCGCGTCAATTAGGGTGTCTGTTCCCTAATTCTTAGATTACCAGACTTAATAAAAAGGGGCATATTCGATTTCGATCATTCAACCATATAATGTAGTTTCAATTACTTGTGTCTATTTCGTAAAAAAGTTATAAAAACAGCGCATGTATTCTCAGTCCTAAAAATATAAAGGGTAAAAAGGAAAATGAAACTCACCATACTGTATTTCGTAGTAAAAATACATATAACGTCATTGAACAAGTGCAAGGTTGGCCTCGGATTCACGAACCTATATTAATTATGTATATTTATATGTTGGTCAATATTTGTATAGCAATTTAGGTCAGGTCATAGTGTAATCCTATCCTATAGCTCGAGTATGACTCTACAGTATAGTAACATGTTATATTACTCATGCTCAATTAAGATTCTAGTAAAAGGTGACGTGTGAAACAACGTAACACAAATGGTTTCATAATCATAAAATAGTATTTTAGGTTGTTTTTTTTTATAGAGAAAATCAACACAAAAAGTTAACTGAAAAGTTAACATGAAAAGTCAAAGTTCAAAGTCAAAAGTCAAAGGTTAAAGTCAAAAGTCAAAGGTCAAAGTAAAAATGAGGTCGCATGCAAATATATAATAACTTATAGAAAAATGATTTTCGATCAAACATGACTAAACGGGCCACTTCAGCTATTTTTAAAAAAATTATCGGAACTCCGATTGATAAACGGCCAAAGATAAAAGTTACACATTACCAAAAAGATTAAGCATAAATATTACAGAAGTAAACCAAACCAAGACAACTCGTAGTTGCCAACGCGTTTTCGGCGTTTCAAAGTTAATTTTTTTTCCAGCTTTAATAAATTTACAAAAGTGACCGAGTAGCCTACTTTGGAGATTTTTAGAAAATTCCTCAAAACTCGTATTGACAAACGGTCAAAGTCTGCAAATTCTCGTTACCACAAAGATATAACATGATTTTTGGCAAGAGTAAACACATATCAGGCCGACCATGACAACTGATACAAAACTGACATTTTTAAATAAAAAAGTTTCAGCTCTTTTTAGAATTTTAAAATGTGACCAAACCGTCAACTTTGATGATTTTTAGAAAAATCGTCGAGACTCGAATTGACAAACAGCCAGAGTCGTTTGTTAGACCTTACATCAAAGAATTCAGTGGTATTTTTTTTATATATGAAACAACGCAGATCAGCGAGAATTTCAGTTCCCGTTTCGACATTTCATCAAAATTTGCAAAACTTCTTTTGTTCATAACTTGACAACCGTTCAACGAAACGAGATGTGCTTTATATGAAAATTCATCTACTCGACGAGTAGAATCCAAATAACCACTTTTTATAACCCAGAAAATTAGTTCACTAATTATCATCAGCAATTTTAATTACGAAATTAATTATGCAATTTGTTTATTTCATAACTTTCTAACCGTTACTTGGATTCAAGTGATTCTTAAACCAAAATTCAATTATTTTTCGCTAGCTTTCCAACGACATGCATATCTTATACCTTATCTCAATCGTATATGTAACTAATTCAGGAATCAACATAACCTATCTAATGGCAATATCAAAAGTACAAGCATGCATAATCCTATATACTCGAGCACTAGTCAGGGATACACTATTAGTATGTAAAAATTAAATTATGAGTACTCACATATCAATATTGAGATTCAATATTGCAGGAAAGGTACGTAAACGCAACGGAGATGATAAACACTATATTGACCTCACGAGCATACCCATGAACCATACTCAATCACCTCCATAGCTATAACCCATAATTTCCTTAATCCTATCCCACTCGAAAAAACAACTTCGAAATCACTCGGACAGCACTCCGTCGTAATATTTTATGTATACTAATAATATCTTGAGATAATACGGAGTAAATATATATTTGTAAATCGATTGAGAGAGTTTAGAGAAAACTATTTTCAAGTTTCTATGAAATAATGAAACCTATTGAATTCTATTTATAATAGTTTTTTGAATTATTAAAGTGAATTATTAAAGTGAATTATTAAAGTATGAATTATTAAAGTGAATTATTAAAGTATGAATTATTAAAGTGAATTATTAAAGTATGAATTATTAAAGTTAAAGTAAAGTAAAAATAAAGTAAAGGTAAAGTTTAAGTATAGTAAAAGTATAAAACTATGTACGTATAATACGCGTATAAATATATATAATATTAATTTAAATCGTTATATATATTTAATAAAATAAAATATAAATATCGTTATCTTTATCATACTAGTTAAGTAATGAGTTGTCAAAAGTGGTTCTAGATATTTATAAAAGTTATATACGTTTTAATAATAAAGTTCTTTTTAAACTGAAAACGTTTTTGTACGTTTGAAACTAAATAGATCAATCGAGTCTTTATGAGATTCAATCTTCCACTATCCTTTGTCAAGTTCTCAATAATTGACAATTTGTTCATATTTATAAATCACTTTACCATTTTCCGAATATTGTTAAAATGAAAAGATTTCTCAAATCAACGTGGGCCTTTCAACAGAGACTTGTAATCATAATTCAATATATCTGATAATTCAATCATTTGATCTTATCTTCTAAATCTATTGATAAATATTTTGAAACAGATACAATCATATAAAGTATTTAATCTAATATTTTGTTTACGTTTCAAGTTATAATATATATACACATATACATATATAATCATATTCGTTTAATGGTTCGTGAATCGTTGGAACTTGGTCGAGGTTGAATGAATGTATGAACATAGTTTAAAATTCTTGAAATTTAGCTTAAGAAATATTGCATATCGTGTCGGAAACATATAAAGATTAAAGTTTAAATTTGGTTGGAAATTTCCGGGTTGTCACATTATTTCAAGATATTATTAGTATACATAAAATATTACGACGGAGTGCTGTCCGAGTGATTTCAAAATAGTTTTTTTGAATGAGTCGAAGCTAAGGAAATTATGGGTTATAGCTATGGAGGTGATGGGTATGGTTCATGGGTATGCTCGTGAGGTCAATCTAGTGTTTATCATCTCCGTTGCGTCTACGTACTTTCCTGCAATATTGAATCTCAATATTGATACGTTCGTGAATCCGAGGCAAACCTTGCACTTATTAAATGACGTTATATGTATTTTACTACGAAATACAGTATTGTGAGTTTCATTTGCTCCCTTTTATATATATTTTTGGGACTGAGAATACATGCGCTGTTTTTATAAATGTTTTACGAAATAGGCACAAGTACTAAAACTAATTCTACGTGGGTTTAAACCAGAAATATACCATTAGCTTGGTAACATTAAACTACATGTCTATGTACGGTAGGCGCGAATCCTAAAGATAGATCTATTGGGCCTGACAAACCCCATCCTGACTATGGGATGCTTTAGTACTTCGAGGTTATTTTAAACACACCTGATCTGGTGTACTTCAGAGGGTAAAACATGAACGTTAAGGCTTGTTACCGGGTGCCTACAACTTATAGAATACTTTTATACACTTGCGAGTGTACATATATTTATAAACGGAAATCTTGTAGTCTATTAATATATTGAAATGATTGTTATGATAAACCTGTGAACTCACCAACCTTTTGGTTGACACTTTAAAGCATGTTTATTCTCAGGTATTAAAGAAATCTTCCGCTGTGCATTAGCTCATTTTAAGGATATTACTTGGAGTCATTCATGACATATTTTGAAAGACGTTGCATTCGAGTCATTGAGTTCATCAAGATTATTATTAAGCCAATTATAGTTGGATGTATTATGAAATGGTGTGTATGCCGTCAACTTTCGTTGTAAAGAAAGTTTGTCTTTTAAAAACGAATGCAATGTTTGTAAAATGTATCATATAGAGGTCAAATACCTCGCGATGTAATCAACTATTGTGAATCGTTTATAATGTATATGAACGGGTCCTTTCAGTTGGTATCAGAGCGGTGGTCTTAGCAAACCAAGTCTGCATTAGTGTGTCTAACTGATAGTCGTTAGGATGCATTAGTGAGTCTGGACTTCGACCGTGTCTGCATTTCAAAAGTTTTGCTCATCATTCTTGTCGAAAATTACCTGCTTATCATTCTTAGTCTAGACACATCTTATTGCATCGATTGCATGAATAGTGTATAGACAAAATTCATATCTTAGCGTATCTGCTAATTCATATCTTAGCGTATCTGTTACTGTAAACTTTGCCTGACATATTCCGTAAATTCCTCCGTAATCTACGAAACCTTTTGCTCTATATAATTAGAATACCACCCGATAGCCGGAAAATCATTTCATATCGAAAAATTCTTTATTCAATCGTACAAAATGGAATTCGTCATTAGTTCAATTCCCTCGGATTCCGAAATGGAATCTCACTCAAGTTCCGAAAGCAGTGTGACCGGAATGGATCAACCAATTAGTCATCATCTATTCTGGATGAATTGGGGATGGGTTCGTAGCCTCCTTAATCATTGGAGACAAGAAGAAGGTGATCCCTTCCATCCACCACATTGCCCTCTTGGCGAAGAACCTGAAGCACTTACCCGCGAACCTATCTGAAACACCATTTTCTCTCTTATTTCCAGAGTATCTCGTCACGATTACATACTACACCAAATTCTAGATTTTATTTATTCGCTCATCCGAACCGACAATCACCCCGGTGTAATAGAAGAAGTCAACGAGCTTCGCGCTCGGGTAGTAGCTTTGGAGAATATGGTGCAAAGGTTACAAACACCAGCAGCAGCACCAGCAGCATAAACAGTACCACCATCAGCAACACCAACAGTACCATCACCACCACCAACAACAACATCCACATCCCACACCGCAACATCACAATATGTATCTCAAACATCAACGTCATACGCCCTGTAAATATCCAGGAATATCAACAACAACAAATGATGAAGTATTAATTCATAAACTTCATTGAAGAGATATCTCTGTGGCAATTATGTAATCTCCAAAATCTTAGAGATTATTTAATTCTGACCATAAATCGGATGAGTGAACGGAGATGGTAGAGTAGAAACTTTGATCGAAAATGGTGTACGATTTACAAGCTAGAATTGTTTTACCAACAGCATCAACAGGACCGTAGCATCATCAACACAGTCAGTGCCGTCAGTATCGTCAGAATCAACAGCACCTGTAACATCACAAACTCTGTCAGTTCAAGAATCATTGTGGACATCATTACGAATCAACAACAAATATATTGTATCAACGAGTTATGAAGTATTAACTCATTTCCAATCGAAAGATTTATATGTATATTTTATATGTATAAATTTTTAAACCATAATAAATCTTCCCGTACTAAGCTATTATGTGTGAATCTTAACTACTCAGTTAATTCATATTACAAATATGCAATGATGTACGTCCTTCGTCCGCAACTTAACCATCGTTAATTACAATCTCTGTCTCAATTCAATAAAAAAATCCAATTTATAATAAATCAAGTGTATTATTCGAATATATGTTTGATTTTACGCTTTCATCATCGATGTACTCGAAACTTTTCAAATAACATCATTCGTACCTTGCGAAGTTCACAAGAATTTCACGAAAACCAACAAATAACAAAGTAATGATTCATAATTTCAATATTATTGAAGAAATACTTATGCAATTTATAAAGTTTTAGGGATTACTCAATTCTAGTTCTAACCATAAAACAAATGAGTTTAATTTAATATTAACTCATTAAATCTATATTACATTACATCTAAAGAAAATATACACATATATTTTCATAAAGACTGTAATAAACTTCTTTTGTACAAAATATTAATTGTGAAAATTTTTTAACGGGTAGGTAATATCCGAGAGATATATAAATTCACAATTAATATATTACATTTTTCGAAACTGATTCAGCAATCATCAACTATACTCCCTACTTTCACAACAATATCCATTCTTTCATATAAATCAAAACAATCATACTCATTCAAATTCAATTACATATTCTGATTTGAAATCGCATAATTCAATTCGAAATATAACCAGTATCATCACTCTTAGATTCCTATATCTTTCAAAGCTATACTTTGACTTCAAAACTGTGTTAGAACATCATATGTATTAACGATTACAATATGTGCTCAAACCCTTCGAAATTCCTGAAGACACTTCAACTAAGGAACAATCGAGATGATGATCCAACCACATGTTACCCACAGTTATACACCTGAAAAACTCTCAAAACCCAAGTCATAGTTCGACACGTATCCGTGTTAGACCCTTTGGCATTTACTAGCTAAAATAACTTTTCAATTCCGTTTCAAAATAGACAGTTTTGTCACCACTCCAGCAAATCATCTTCGACTTCTCAATCAAAACAGTCTTATTATAACCTCGATAGATACGTTGCCCTTTCGCCAACGTTACCGGGGAATCGTTTATATTCACCACATTAGCAATAAACTTACCAACAACTTCATTGATCTTTGACTTTCCAAAAAAAATCATTATAATTATCGAAACCCTATCATATACTCATTCGTACCTTATAACAAGAATTGCCATACCAATTATTGAGAATCAGCAATCAGTATTTTGAAACCTCGCAGCATGTCTACATCAACAATTACATATACACACAACGTCTACCTCCAAGACTTACATTCTTTGAATGAGAAATTTCTGAAAAACACCCTAAACTGCGAACCAGTTCTCGAAATTTTGAAAAATGCTGATGAAGCAGCAAAAACTGTAAACGACCTTAACAGTAAAAAGTTGGATGATAAAGGATAGTATATTGGCAAAGCTCAGAAAAAGAGAAGCTTTGGAACTGGAAAACGGATTGAGCAAAGTATGAATGAGGCTGTGGACAAATCACAAAGGCTGAACCTGCCTTCAAAGAATCCAAATGATTCAGTACTTGCTGAAGTCATTAACGAATACCTTGCTCGTGACTCTAAACCCTTGCGGACAATATCCTTCATCATCCTCTGATATTAGACATTCTAAGATATCATCGTATCTTTCATTATAAATATCATCCATACTTCTGAAGATATTTTTATAATTATTCTTATCTGAAATCATTTACCTCTTCGCGCTATCTGTATTATATCATAAAAGAAACTATTTTAGTTTCTAAATTCTGAAACATTCGAGTTTAAAATAGGAATATTCTTGAAGAAGTGTTGGGAGCTGAAGCATAAGTTAGTATAATATAATGACACTTGATCAACGTGATTATATTACAGTAATTCATGCTGAGTTTCTAAATGAAACATGATGATTCACAGATCATAACGTCATCATGTGCTATGTTACACGACTCTTGTATTCTCTTTGATCTCTAAATATCAAGAAAATATTTCTTGATGATTCGGCCTTTTCCGAGGTATTCTGGTAATTTGACAAGTCAAGATCGTGTCATTACAATTTCCTTCCTAGAACATTAACAATGTTCATTCCGAAATTTATATCTGCGAATTCTGGACCATTACAAGCGGTGCTTAATCGCAAGAAGAAGAAACGGAAGGACAAAGCTCCGAACTAGAAATGGGAGTATAAATCATAGAAAATAGAAGAGAGCATTAACTGTGGATGACAATGATTATAGAAGAAGCAAGGACTTTGAAATATAAGGGAAGATATAAAATCCAACAACAACCCAGAAATCACAAACCGTATATATCAATGCATATAGCAATATAAAGACACGGGAGAACTAAAAACACTATAAAACCAAGAGTATAGTAGAAGTAAATAGATTCTTCCGGAGGCAGATGAAAAAGAAGAGCGACAGATATGAAAGTGAGGAGTATATCAAGAATCAGCACTGGATGAAGCATATTGACAAATACTTTAAAATATGAGTTGAGAAGGTGTGAGTTGTAAGAAAACAAATGAGGTGGATTTATAGTGAAATATCCGACAGAGAAATCAAAATGGATTATCGCATTAATTCGAAGAGGATCATAATTTCCTTAATCGCCGAATAATCAAATCCAATATAGATTACAAAGATTTTCTTTTCGGAGATCAATCGTGATGACGTCAAAAGATACGACGAATCACTATTATCTTATTTCATTCATTTACGATAACTTCACTCATACGCTTCGTGTAATCGAATTATTTTATCCATTCTTCTTGAACATGATAAAACTCTATAATCGTTATAATAACATTCTCATTGTTAGTCATGACGACCTCTATCAAATTTCGAGGACGAAATTTCTTTAACGGGTAGGTACTGTGACGACCCGAAAATTTTCGACCAAATTTAAACTTTAATCTTTATATTATTCAGACACGATAAGCAAAGTTTGTTAAGTTAAATCTCAAGAATTTTAAACTGTGTTCATACATTCATTATAACCTCGACCAAATTCCGACGATTCACGAACCATTATATATAAATAGATATGTATATGTATATATATATTATAACTTGAGAATATTAATAAAGTATTAAACGTATAATACTTTACACGAACGTATTTGTTTCAATATGATTTTCGACGAAAAAAAAATATATTAAATGATTGAATTATCAGAAACATTGAATTATGATTACAAGTCTCTGTTGAGAGGTCCACTATGATTTGAGAAAATCTATTCCTCTAAACGATATTCAGAATAATTTGTAAAGCTATTTATAAATAAAAACAAAAAGTGTCATTTACGAAAGTTAGACAAAAGTTAGTGGAGAATTGGTTTTCATAATATTCTATTAATCTATTTTCAAACGTACAAAGACGTTTTCAGTTTAAAAAGAACTTTATTATTAAAACGTATATAACTTTTATAAATATCTAGAATCACTTTTAACAACTCATTACTTAACCAGTATAATAAATATAACGATATTTATATTTTATTTCATTAAATATATATAACGATTTAAATTAATATTATATATATTTATACGCGTATTATACATACATAGTTTTTTATACTTTTACTATACTTTAACTTTACCTTTACTTTACTTTTACTTTACTTTAACTTTAATAATTCATACTTTAATAATTCACTTTAATAATTCATACTTTAATAATTCAATTTAATAATTCATACTTTAATAATTCACTTTAATAATTCATACTTTAATAATTCACTTTAATAATTCATACTTTAATAATTCACTTTAATAATTCATACTTTAATAATTCACTTTAATAATTCATACTTTAATAATTCACTTTTATAATTCAAAAATCTACTATAAATAGAATTCAATAGGTTTCACTATTTCATAGAAACTTGAAAATATATTTCTCTAAACTCTCTCAATTGATATATATATATATATATATATATATATATATATATATATATATATATATATATATATATATATATATATATATATATATATATATATTTTTGCTCTGTATTATTTCAAGATATTATTAGTATACATAAAATATTACGACGGAGTGCTGTCCGAGTGATTTCAAAATAGTTTTTTTGAATGAGTCGAAGCTAAGGAAATTAAGGGTTATAGCTATGGATGTGATGGGTATGGTTCATGGGTATGCTCGTGAGGTCAATCTAGTGTTTATCATCTCCGTTGCGTCTACGTACTTTCCTGCAATATTGAATCTCAATATTGATACGTTCGTGAATCCGAGGCCAACCTTGCACTTATTAAATGACGTTATATGTATTTTTACTACGAAATACAGTATTGTAAGTTTCATTTGCTCCCTTTTATATATATTTTTGGGACTGAGAATACATGCGCTGTTTTTATAAATGTTTTACGAAATAGGCACAAGTACTAAAACTAATTCTACGTGGGTTTAAACCAGAAATATACCATTAGCTTGGTAACATTAAACTACTTGTCTATGTACGGTAGGCGCGAATCCTAAAGATAGATCTATTGGGCCTGACAAACCCCATCCTGACTATGGGATGCTTTAGTACTTCGAGGTTATTTTAAACACACCTGATCTGGTGTACTTCAGAGGGTAAAACATGAACGTTAAGGCTTGTTACCGGGTGCCTACAACTTATAGAATACTTTTATACACTTGCGAGTGTACATATATTTATAAACGGAAATCTTGTGGTCTATTAATATATTGAAATGATTGTTATGATAAACTTGTGAACTCACCAACCTTTTGGTTGACACTTTAAAGCATGTTTATTCTCAGGTATTAAAGAAATCTTCCGCTGTGCATTAGCTCATTTTAAGGATATTACTTGGAGTCATTCATGACATATTTTGAAAGACGTTGCATTCGAGTCATTGAGTTCATCAAGATTATTATTAAGCCAATTATAGTTGGATGTATTATGAAATGGTGTGCATGCCGTCAACTTTCGTTGTAAAGAAAGTTTGTCTTTTAAAAACGAATGCAATGTTTGTAAAATGTATCATATAGAGGTCAAATACCTCGCGATGTAATCAACTATTGTGAATCGTTTATAATGTATATGAACGGGTCCTTTTATACCCGGTGTGAAGATTCAAATTTAGTTCTGAATTGGGAAAAATGTCACTTCATGGTTAAAGAAGGTATAGTTTTAGGACATAAGATTTCAAAAGCAGGAATAGAAGTTGATAAGGCTAAGATTGAGACCATAACCAAACTTCCAGAACCTACCACAGTAAAAGCGGTTAGGAGTTTCCTTGGACACGTCAGTTTTTACCGACGCTTCATTAAAGATTTCTCAAAAGTCACACGACCTCTTACTCATCTCATTAGAAAGGAAGTTATGTTTGTCTTCGATAAAGAATGTAATAAAGCATTCAACTATCTGAAGGAACAGCTAACACATGTACCCATCATGATAGCTCCTGATTGGAGTTTACCATTCGAAATCATGTGTGATGCGAGTGACTTCGCAGTTGGATCTGTACTCGGACAACGGACAGATAAGCACTTCCATCCAATCTATTACGCCGGCAAAACCTTAACCGGAGCTCAAGAAAATTACACTACCACAGAAAAGGAGCTGCTAGCTATAGTATTCGCCTTCGACAAATTTCATTCCTATCTCATCCTGTCCAAAACTACGGTTTATATAGATCATTCAGCCCTTAAATATCTATTCACTAAGCAAGACACTAAACCAAGGCTCCTACGATGGATCTTACTCCTTCCGGAATTCGATATTGAAATTAAAGATAAGAAAGGAGCAGAGAACGTCACAGCAGACCATCTTAGTCGTTTGGAGAACCCAACGATGGAACAACTTGTTGAACAAGATATTAGAGATAAATTTCCGGAAGAACAGCTTATGAGTTTAGAACAAGCTCACATAGGATCACAATTCACTGATACTCCTTGGTATGCAGACATGGCCAACTACCGAGTTGCCAGAGTAGTATAGAAGGGAATGAGCACATCCCGAAGAAGGAAGTTCTTCAAGGATGCCAAGTACTACTACTGGGAAGACCCTTACCTGCTTAGAAATTGCCCTGATCAGATAATCAGGAGGTGCGTAGATGAAAAACAAGCAGCAGGGATTCTTCACCAATGTCACCATGGACCAACTGGAGGTCATCATGGAGCAAACTTAACTGCAAGAAAAGTTTACGAATTAGGATTTTATTGGCCGTCTATATTCCGAGATGCGCAAGAGCTTGTAACGCGTTGCAACGCATGCCAAAGGCAAGGTATTATCTCTATGAAGAATGAGATGCCTCGGACTAATATCCAAGCTTGCGAGATCTTCAATATATGGGAATTAGACTTCATGGGGCCATTCCCAAAGTCTAATGGGAAAGAATATGAGACGACCCGTCCTAATCCATAAGGACGAATACAATAACATATGATTACATTGCGAGGTATTTGACCTCTATATGATACATTTTACAAACATTGCATTCATTTTAAAAGACAAACTTTCATTTCATCAAAAGTTGACAGGCATGCATACCATTTCATAATATCCAACTATATATGACCTAATCTGTCATTTACTTAATCATAATCTTTATTGAACTCAACGAATTGAATGCAACGTCTTTTGAAATATGCCATGAATGACTCCAAGTAATATCTTTAAAATGAGCAAATGAACAACAGAAGATTTCTTTGAATCCTGAGAATAAACATGCTTTAAAGTGTCAACCAAAAGGTTGGTGAGTTCATTAGTTTATCAACAATATTCATTTCCATCATTTTTAATAGACCACAAGATTTTCATTTCCATTTCTCATAAATATATATCCCATGCATAGAGATAAAAATCATTCATATGGTGAACACCTGGTAATCGACCTTAACAAGATGCATATAGAATATCTCCATCATTCCGAGACTCCCTTCGGACATGATAAATTCGAAGTACTAAAGCATCCGGTACTTTGGATGGGACTTGTTGGGCCCAATAGATCTATATTTAGGATTCGCGTTAATTAGGGGCCAGTTCCTTAATTCTTAGATTACCAGACTAAAAAGGGGCATATTCGATTTCGATAATTCAACCATAGAATGTAGTTTCAATTACTTGTGTCTATTTCGTAAAACATTTATTAAAAGCAGCTCATGTATTCTCAGTCTCAAAAATATATATTGCAAAAGCATTTAAAAAGGGAGCTAATGAAACTCACGATACTGTATTTTGTAGTAAAAATACATATGACAGCATTGTACAAGTGCAAGGTTGGCCTCGGATTTATGAACCTATATTAAATATATATATATATATATATATATATATATATATATATATATATATATATATATATATATATATATATATATATATATATATATATATATATATATATATATATATATTTATATTTATATAATGGTCAATATCTGTCTAACAATTAAGGTCGAGTCATAGTGTACCACAATCCTAATGCTCGAGACCGATATGCAAAAGTTAACAAAAATCAGTTTGACCCAAAATGACTTTCAAAATCTATACATGTTTATTATATACCTTAAATATAGTCATTTTATATATTTAAATATATTTATCAAATTCTATTAGAGTAAATAATACAAGTCATATATTAATAAATAAAAATTTATATTAAAATTTATATATGATAAAAATATACTACCTCTGTCTCATTCCAATAGGGCAGTATTCCATTTTGGGCTGTCCCATTCTGATAGTCCACTTCCATAAGTAGAAAAGAAAGAAGATATTTCATTGGTGGATCTGGAGAGAGAAGATATTTCATTGGTGGAGAAATGAAGTTAGTGGAATTTCCTAAAACTGCGTGTTTTTTGTCTTTGGACTATTAGAATGAGACGGAGCGAGTACTTTTATATATCTCGAGTAATAAAATTTATATAATTCACTCAAAATCATAAACATATAGTGGTATGTATTATTAATGTAATTATATTACATGTGGTAAAAATATCTTTGTATCACATATTTATTTGATAAAATAATATTGATAATAATAATAATGAGTAAAATTTTTATTATTTTATAATAATAATAACGATAATATTAATAAAGATAATGTTATTAAAAGTGTTAAATATAAATAACGAAGGTAATAATAATGATGATATTAATAATACTAATAAAATTGATAATAACGATAATTTTAAATAAAACGGTAGTTTTAAATTCTATACTTTTAATAATACTATATTTTTAATAAAAATGATAATTCTTAATAATAATAATAATTTTTAATAGAATGATAGTTTTAATAAAAATGATAAATTTTAAATGATAATTGATAGTATCGATACTTTAATATTAGTAAAAAAATTAATATAATTTATCTTAATAATAATATTTACTATATATAATAATTATCATAATAAGAATAGTAATAATAATATTTTATAAAAATAATTCTATCAAAAATGATAATTTAATAATAATCCTAATATGATAGTAATGATAATATTTTATAATAAAAATGATATTTCTATTAGAAATGATAATTTTAATAAAAGTGATAATTTTAATATTAATGATACTTTTAATAATAATAATAATAATGATAAAAATAATAAAATGATAGTTTTTATAAAAATGTTACTTTTTAATAATAACGATAATTTCAGTAATAATATCAATACCAATAATAATAATAATAATAATAATAATAATAATAATAATAATAATAATAATAATAATAATAATAATAATAATAATAATAATAATAGTAATAATAATAATAAT
The DNA here is from genome assembly GCF_046630445.1 of Rutidosis leptorrhynchoides. Lineage (NCBI taxonomy): Eukaryota > Viridiplantae > Streptophyta > Magnoliopsida > Asterales > Asteraceae > Rutidosis > Rutidosis leptorrhynchoides. The sequence continues at coordinate 199,913,099 of NC_092335.1, forward strand.
AATAATAATAATAATAATAATAACACTAATAATAACCTTAGTGATAATAACGATAATGATAATAATAATAATAATTTATAGATAATAATAATAACGACGATAATAATAACGATGATAGTAATAATAATAATAATAATAATAATAATAATAATAATAATAATAATAATAATAATAATAATAATAATAATAATAATAATAATAATAATAATAATAATAATAATAATAATAATAATAATATAAGAGTTAACAATAATTCAGTTGACCATATCTTTAAATCCGTTCATCGAAATCACACAACTTCTAAATGAAAAGTTAATAATTTTTCGACAGCTTTCCAATGACATGCATATCATATACCTTATCTCAGTAGCATATGTATTAAATTCATGATTTATCATAAATTATATAATGACGTAAATAAACATTCAAGCATGCATAATAATATATACTCGAGCACTAGTCAGGGATACACCATCAATATATAAAAGATAAGATATGAATGCTCACGTATCAATATTGAGATTCAATATTGCAGGAAAGTACTGATAATGCTAAAAACGAACATATATTTCATAGCATTATTCCTCAAGAAAGACAAGCTTTTAGTTGCAATTGTTCTATTTACAAGTGATATTCGTTTAAATAATAAAAGGTGAAGACAAAAGACAGATTCGACGATTTGAAGACGCAAACGACCAAAAAGCTCAAAAGAACAAAAGACAATCAAAAAGGTTCCAATTATTGATAAGAAACGTCTCGAAATCACAAGAGTACAAGATTCAAAACGCAAAGTACAAGATATTAAATTGTACGCAAGGACGTTCGAAAATCCGGAACCGGGACTAGAGTCAACTCTTAACGCTCGACGCAACGGACTAAAAATTACAAGTTAACTATATATATAAATATAATATAATATATAATTAATTATATTAATTATATATATATTATATATATATATTTAAAACTGTCGGCAGCCAGAAACTCCAAGGGAGTAAATTGAAAATACCTCTCCGCGACTCGCGGAGTTTTAAGGCTATTTGGCCGCGAGTCGCGGAGCCCCAAAAATCATTCCTGGCTATAAATCAACCCGAATTCTGATCAAAATCATCATCTTTTTTTTCTCTTTCTCTTCATACGAAGTAATATATATTTATATTTATAATTTATATTTTAATTTTAATTATAATTCTAATAATAAGGGTATGTTAGCGAATGTTGTAAGGGTGTAAGTCGAAATTCTGTCCGTGTAACGCTACGCTATTTTTAATCATTGTAAGTTATGTTCAACCTTTTTATATTAATGTCTCGTAGCTAAGTTATTATTATGCTTGTTTAAAACGAAGTAATCATGATGTTGGGCTAATTACTAAAATTGGGTAATTGGGCTTTGTACCATAATTGGGGTTTGGACAAAAGAACGACACTTGTGGAAACTAGGCTATGGGCTATTAATGGGCTTTATATTTGTTTAACTAAATGAAAGTTTGTTAATGTTAATATAAAGATTTACAATTGGGCGTCCCTATAAATTACCATATACACTCGATCGGACACGATGGGCGGGGTATTTATATGTACGAATAATCGTTCATTTAACCGGACACGGGAATGGATTAATAGCCACTAGAATAATTAAAACAGGGGTGAAATTACATTCAAGGGTAATTGGTGTAATTGTTAACAAAGTAGTAAAACCTTGGTTTACACGCAGTCGATAACCTGGTGTATTCATTAAACAAAGTATTAAAACCTTGTTACAATTCGAATCCCCAATTAGTTGGAATATTTATCTTCGGGTATAATAATAATTTGACAAGGACACTTGCAATTTATATTTATGACTGATGGACTGTTATGGACAAAAACCAGACGGACATATTGAATAATCCAGGACAAAGGACAATTAACCCATGGGCATAAAACTAAAATCAACACGTCAAACATCATGATTACGGAAGTTTAAATAAGCATAATTCTTTTATATCATATTTTATTTCCTTTATTGTATATTTAATTGCACTTCTAATTATCGCACTTTTATTTATTGTTATTTCATTTTATCGCACTTTTAATTATCGTACTTTTTAATTATCGCAATTTAATTTTTATCGCATTTTTATTCGCAATTTCATTATCGTTATTTACTTTACGCTTTAATTTAAAGTCTTGTATTTATTTAATATTTTACATTAGGTTTTAACTGCGACTAAAGTTTTAAAATCGACAAACCGGTCATTAAACGGTAAAAACCCCCCTTTATAATAATAATACTACTTATATATATATTTGTATTTTTATAAAAGTAAACTAATATAGCGTTGAGCTTTGTTTAAAGATTTCCCTGTGGAACGAACCGGACTTACTAAAAACTACACTACTGTACGATTAGGTACACTGCCTATAAGTGTTGTAGCAAGGTTTAAGTATATCCATTCTATAAATAAATAAATATCTTGTGTAAAATTGTATCGTATTTAATAGTATTTTCTGCTAAAATTTAATAACTATTTTATATACACCTCGCGAAACATCAAGTATTTTTGGCGCCGCTGCCGGGGACTATCTTAAAAGCCGGAAGTGCAACGCTAATAAAAAAAAAAAAAAGATTTTTATTTAATTTTATTACAAATATTACATTTATCTGTTTAAACATATCCAAGAATTTGGATTGCTCGGCTTCAAGTTTTTCTTTCTTCATTTTACTCGGATAAGGAAGTGGTGGTTGGTATGGTTTAACATAAGGTTTAGCCTTAACTGTGTTATCTTCATTAACCTTTTCAACTACCGGTTCTTTTTCCTTATCTTGATCAGGTTGTGGTTCTTGTGGAGTAGGAATAGTTTCATCAGAAGTTATAGGTATTTCAGGTGGTTTAAGTGTTGTACCACTTCTTGTGGTAATAGCTTTAGCTGTTTCATTCCGGGGGTTAGTATTTGTATCGCTAGGTAAACTTCCCGGTTTTCTTTCACCTATTAACCTTGCTAGGTTACTTACTTCTTGTTCCAGATTTTGAATAGAAGCTTGTTGATTTCTAAATGCTTGAGCATTTTGTTCATTGGTTTGTTTTTGAGATGTGAAAAACTGCGTTTGAGTTTCAACTAGCTTCGTCATCATATCTTCTAAATTAGGCTTTTTATCTTCGGTTTGTTGTGGTGGTTTGTTTTGAAAATTCGGTCTTTGCTGATTGTAAGTATTATTGGATATTTGTTGATTGCTAGGACCTTGTTGGTTGTTGTATGGAATATTTCGGTTATAATTCTGGTTTTGATTGTAAATCGGTCTTGGCGGTTGATAATTATTCTGATAATTATTTCCAGGCCTTTGGTTTATGTATGAAATATTCTCTCTTTGTTCCATTGTTAATTCAATACTGAGACAATCTTTTGTCAAATGTGGTCCTCCACACTGCTCACAACTAATTCGTATTGAGTGAATATCCTTAGTCATCTTTTCCATTCGTCTTTCCACAGCATCTATCTTTGCGGAAATGGAATCTAAGTCATGGCTAGAATCGGCTCTAGCTGCTTTAGATGATCTAATGATGTCTTTTTCTTGGTGCCACTCATGTGAGTGGGAAGCAGTATTATCAATAATTTTGTAAGCATCAGTTTCGGTTTTCTTCATAATAGAGCCACCAGCTGCTATATCTATGTCTTTTCTTGTAGTGATGTCGCATCCTCGGTAGAATATTTGTACTATTTGACAGGTGTCTAAACCATGTTGCGGACATCCTCTTAACAACTTTCCATATCTTGTCCACGCCTCATATAGAGTTTCATTTGGCTTCTGTGTGAACGTAACAATTTCTGCTTGAAGTCTTACGGCTTTAGATGCAGGAAAAAATTGTTTAAGAAATTTGTCAATTAAAACATCCCATGTATCGATCGCCCCTTCAGGTAACGATTCCAACCAATCTTTGGCTTCTCCCTTTAAAGTCCAGGGAAATAACATGAGATATATCTGTTCATCCTCCACTTCTCGGATTTTAAATAGTGTGCAGATCCTATTAAAGGTACGTAGATGTTCATTTGGATCTTCCTTCGGTGCACCACTAAATTGGCATTGATTAGTCACCATGTGTAGAATTTGTCCTTTGATTTCATAATCTGGCGCATTAATGTCTGGATGGGTAATTGCGTGACCTTGGCCAGTACGTTTAGCTCTCATTCGGTCTTCCATACTTAAAGGTTCCAGATTCTCCATAATTGAATTTGTTGACTTGGTATCACTGAATGATTCTGATTTAATAGTTCGTTCCTCAACAATCTCTGTTTGAATGATTGGTGGTTCCGGAGGAAAGTTTAATGGTTCAGGATCTATGAACCGTTCCTGAATATTTTCTGGATTCTCAATTGTGAGGTTGGGTTCAAAAAAATGGATTATCGGAAATTTGAACTGAAGTACTTGGTCGACTGGATGACGATTCTAAAGAAAAATCAACGGCGGTTATATTTGTTAAACGATGTCTTGATCGAGTTACAGGTGGTGAACGTACAAAAGGTGATGAACGTCTTGCTCGGTGCATTCACAGAATATCCTATTAGTTTTTAAAAGGAAAGAAAAATTATAATAAGTTATCCAATCAATAGACTTTTCTGATTTTGCCCACGTTTCGAATAGCCAAAAGATGCAGCAGAGGGGCAGGATTCGTTTGGTCTCAATATAATTGAGGACTGTTTGGCTCCAATAACCCGGTCCACGTACAAATCCAACTATTACTACGAACCAGAAAATTTTGATGTCTATCAATTTAATTACTTAAAATAAATTTTCGTAATTTTAAGAAATTTAGATAAGAAGTAGAAAAAATTCTAAGTCCTAAAACTAGAATAGCGAGAAATAAGAGAGAAATAGATTGCGCGTCGAAAAATGTCGAAAAATAAAAAATGGTTGAAAAATAAAAGGTGACGGAAAAATAAAAGAAACTTATCAAAACTTAAAAATACTTAACTAATTTAACCTTATTACTACAACTAACTTAAAATTATAATCGCAAATTGATATTACTAATTGAAATGATAATTGATACATAGTAAAAGGTCTCTAAAAATATTAAAGCTTACAGGAAAAACTAAATCCCAAATGGAAATAACTTAAAAAGAAACTAAAACTTAAAAAGGCGTCGCAAAATTCTAAAGCACCTAAATCTTAGTCTAAAGAAAAAGCACTTAAGGAATTCTACGGCAAAGCCTAAAAATCTAGGAGTAAAAATAACTATAGTAAAAACTAATTTTAAAATTAAATATGAGCTAAAAATGCAAATATTACGCTACAACGATTAAAAAGGTACAAAATATAAAAATATACAAAAAGTTGTAAAAAGTACAATTTTTTATAAAAATATTATTTTTATATTATTTATTTAATAAAAACTACTAATTTTACAATTTAATTAAACTTATTTAAACTAAATACATAAATTAAATAAAAATAAAACTTAAAACTAATAATAATAATAATAATAATAATGTTTAAATAATAATAATAAATAATAACCCGTGATTAATGCGGTTTTAGGGTTTTGTCCGTGTGTCAGAAGAACTCCGCGAGTTGCGGTGAATAAAGAGGAAAACCCCGCGAGTCGCGGGGTTCAGAAAAACAGTTGACAGGTTTCACTTTTTACGCGTTTTTCTTTATTTTTTTTTTTTTTTTCTGTTTTTAGTTTAAATAAACGATTTTTAATAAAATTTATATTTTTATAAATTAAAATAAAGATAAAGAAACTTATAAAACTTAAATATTTAACAAAATCCTAAAAATACTTATATTTTTGTTTTTCTTTTTATATTTTTTGAATGATTAAAACGTATTTTTACAAAAACGAATTTTAATAAAATTAAATAAAAATCTTTTTTTTTTTTTTATTAGCGTTGCACTTCCGGCTTTTAAGATAGTCCCCGGCAGCGGCGCCAAAAATACTTGATGTTTCGCGAGGTGTATATAAAATAGTTATTAAATTTTAGCAGAAAATACTATTAAATACGATACAATTTTACACAAGATATTTATTTATTTATAGAATGGATATACTTAAACCTTGCTACAACATAACATACACATAACCTGTGTATAAAATCATTCTCTCGATACATAACATTCACTTTACTTTCATTGCTTGGCTTGGTAACCGACCTTAACATATAATGCGCATAAATAATATCCCCAAAACAGAACATATCGTCTGTATAATAATCATATAAAATTCGAAGTACTAAACACCACGCCCACTAGCTCTTCCGTCTAGTAATAATAAAGATTGTTGATACCAGAAAATTTGCATTAGTGTGTCTTATCGAGTTTGTTAGGATGCATTAGTGAGTCTGGACTTCGACCGTGTTTTCTTTAAAAATGATTGCTTAACATTTTTGTTGGAAACTATATATTTTTAACATATGAATATTATGTGATATATTAATCTCTTAACGTGTTTGATATTATGTGATAGATGTCTACCTCTAGAACAAGTCCCATTGACTCACCTAATAATAATGAAGAGTCAAATGTAAATTGGAATAATTTGTGGACTGATTCACAAGTTCCCGAAGAGGAACCGGAAGAAGAGTCGGAACCGGAAGAAGAATCGGAACCGGAAGAAGAATCGGAACCGGATGAAGAAATAGAACCGGTGGGGGAAATAATAAAACGGTTAAGTAAAAGAAAATCCTCAACCAACCGACCAAAGTTAATTATGGTCAATGGTGTTTCCGCCAAGGAAGCAAAATATTGGGAGGATTACCAATTCTCCGATGAATCGGATTCCGACGAGAATTCCGATGATGTTATAGAAATTACCCCAACTGAATTTAAAAAGGCAAAAGAAAATAATAAGGGAAAGGGCATAAAAATAGAGAAATCTAATTCCAACCCCGATGAACTTTATATGTATCGTCAACCCCCGAAGTCCTTAAGTTGTAACAATGACCCGGGAACCTCTAAACCACCAGGTTTTTCTAAACCAATGTGGACAACGACGGTTCGTATTAGGGGAACATCATATATCCCTAGAAACTTGGCAAAACGAACCAAAACCGAAGAAGAAGAAACGAGCGAGTCGGAATAAGATAGTTGTATTCGTGTGGTGTAATATATGGAATATAGTGTTCTTATGCTTTATGATATATGTAAAAATTGCTTGTATTAATAAGTATTTTTTTTTATGAATCTAACTCTTGTCTATTTTACAGTTTAAAAATACAAAATGGATAGACAACCCAATATTTTAAGAGACCTACCCGGAGACATGATTGATGAAATCTTGTCTAGAGTCGGCCAGAATTCTTCTGCACAACTATTTAAGGCGAGATCAGTTTGTAAGACATTCGAAGAACGTTCCAAGAATGTCTTGGTTTATAAGAGACTTTCGTTTGAAAGATGGGGGATATCACATTGGGAAACCCATAAGTTACGATGTGTTTACTTTGACGCATATATTGCGGGGAACCCAAATGCTATTTTACGCAACGGGTTAAGAAATTATTTTGACTCAATATATCCGAATATTGGACTTCGTGATTTAGAAAAAGCGGCTAACATGCAACATAAAGAAGCATGTTATGCTTACGGATTAGTAATGTTCGCTTCTCACCAAAGTGAGAACAAGAACATCGGGCTACAACTATTAAACAAAACGTTTCCGCAAGTGACGGAGTCGGTAATTGGGGTAAGAAATGAGGTTTTTAGATTATTACGGGACTGTTGGACATTACGTAACCCTCGTCCCTTTGATGATGTTACAACACGCTGTCTTATCAACGGCCATAACGGTTATGTTGCACAAGACCAAGGATGGGAAGTAGTCCTAGTAAAACCAGAATGCATGACTTGTTTCTGGACGTATGAATTACGTGTCTTTATTGCCTTTGCTGAACGACTTGTGTACTAGCTAGAATTGTCTTCACAACTATCTTGTATCAAAGTTATTGTGTGCTATATTTCATGCTTTATGTAAAATAAGCGGTATTGTAAGTTTGTAAAATATTGTATAAAAGTTTGAACGCGAAATATTATTATAATCAGTTTTTCATATAGAATTGTAGTAGTTGAATTGTATATTAGCTACTAAGTATGAACTTAACGGGTAGGTACTACCCGAATTTAAACTTATAAAACGCTAATATGAAGAAAAAGCTTTTATAAATGAGTTCATATTATGCTACGAAATACTATTAACTACTCTTAATATTCTGTATGATTAACTTGTTCCATTTAACTATTTTGAAGGAAATGGCACCGACTACTCGACACACCGTGAATATGAATGAAGAGGAATTCCGTACTTTTCTAGCTTCAAACATAGCCGCAGTACAGGCTGCGCTACATACCAACAATAACCTTGGATCTAGCAGTACAGGAAATCGTGTAGGATGCACCTACAAAGAATTCACTGCCTGCAAACCTTTGGAATTTGATGGAACCGAAGGACCGATCGGATTGAAACGGTGGACCGAGAAGGTTGAATCGGTGTTTGCCATAAGTAAGTGTACTGAAGAGGACAAAGTGAAGTACGCTACGCATACCTTCACAGGTTCTGCGTTAACATGGTGGAATACCTATCTAGAGCAAGTGGGACAAGATGATGCGTACGCACTACCGTGGTCAGCATTCAAGCACTTGATGAACGAGAAGTACCGTCCCAGAACCGAGGTCAATAAGCTCAAGACAGAACTTAGAGGGTTACGAACCCAAGGATTTGATATTACCACGTACGAAAGACGATTCACAGAATTGTGCCTATTGTGTCCGGGAGCATTCGAAGATGAGGAAGAGAAGATCGACGCGTTTGTGAAAGGATTACCGGAAAGAATCCAAGAAGATATAAGTTCACACGAGCCCGCCTCCATACAACAGGCATGTAGAATGGCTCACAAACTAGTGAACCAGATTGAAGAAAGAATTAAAGAACAGACTGCTGAAGAGACCAATGTGAAGCAAGTCAAAAGAAAGTGGGAGGAAAACGGTGATAAGAATCACCAATACAACAACAACAGCAATTACAACAATAATCGCAACAATTATCCCAACAATCGCAACATCAATCGCAACTACAACAAACGGCCCAACAACAACAACAACAACAACAACAGCAACTACAACAATCATCCCAACAACAATAATAACCGCAACAACAACAACAATCAGAAGCAACTATGCCAAAGGTGTGAAAAGAATCACTCGGGGTTCTGCACCAAATTTTGCAACAAGTGTAAAAGAAATGGTCATAGCGCGGCGAAGTGTGAGGTCTACGGACCAGGGGTTAATAGAACGAAAGGAACAAATGGTGTCGGAACGAGTAATGGCGGAGCAAGTAGTGTCGGAGCAAGTTATGCCAATGTAGTTTGTTATAAATGTGGAAAACCAGGCCACATTATTAGAAATTGCCCGAACCAGGAGAACACGAATGGACAAGGCCGTGGAAGAGTTTTCAATATTAATGCGGTAGAGGCACAGGAAGACCCGGAGCTTGTTACGGGTACGTTTCTTATTGACAATAAATCTGCTTACGTTTTATTTGATTCGGGTGCGGATAGAAGCTATATGAGTAGAGATTTTTGTGCTAAATTAAGTTGTCCATTGACGCCTTTGGATAGTAAATTTTTACTCGAATTAGCAAATGGTAAATTAATTTCAGCAGATAATATATGTCGGAATCGAGAAATTAAACTGGTTAGCGAAACATTTAAGATTGATTTGATACCAGTAGAGTTAGGGAGTTTTGATGTGATAATCGGTATGGACTGGTTGAAAGAAGTGAAAGCGGAGATCGTTTGTTACAAAAATGCAATTCGCATTATACGAGAAAAAGGAAAACCCTTAATGGTGTACGGAGAAAAGGGCAACACGAAGCTACATCTTATTAGTAATTTGAAGGCACAAAAACTAATAAGAAAAGGTTGCTATGCTGTTCTAGCACAGGTCGAGAAAGTACAAACTGAAGAAAAGAGCATCAATGATGTTCCCATTGCAAAAGAATTTCCCGATGTATTTCCGAAAGAATTACCGGGATTACCCCCACATCGATCCGTTGAATTTCAAATAGATCTTGTACCAGGAGCTGCACCAATAGCTCGTGCTCCTTACAGACTCGCACCCAGCGAGATGAAAGAACTGCAAAGCCAATTACAAGAACTTTTAGAGCGTGGTTTCATTCGACCAAGCACATCACCGTGGGGAGCTCCTGTTTTGTTTGTCAAGAAGAAAGATGGTACATTCAGGTTGTGTATCGACTACCGAGAGTTGAACAAACTTACCATCAAGAACCGCTACCCACTACCGAGAATCGACGACTTATTTGATCAACTACAAGGCTCGTCTGTTTATTCAAAGATTGACTTACGTTCCGGGTATCATCAAATGCGGGTGAAAGAAAATGATATTCCAAAGACTGCTTTCAGAACACGTTACGGTCATTACGAGTTTATGGTCATGCCATTTGGTTTAACTAATGCACCAGCTGTGTTCATGGACCTTATGAACCGAGTGTGTGGACCATACCTTGACAAGTTTGTCATTGTTTTCATTGATGACATACTTATTTACTCAAAGAATGACCAAGAACACGGTGAACATTTGAGAAAGGTGTTAGAAGTATTGAGGAAGGAAGAATTGTACGCTAAGTTTTCAAAGTGTGCATTTTGGTTGGAAGAAGTTCAATTCCTCGGTCACATAGTGAACAAAGAAGGTATTAAGGTGGATCCGGCAAAGATAGAAACTGTTGAAAAGTGGGAAACCCCGAAAACTCCGAAACACATACGCCAGTTTTTAGGACTAGCTGGTTACTACAGAAGGTTCATCCAAGACTTTTCCAGAATAGCAAAACCCTTGACTGCATTAACGCATAAAGGGAAGAAATTTGAATGGAATGATGAACAAGAGAAAGCGTTTCAGTTATTGAAGAAAAAGCTAACTACGGCACCTATATTGTCATTGCCTGAAGGGAATGATGATTTTGTGATTTATTGTGACGCATCAAAGCAAGGTCTCGGTTGTGTATTAATGCAGCGAACGAAGGTGATTGCTTATGCATCTAGACAATTGAAGATTCACGAACAAAATTATACGACGCATGATTTGGAATTAGGCGCGGTTGTTTTTGCATTAAAGACTTGGAGGCACTACTTATATGGGGTCAAAAGTATTATATATACCGACCACAAAAGTCTTCAACACATATTTAATCAGAAACAACTGAATATGAGGCAGCGTAGGTGGATTGAATTATTGAATGATTACGATTTTGAGATTCGTTACCACCCGGGGAAGGCAAATGTGGTAGCCGATGCCTTGAGCAGGAAGGATAGAGAACCCATTCGAGTAAAATCTATGAATATAATGATTCATAATAACATTACTACTCAAATAAAGGAGGCGCAACAAGGAGTTTTAAAAGAGGGAAATTTAAAGGATGAAATACCCAAAGGATCGGAGAAACATCTTAATATTCGGGAAGACGGAACCCGGTATAGGGCTGAAAGGATTTGGGTACCAAAATTTGGAGATATGAGAGAAATGGTACTTAGAGAAGCTCATAAAACCAGATACTCAATACATCCTGGAACGGGGAAGATGTACAAGGATCTCAAGAAACATTTTTGGTGGCCAGGTATGAAAGCCGATGTTGCTAAATACGTAGGAGAATGTTTGACGTGTTCTAAGGTCAAAGCTGAGCATCAGAAACCATCAGGTCTACTTCAACAACCCGAAATCCCGGAATGGAAATGGGAAAACATTACCATGGATTTCATCACTAAATTGCCAAGGACTGCAAGTGGTTTTGATACTATTTGGGTAATAGTTGATCGTCTCACCAAATCATCACACTTCCTACCAATAAGAGAAGATGACAAGATGGAGAAGTTAGCACGACTGTATTTGAAGGAAGTCGTCTCCAGACATGGAATACCAATCTCTATTATCTCTGATAGGGATGGCAGATTTATTTCAAGATTCTGGCAGACATTACAGCAAGCATTAGGAACTCGTCTAGACATGAGTACTGCCTATCATCCACAAACTGATGGGCAGAGCGAAAGGACGATACAAATGCTTGAAGACATGCTACGAGCATGTGTTATTGATTTCGGAAACAGTTGGGATCGACATCTACCGTTAGCAGAATTTTCCTACAACAACAGCTACCATTCAAGCATTGAGATGGCGCCGTTTGAAGCACTTTATGGTAGAAAGTGCAGGTCTCCAATTTGTTGGAGTGAAGTGGGGGATAGACAGATTACGGGTCCGGAGATTATACAAGAAACTACCGAGAAGATCATCCAAATTCAACAACGGTTGAAAACCGCCCAAAGTCGACAAAAGAGCTACGCTGACATTAAAAGAAAAGATATAGAATTTGAAATTGGAGAGATGGTCATGCTTAAAGTTGCACCTTGGAAAGGCGTTGTTCGATTTGGTAAACGAGGGAAATTAAATCCAAGGTATATTGGACCATTCAAGATTATTGATCGTGTCGGACCAGTAGCTTACCGACTAGAGTTACCTCAACAACTCGCGGCTGTACATAACACTTTCCACGTCTCGAATTTGAAGAAATGTTTTGCTAAAGAAGATCTCACTATTCCGTTAGATGAAATCCAAATCAACGAAAAACTCCAATTCATCGAAGAACCCGTCGAAATAATGGATCGTGAGGTTAAAAGACTTAAGCAAAACAAGATACCAATTGTTAAGGTTCGATGGAATGCTCGTAGAGGACCCGAGTTCACCTGGGAGCGTGAAGATCAGATGAAGAAGAAATACCCGCATCTATTTCCAGAAGATTCGTCAACACCTTCAACAGCTTAAAATTTCGGGACGAAATTTATTTAACGGGTAGGTACTGTAGTGACCCGAACTTTTCCATGTTTATATATATTAATTGAGATTGATGTTTACATGATTAAATGTTTCCAACATGTTAAGCAATCAAACTTGTTAAGACTTGATTAATTGAAATAGGTTTCATATAGACAATTGACCACCCAAGTTGACCGGTGATTCACGAACGTTAAAACTTGTAAAAAACTATATGATGACATATATATGGTTATATATATAGTTAACATGATATTATGATAAGTAAACATATCATTAATTATATTAACAATGAACTACATATGTAAAAACAAGACTACTAACTTAATGATTTTGAAACGAGACATATATGTAACGTTTATCGTTGTAACGACATTTAATGTATATATATCATATTAAGAGATATTCGTACATCATAATATCATGATAATATAATAATTTAAAATCTCTTTTGTTATTATAAACATTGGGTTAACAACATTTAACAAGATCGTTAACCTAAAGGTTTCAAAACAACACTTACATGTAACGACTAACGAAGACTTAACGACTCAGTTAAAATGTATATACATGTAGTGTTTTAATATGTATTTATACACTTTTGAAAGACTTCAATACACTTATCAAAATACTTCTACTTAACAAAAATGCTTACAATTACATTCTCGTTCAGTTTCATCAACAATTCTACTCGTATGCACCCGTATTCGTACTCGTACAATACACAGCTTTTAGATGTATGTACTATTGGTATATACACTCCAATGATCAGCTCTTAGCAGCCCATGTGAGTCACCTAACACATGTGGGAACCATCATTTGGCAACTAGCATGAAATATCTCATAAGATTACAAAAATATGAGTAATCATTCATGACTTATTTACATGAAAACAAAATTACATATCCTTTATATCTAATCCATACACCAACGACCAAAAACACCTACAAACACTTTCATTCTTCAATTTTCTTCATCTAATTGATCTCTCTCAAGTTCTATCTTCAAGTTCTAAGTGTTCTTCATAAATTCCAAAAGTTCTAGTTTCATAAAATCAAGAATACTTTCAAGTTTGCTAGCTCACTTCCAATCTTGTAAGGTGATCATCCAACCTCAAGAAATCTTTGTTTCTTACAGTAGGTTATCATTCTAATACAAGGTAATAATCATATTCAAACTTTGGTTCAATTTCTATAACTATAACAATCTTATTTCAAGTGATGATCTTACTTGAACTTGTTTTCGTGTCATGATTTTGCTTCAAGAACTTTGAGCCATCCAAGGATCCATTGAAGCTAGATCCATTTTTCTCTTTTCCAGTAGGTTCATCCAAGGAACTTAAGGTAGTAATGATGTTCATAACATCATTCGATTCATACATATAAAGCTATCTTATTCGAAGGTTTAAACTTGTAATCACTAGAACATAGTTTAGTTAATTCTAAACTTGTTCGCAAACAAAAGTTAATCCTTCTAACTTGACTTTTAAAATCAACTAAACACATATTCTATATCTATATGATATGCTAACTTAATGATTTAAAACCTGGAAACACGAAAAACACCGTAAAACCGGATTTACGCCGTCGTAGTAACACCGCGGGCTGTTTTGGGTTAGTTAATTAAAAACTATGATAAACTTTGATTTAAAAGTTGTTATTCTGAGAAAATGATTTTTATTATGAACATGAAACTATATCCAAAAATTATGGTTAAACTCAAAGTGGAAGTATGTTTTCTAAAATGGTCATCTAGACGTCGTTCTTTCGACTGAAATGACTACCTTTACAAAAACGACTTGTAACTTATTTTTCCGACTAGAAACCTATACTTTTTTTGTTTAGATTCATAAAATAGAGTTCAATATGAAACCATAGCAATTTGATTCACTCAAAACGGATTTAAAATGAAGAAGTTATGGGTAAAACAAGATTGGATAATTTTTCTCATTTTAGCTACGTGAAAATTGGTAACAAATCTATTCCAACCATAACTTAATCAACTTGTATTATATATTATGTAATCTTGAGATACCATAGACACGTATACAATGTTTCGACCTATCATGTCGACACATCTATATATATTTCGGAACAACCATAGATTGTTATTATTACTATTATTAGGTGAGTCAACAAGCTTCTATTCAAAATCTGGAACAAGAAGTAAGTAACCTAGCAAGGTTAATAGGTGAAAGAAAACCGGGAAGTTTACCTAGCGATACAAATACTAACCCCCGGAATGAAACAGCTAAAGCTATTACCACAAGAAGTGGTACAACACTTAAACCACCTGAAATACCTATAACTTCTGATGAAACTATTCCTACTCCACAAGAACCACAACCTGATCAAGATAAGGAAAAAGAACCGGTAGTTGAAAAGGTTAATGAAGATAACACAGTTAAGGCTAAACCTTATGTTAAACCATACCAACCACCACTTCCTTATCCGAGTAAAATGAAGAAAGAAAAACTTGAAGCCGAGCAATCCAAATTCTTGGATATGTTTAAACAGATAAATGTAAATCTTCCTTTCATTGATGTGATTTCAGGAATGCCTAGATATGCTAAATTCTTGAAAGATCTGATCACAAATAGAAAGAAAATGGAAGAACTCTCGGCTGTTACTATGAATGCTAATTGTTCAGCAGTGCTGTTGAATAAGATACCAGAAAAACTATCTGATCCAGGAAGTTTCACAATTCCATGTTTTCTGGGTAGTCTTAGTTCAATAGAAGCATTAGCAGATTTAGGTGCTAGTATAAATCTAATGCCGTATTCACTATACGCTAAACTAGACCTTGGGGAATTAAAACCAACCAGAATAAGCATACAACTAGCCGATAGATCAATAAAATATCCTAGAGGGATAATGGAGAACATGCTAGTTAAAGTTGGTACTTTAGTATTCCCAGTAGATTTTGTTGTTTTAGACATGGAAGAAGATTCTCAAGTTCCTCTCATATTAGGAAGACCATTCTTAAACACGGCTAAAGCAATGATAGACGTGTTCGGTAAGAAACTGACCCTAAGTATAGAGGATGAGAGTGTTACCTTTTCAGTGGATAGAGCAATGCAACAACCACAATCTGCAGATGATACATGTTATTATATTAAAACTATAGATGCACATGCAGAATTATTAGAAGAATTTCCAGAATTACAAGGAACAGGAGAATGTTCTTTAGGAGAAGGAAATGAACCAATTGATGAAGCTGAAATGTTAGCTACACTTATAGCTAATGGATATGAACCAACAACAGAAGAAATTCAAATGCTAAAAGAAGAAGACAGATATCGATATAAATCATCGATAGAAGAACCTCCGAAATTAGAGTTAAAGCCACTTCCAAACCATTTGGAATACGCTTATTTACATGGTGAATCTGAATTACCTGTAATAATATCGTCTTCTCTTACTGAAAATGAGAAATCACAACTCATTTCTGTGTTGAAAGCTCATAAACCAGCCATTGCATGGAAGATTCATGATATTAAAGGAATAAGTCCTTCGTATTGCACACATAAAATTCTTATGGAAGAAGGTCATAAAACGTATGTGCAACGCCAACGAAGACTAAATCCTAATATGCAAGATGTAGTTAAGAAAGAGATTATTAAACTGCTAGATGCAGGTTTGATATATCCAATCTCTGATAGTCCATGGGTAAGCCCAGTTCAATGCGTGCCTAAGAAGGGTGGCATGACTGTTATCACAAATGAGAAAAATGAGCTTATTCCTACTAGGACTGTAACAGGATGGCGTGTATGTATTGATTATAGAAAATTAAATGACGCCACCAGAAAAGATCACTTTCCCTTACCTTTCATAGATCAAATGTTGGAAAGATTAGCCGGAAATAGTTACTATTGTTTTCTAGATGGATTTTCCGGATATTTTCAAATTCCAATAGCACCCGAGGATCAAGAGAAAACCACATTCACGTGCCCTTATGGTACTTTTGCTTACAAACGCATGCCATTTGGACTTTGCAACGCCCCTGCAACCTTTCAAAGGTGTATGATGGCAATTTTTCACGACATGATAGAAGAATGCATGGAAGTATTCATGGATGACTTTTCAGTCTTCGGTGATACATTTAAATCATGTCTAATTAATCTGGAACGAATGCTAATTAGATGCGAAAAATCAAATCTAGTACTTAATTGGGAGAAATGCCATTTCATGGTTAAAGAAGGCATCGTTCTTGGACATAAAATTTCAAAAGAAGGAATTGAAGTGGATAGAGCTAAAGTAGATGTAATTGCTAAACTTCCACATCCCACAAATGTTAGAGGAGTTAGGAGTTTTCTAGGGCATGCCGGTTTTTACCGACGTTTCATAAAAGATTTTTCTAAAATTGCCACTCCTATGAATAAACTCCTAGAAAAGGATGCGCCATTCATCTTTTCAGATGAATGTATCAAATCTTTTAATATTCTTAAAGAAAAACTCACTAATGCACCGATCATGATAACACCAAATTGGAATCTACCATTTGAACTAATGTGCGATGCAAGTGATTTTGCAATGGGAGCCGTTTTAGGACAAAGGATTGAAAAACGATTTCAACCTATATATTATGCTAGTAAGACATTACAAGGAGCACAAACGAACTATACAACTACTGAAAAAGAACTCCTTGCTATTGTCTTTGCTTTTGACAAATTTCGATCATATCTAGTTCTAGCAAAAACGGTGGTCTATACCGACCATTCTGCTCTTAGATACCTATTTTCAAAACAAGATGCTAAACCAAGATTAATCCGTTGGATCTTACTCTTACAAGAGTTTGATATTGAAATCCGAGATAAAAAAGGAGCAGAAAATCTCGCCGCTGATCATCTTTCTCGTCTTGAAAATCCCGAATTAGAAGTTCTGAATGAATCGGCCATACAAGACAACTTTCCTGATGAATATCTATTGAAGATAGATTATAAAGAAATCCCATGGTTTGCAGACTATGCAAACTACTTAGTTTGTGGATTCCTTGAAAAAGGATTATCGTACCAAAGACGAAAGAAATTCTTCAGTGATATAAAACACTATTTCTGGGAAGATCCACATCTGTTTAAAAGTTGTCCCGATGGAATAATACGCCGATGTGTATTTGGAGATGAAGCTAGTAAAATTTTAAACCATTGTCACACAGGACCAACAGGAGGGCATTATGGGCCTCAACTAACAGCAAGAAAAGTTTATGAAGCTGGATTCTATTGGCCTACAATTTACAAAGACGCACACCTTCTTTGCAAATCCTGTGATGCATGTCAAAGGGCCGGAAGAATAAGTCAACGTGATGAAATGCCACAAAATGTCATCCAAGTATGTGAAGTATTTGACATTTGGGGTATTGACTTTATGGGTCCATTTCCAAAATCTCATAATAATCTATATATACTCGTAGCCATTGATTATGTATCTAAATGGGCGGAAGCACAAGCTCTCCCAACTAACGATGCACGAGTTGTAGTAAACTTTTTAAAACGTCTTTTTGCAAGGTTTGGAACACCGAAAGCTTTAATAAGTGATCGGGGTACTCATTTCTGTAATAATCAACTTGAGAAAGTTCTTAAAAGATATGGAGTAACTCATAAAATCTCCACCGCATATCATCCACAAACAAGTGGACAAGTTGAAAATACAAACCGAGCCTTAAAACGTATTCTAGAGAAAACCGTAGGATCAAATCCGAAGGAATGGTCCATTAAATTGGAGGATGCACTCTGGGCTTTTAGAACAGCCTACAAAACTCCAATTGGAACCACACCTTTTAGACTTGTTTATGGAAAAGCATGTCATCTTCCAGTAGAAATTGAACACAAAGCATTTTGGGCTTTGAAGACATGTAATCTTGATTTACATGAAGCCGGACGTCTACGATTAAGTCAACTAAACGAATTAGAAGAATTAAGACATGAAGCATACGAAAATTCGTTAATCTATAAAGAAAGAACGAAGAAATGGCATGATAAAAGAATCAGAAGTTCAAAAGAATTCAAAGAAGGAGACAGAGTTCTTCTTTTCAATTCACGATTCAAGCTATTTCCTGGAAAATTGAAATCAAGATGGTCTGGACCATTCATAGTAAAAAGAGTTTTCCCATACGGAACAATAGAATTGATAAATTCAAATGGGATTGAATTTAAAGTTAATGGTCACAGAGTTAAACATTACATACATGGTCCGATGGAAGTCGACAACGAAGTTAATCACAATTTCGACACCACAGCTAACTAAGTGTGGGGAGAATCAAGTCTTTAAAGAATAATATGAATTTCTGTTAGAGTTAGATTGTCTGTTTTCGTGTAGTTCTCGAAAATGGAACACGTATGGTCTTTCCCTAGCAGACCCTAAAGAACTAGTCTTCTCCCCCCATTCTGAATTTTTATTTTTTTAGGTTTTTACGTAATGAAGACTGCCTGTGAACTAAACCATGGTCTAATGCTACACGCTTTGATCACTAAAAGAAATAATGACATACTACCGAGTGAATTAGTATCAGTAATCAGAGAAAGAATGGACGGAGTTAGAAAAGGATCCAGATGCGAAGATAATAAGTTACAATTTGGTAAAGGAAAATCAAAATCCGCAGCGAAAAGAAGAGCACGACACCTAGAAAAATGTCACAAATGCGGAAAATGGTCACATGGAGGTAAATGTTCAAATAATCAAACCTATTCAAATACCGAATTTGTTACTTTATGCAGAGACGGACCGTTCATATGTTTAGAAGAAAAGACAATGAATGCTCGAGGTTACGCCTATGCAGCCATGGAAAACCAATTAAACCGACTATCTTATGAATATAATAGATCATATAACTAAGAAATCTATTTCACAGGTATGTCTGTACAGTTTTTATTTTTATTTTTAACCTTTTGATAATAAACGCTAATTTGTTCGCTAAAAAGTATTAAATTGGTATTAAATAAAATTAGGTTTGGCGACCGAAATTATTGATATTGTTCAAAAATTTATTACATCACTGCGAAATTTAACGTTTATTCTTAAGGTATAAATATCTTTAATCAATCAACCCAAAATATTTCAAAAATTCGTCATGAGTTAAATTAGGTCTTGGAACCGAAATTACTTTACCGAAAAGAGGGGCGCATATTTTTGATAATATTTGACTGATTAAAGTGGGATAAAAAGACAAAAAGATTTTTAATTTTATTTTTTACCATGTTTTTAATTAATATTTAAATCTTAAATTAATATTGTAAACTTTGTAAAAACAATATTTTTAAAATTGTAAATATTTGAAAAATTAATATAAGTTTGGTATGAATTTATGAATTTTTAAATTAAGTTTGGTGTGAATTTTTAATTTTAATTTTGAATTTTATATTTATGTTGTGTGAATTTTTAAAAACAAAAATTTACTTTATCTCATTAAGTTAAGAATATGATTTTTAAAATTCGTCGTAAGTTGAAGACTAGGTCTTTGAACCGAAATTGCTTTACCCGAGGGAGGGACGAGAACTTTTATTATCATTATTTTTAATCTTATTGATTTAAAATATGCCAAAAACATTAAAAAACCCAAAAATCTTAGCTTTTAAAACAATCGCTACAAAAAGACAAATTTTAAAAATTTTGTCGAGGGACGGACTAGGACATCGATCCAAAACGACCTCGTCCTAAATAACAAGGGAAACAAAATTTTAAAATTAATTTCTTAATTGTTTTATAAGTTAAAGATTATAAAAAAAAAAAAAAAAAAAAAAAAAAAAAAAAAAAAAAAATAACTCCGCGACTCGCGGAGTTTTGAGTGAAAACCTCCGCGACTCGCGGAGGGACCAAATTACAGAAAAAAAAATAAAACTAGCTGCTCGAACTGATCACTCACACACACACATAAACACCCAAATACAGCTCGAAAAGAACCCCCGAAAAACCCACAAAAATCATCCCAAAAACTCAATTTTTCACCGTTAATCTTCAAATTTTTCACTACAATCATGTTGAGAAGGATGATATCTAGGAACTACTCAAGAAAACAGGTACAATTACACCCCAAATCACCTTTAAATCCGAATTTTAGTGTGTTCTTGAGCATATTTTCATAATTTGAATTTTGTTAATTTTTAGTGTAATTAGTGTTAAATTGTTAGTATATTATGCATGTATAACCTAGATTGATGCTTGTTAACATGATTTGAAGCCAAAAACTTCAAAATCTTTAGAATCTAGGGTTTGTGTTCTTGAGCAAATTTGGGGCTTTTTGATATAAACAGGTTATGACCGATTTTTGTCATGAATTATTGCTAAATTGAGTAGTGTAACATGTCTAGGTAGTTAAATGATCAAAACTTTGAGCCTAAACATGATTTTGAGAATTAAAGTGGACTTTTTCAAGTCCAAAATTCATGAACTTGATTTTTGAAAGATAATGCCATTTGAGACTTGTTTATTTGCTAGTAATGATTATTTTGACATGTTATTTGAGTTGAATGCTTATGAACTTGGCGAAAATTTTCGTATATGCTTATTTGAAAAAGTGTAGATTTGATAAAAATGTGAAAATAAGCTTAAGTTTGATATAAATTGATAATGTCATTGTAATTATTTTGATTGATGATTTTGCTGACACTAATGCATATTTGGATGCACAAAATTTGTGTTTGATGTGTTTTGCAGACTGAAAGGGGTGAATCTTCATCCCAAGCCCGCCACGCTCCTGCTGAGAACTTGGAACAACAGGAGGTAGATAACTACTACAAGCAGGATGTACCTCATCCAGTCATGACCTTTTCAGATATGCACTTGGAACAGTTGCACCCGAACCTGCGATTTGACAGACTTTGGATAGATTATCCAAAATATCAACGGGGTTTGCATACTCTTCACTCTAAGGTTGTTGAGGTACCAAGGGTCATAGAATGGGGACCCTTGGAAGCTGTAGAATTGGCCGGGCCAATTAGGGAATTACTGGTACAGAGGTATGGTAATTCTTCTTTTAATGACTGGATATGTTTATTCACCATACGCAGACCTGTATATAAAGTATGGTGTGAAGAGTTGTTATGTAGTATAGAGTTGAATGATCGGGTAGCCAGTTTAACCGATCGTTCTTTTGTTAGATTTTTGTTAGGCGGTTCGATGCGCCACATGTCTTTACTAGACATGGCTCAGGCTTTACGTATATATACGCCTGAGGAATTAGCGTCTGCCGATTGTAGAGGATTGATACTAAACGGTAGGAAAATAGATGAGAATTTTGATACACACGGTGTGTGGAGTCAAATGACAAGCCACCACCGTTTTAAAGGGGGAAACTACTCTTATTTGGATATAGATAGAGCCGAATTAAGAGTAATACATAGGTTTTTAGCTAACTCGATTACACAAAGGGGTAAAAACAAAGAAAAGGTAAATGAACAAGATTTGTTTTACCATATGTGTATTCGAGACCCACACAGCGCTGTAAGTATACCATATTGTGTGGGTTATTATTTATCAGCTATGGTTCGAGGGATGCGTCCACATAGCATAATAGGAGGTGGTATTTTTATTACTTTGATTGGTGAATATCTCGGTGTGGATATAAGTCGGGGGGGATTATTAGTAGAAGAGCCGGAACCCCGCGACACTATAGGTTTAAATGTATACCATGGTGCGAAAGTGTTGAAGCGGCGAAACAACGCCGCAGTACGATACAATGGTAGACATCCACAGGTAGAGAGAAACCAGGAACAAGGTAATGTAGGAGGGGGGAACCAGATGCAAGAAATGCAAAGGTTTATAGCTTCTCAGGAATACGAAAATGCTAGACAGAGAGCATTTGAAGATTGGCAAGTTCATCAGAACCAGATCATAGCGCATTGCCAACACATAGGTAGAAACTATATTCCTACACCGAAACCCGTCTTCCCTCCTTGGTCGATAGAGATGCAGCCACCATATCCTACGTATGACCCTGCCGAGGCATTCTATAGCACTTATGGTTATGCGTGGAACCCCTATTGGTACCAATATCATCCTTAGTTTACTTATTTTTATTTTTATTTTGTAATTTGTAAGTATTGATATGTTTAATATTTTTTGTTAATATTGTAATCATTTTTATAATTATCTAACTTTTATTCTTAGATTTTAATAATTTTTGAATGTGGGGTAATAAACCAAACTTCAAAAATATGTATATATGTTTGCAGTTTATCTTATGTACACAACAGGGTAAAACAACGCATTTTCAAAGACTGGCATTAAGTTCAGCAAAAGCAATTAATTTTGACGACAATGATGCAAAATGTATGTGAAATAACAACAAGACGGAATGAACAAATGACGTGCACCATTTATCATTCAGCAAACAAACGCCAATATATTTGGAAACTTTGGTAAAAATTTAATCATTTTCACACAAATCACCCTCAATAATTTAAATTGTTACTGATTTCTTGCAAATGAGGGCATTGCAAGATCTTAAGTGTGGGAAGGGGTTAAATTCTTTCGGATTTTAAAAATTTTTATATTAAACAACTTGGTTACCATTAAAAATACTAGTAAAGCAGTAGTTGTATTAGAATCTAGTGCTCTCTGATAATAAAGAACAGCCCTAGTCTTATATACTGACTACCCAATTCTAGTAAAATTTTTCAAAATTTTCAATTAAATGAATTCAAATCATGTTTATACATATTTATGAACGATAAAACTAGGTTTTAACACCGAAATTATTGTTACCTCGGAAAGGACATAAATTGAGAAACAAACTAAAATGTTAAAATTCATTTAAAATGGAATAGAGGACGATAAAAAGGAAAATAAAAGCCAAGTGTGGGAAAATTTACCAAATTATTTTAAACATATGCCACATATATTTGTAACAAATAACTGAAAATACTTTTGCTTTGAACTAAACTAAACTGTTTTACCCAATGAAAGAAAAGAAGAGATGGATCTACACGATGAATCAATTCCATCATTAAAAGGAAGTAAAGTCTTCCGAAAAAGACACGCGCTTCTTGATTTAGGTCATGAAGTTGTCGTCCAGACCAGCTGTAGGTTGACGAAAAATCTAGAAAAGTCATCACTAAAATCAGCAGGAAATCCACGGACCTCAGCATTAAACAGGGTCGCCAAGTGGTCAGATTTATCCTAACCATGAGAAGGATTTATCTCGTACAATGGGGGGGCACCGTGCAAATTAGCTTGATAAGACTAATGAATCAGATCCCCAGAAAAGGATAATCTCCTTAAAGATTAAAAATCAGCTTTTAAGACTGATATTACTCAATCCTAGAGATTGACCTTAAAGATTGAGAATTCAAACTCATGGAATTCAATGATATCTAAACTCGAGCTTAAACGAGAAAATATTTTGATCAAAAATACAAACCGATTTGTTTTCTGAAAACCCTATTTTCAATGCGTTCATTACCATTGAACGTAAAATCCTAGGAATTCACCTAGAATTCATTAGGTCACCTGAACTAAATCGGGTGTCAACCGTAAGAACGGTGGTTGCATAACATGGTCAAAGACAGGACTTTGTGCCAGACCGACAAAATTATAAGGGTGAGCTTTACTATTGCTCCTACCAAGGATAGTAATTGCGTCCGACACGTTATAGACCATAATCAAAAGCATGTCACGGGACATTGCCTTAAACAGTTGCTTGTTCAACGCTTTCCTTTACAACCGGACGGTAGTTTGCCGAAAGGTAATATACGGAACAAGTAAACTGGACGTGTTGCTTTCCAAATACAAGGTTAGCAAGTGGGTGACACAAAACCGCAAGTTTTGAGCTAAAATTTTCAAATCTGAAACCCACCAAACCCACAAAAATATTTTGCAAACACCGGTAAAGGGTTATTCCGGAAAACGTATCTAGGGTAAAAACTAGATTTAATTTTCAAAAGATCAAATGTTTTCATAAAGATCCAATTTCCTTAATGGATCTAAATTTTTATAGTCATGTGGGACTGTAAACCATATCGTTACTACCATTGTTTATACCGCCGTATAGAAATCACTGATGTACAAAGTGTGAAGAATAAAGAAGTGATTCTAGTATTTCAAGACAATATTGCTTGAGGACAAGCAACGCTCAAGTGTGGGAATATTTGATAATGCTAAAAACGAACATATATTTCATAGCATTATTCCTCAAGAAAGACAAGCTTTTAGTTGCAATTGTTCTATTTACAAGTGATATTCGTTTAAATAATAAAAGGTGAAGACAAAAGACAGATTCGACGATTTGAAGACGCAAACGACCAAAAAGCTCAAAAGAACAAAAGACAATCAAAAAGGTTCCAATTATTGATAAGAAACGTCTCGAAATCACAAGAGTACAAGATTCAAAACGCAAAGTACAAGATATTAAATTGTACGCAAGGACGTTCGAAAATCCGGAACCGGGACTAGAGTCAACTCTTAACGCTCGACGCAACGGACTAAAAATTACAAGTTAACTATATATATAAATATAATATAATATATAATTAATTATATTAATTATATATATATTATATATATATATTTAAAACTGTCGGCAGCCAGAAACTCCAAGGGAGTAAATTGAAAATACCTCTCCGCGACTCGCGGAGTTTTAAGGCTATTTGGCCGCGAGTCGCGGAGCCCCAAAAATCATTCCTGGCTATAAATCAACCCGAATTCTGATCAAAATCATCATCTTTTTTTTCTCTTTCTCTTCATACGAAGTAATATATATTTATATTTATAATTTATATTTTAATTTTAATTATAATTCTAATAATAAGGGTATGTTAGCGAATGTTGTAAGGGTGTAAGTCGAAATTCTGTCCGTGTAACGCTACGCTATTTTTAATCATTGTAAGTTATGTTCAACCTTTTTATATTAATGTCTCGTAGCTAAGTTATTATTATGCTTGTTTAAAACGAAGTAATCATGATGTTGGGCTAATTACTAAAATTGGGTAATTGGGCTTTGTACCATAATTGGGGTTTGGACAAAAGAACGACACTTGTGGAAACTAGGCTATGGGCTATTAATGGGCTTTATATTTGTTTAACTAAATGAAAGTTTGTTAATGTTAATATAAAGATTTACAATTGGGCGTCCCTATAAATTACCATATACACTCGATCGGACACGATGGGCGGGGTATTTATATGTACGAATAATCGTTCATTTAACCGGACACGGGAATGGATTAATAGCCACTAGAATAATTAAAACAGGGGTGAAATTACATTCAAGGGTAATTGGTGTAATTGTTAACAAAGTAGTAAAACCTTGGTTTACACGCAGTCGATAACCTGGTGTATTCATTAAACAAAGTATTAAAACCTTGTTACAATTCGAATCCCCAATTAGTTGGAATATTTATCTTCGGGTATAATAATAATTTGACAAGGACACTTGCAATTTATATTTATGACTGATGGACTGTTATGGACAAAAACCAGACGGACATATTGAATAATCCAGGACAAAGGACAATTAACCCATGGGCATAAAACTAAAATCAACACGTCAAACATCATGATTACGGAAGTTTAAATAAGCATAATTCTTTTATATCATATTTTATTTCCTTTATTGTATATTTAATTGCACTTCTAATTATCGCACTTTTATTTATTGTTATTTCATTTTATCGCACTTTTAATTATCGTACTTTTTAATTATCGCAATTTAATTTTTATCGCATTTTTATTCGCAATTTCATTATCGTTATTTACTTTACGCTTTAATTTAAAGTCTTGTATTTATTTAATATTTTACATTAGGTTTTAACTGCGACTAAAGTTTTAAAATCGACAAACCGGTCATTAAACGGTAAAAACCCCCCTTTATAATAATAATACTACTTATATATATATTTGTATTTTTATAAAAGTAAACTAATATAGCGTTGAGCTTTGTTTAAAGATTTCCCTGTGGAACGAACCGGACTTACTAAAAACTACACTACTGTACGATTAGGTACACTGCCTATAAGTGTTGTAGCAAGGTTTAAGTATATCCATTCTATAAATAAATAAATATCTTGTGTAAAATTGTATCGTATTTAATAGTATTTTCTGCTAAAATTTAATAACTATTTTATATACACCTCGCGAAACATCAAGTACGTAGACGCGAAGGAGATGATAAACACTAGATTAACCTCACGAGCATACCCCCAAACAATACCCATAACCTCCATAGACATAACCCATAATTTCCTTAGCTCTATCCCGCTCTAAAAACCCGTCTTGAAATAACTCGCTCATAACCTCGTCGTAGTATTTTATGTATAATAATAATAATACTACTACTAATAATAATAATAATACGATTAATAATAATAATAATAATAATAATAATAATAATAATAATAATAATAATAATAATAATAATAATAATAATAATAATAATAATAATAATAAGTAAATATATATTGTATATGTGTTTATGTGAGAAAGGACTGAATGAATTTGGAACCAGAACTTGATGGAATTTATAGAACTTTGCTACCTCATGTTGCCATGCGATCGCATGGGATGAGTGTGCAAAACTCATGCGATCGCATGAGCTTGCTTTCTAGCTTGCACTCGTTGTTTTATTCTTGCCGACACACTTTTTAATTTAAATAATATATTTAATCTTTATAATTATTTAAATATTATATTATATTTAAGTGCATAGTTAATTTGTAAATTTAGTTCCAATGACTCGTACGTTGTCGCTTGACCAATGTCCCGATTTCGGTTCCTCGAACGCATTTTCGTACGCTTAGAAAACTGTATTAAACGATACGCGACGTGTACCTTTATCAATAAATAGACTTAAATTGCCAATAAATTATATTACTCTATATGTAATTTGAAAGTTCAAGTGTTTTGGTCATTTGCTTATATAAATCGACGTCTCGTTATATATACATATGATAATATTAATCAAAACGTTTTGTATCTAGTTAATATTATATTTAATCACTTTGTAATATATATATATATATATATATATATATATATATATATATATATATATATATATATATATATATATATTCTCAATATAGATTTGTACATATTATATAGGATAATATTATATTTTAGTTTTTCAAAAGTAATTATATTTCAAAGTTTATTTATAATCGTTTAGAAAAATATTATGTCGTATCACGTTTACGTTTTTGAAACACTATATATATATTTGTAATTTATAATATAAGCTTTAATTAAATTCTTCAAAATTCATAAAAAAATTATCTTAAAAAACGTTTTAATACTAAAGTTCTTTCTAAACTGAAAACGTTTTAGTACTTTTGAAACTCAATCAAATAAATATTATAATTTGTTTTTCAAAGTTAAATATATTTAGGAATCATTTTGTTTAAAGGTTAAACTAATGGGAATCGTTATATCATAAAATGTTTTAGAAAAGTAAAATCGTATATAACTCATAGCAGGTTTTTAAGTTTTTAAATTACCATTTGTTGGTGATGCGTGAGATATAGTTCGAAGGTTAGATAAACGTATGAAATTACTTTGATAAAAAACGTCATTTTTTCTTAACTTGTCGATATCCATTTTCTAAGTTATCTATATTCCCAACATTTCTCTTTCACCCTAAATAATATGAAAGTTAACTAGTTAACACCTAAATAGGAAATCGAACAGGAAACTCCACTAACCCTTGTCTAGTTCCTTCTTGTAAATCACTTTACCAATTATTCGTTAAAAAGAATAGATTTCTTAAATCACAGTGGACCTCAATCATAATTCAATGTATCCGATAATTCAATCGTTTGATAATATCTTTTAATTTCGTCAATAAATATATCGAATAAATACATTCATGTAAAGTATTTGATAGTGCTCCAAATGAACATATATTTAGTCGCAATATCATCCCAATATGTAAAGTTTTTAGTTGTAATTATTCTATTTTTAAGTTGTAATCGTTTAAATAAATAAATGTGAAGACGAAGCACGAAGATTAAATAATTGAAGAAAAAGTGCCACTAAAGCCTGAAAAGTGCCACTAAAGCCATAGTGCACTCAAAAGTGCCACTAAAAGTGAGTTAAAGACTTGCGCGGATTTTGGGAGTTAAGGAAAATAATTTTTTGTGCAAATTACAAGTTGCGAAACACAAAGTACAAGATATCTACGCGTACGAAAGGACGTTCGAAAATCCAGAACCGAGACATGAACCGAGCATCAACGCGTGAGACAACGGACCTAAAATTACAAGTCAACATTTCACAAGAATATAATATAATATATATATAATTATATGAAATTATATATATTATATTATATATTAAATAAATCGAGCAGCCGCCCACGTTTTGGAAGCAAGTGTGCTGATCCAGGCTGGCCATGCGATCGCATGGCCTGGAAGAAGCTTTTCCATGGATCGCATGGAGTGAAATCTCTGGCCAAGTCTATAAATTGCAACATTTTTCGGACGAGTATTACACACTCTCTTTTCTTTTTTCCTCTGTAAGAAAACATATATATTTATATTTATAATTTTAAGTTTAAATTAAGTTTAATAATAATTGGGTTAATGCAAAAAATGTTTTAAGGTTTTGTAAGTTGAAACTATGTCCGGGTAACGCTACGCGATTAATCATCACTGTAAGCTATGTTCTTCCTTTTTAAATTAATGTCTCGTAACTAAGTTATTATTATGCTTATTTGAGCTGAAGTAATCGTGATGTTGGGCTAAATATTAAGATGGGGTTATTGGATTTTGTACCATAATTCGGGTTTGGACAAAAGACCGACACTTGTGAACATTGGACTATTGACTATTAATAGGTAGGGGGTATTGTCTAATTGAATGACAATTCGTTGGAATCTGTTGAACCTATCTTCAAATTAGTTAATCTAATAATTATTAAATTGATTACGAATGTCCTATTTAGTGACGTTTATACGATATCGTTTACAATCATTTAATTAATCAATTGGATTGGGTAATTGATTATTCATTTTGGCCAAGTGGATAAATTAATATATAATGGACTAATTAAAATAAGGTTAGATTACATTCAAGGATAATTGGTGTAATTGTTAACAAAGTATTAAAACATTGAATTACATGCAGTCGATAACCTGGTGTAATTATTAACAAAGTATTAAAACCTTGTTACAGTCTAAATCCCTAATTAGTTGGAATATTTGACTTCGAGAATAAGGTTAATTTGACGAGCATTTTATAATTATGACCGATGGACTATTATGGACAAAAACCAGATAGGTATCAAATAAACCAGGACAAAAGACAATTAACCCGGGTAACAATTAATTAAAATTAAAACGTCAAACATCATGATTACGGAAGTTTAAATAAGCATAATACTTTTATTTTATATCTCATCGTACTTTTATTTACTGTCATTTATTTATTGTCATTTTAAATATTGTTATTTATTTTACGCATTTTAATTATCGTCATTTATTTTTACGCTTAAAATATAAAATCGACAAACCGGTCATTAAACGGTAAAAACCCCCTTTTATATATTATTATTATTATTATATATAATTATATATATTTGTATAAATATAGTTGTTAAAAATATAGTACGTAATCAACTAGCTCCCTGTGGAACGAACCGGACTTACTAAAAACTACACTACTTTATGATTAGGTACACTGCATATACTGTTGTAACAAAGTTTAGGTATATCCCATTCTATAAATAAAAAAATTACACTTGTGTAATATTTCATCGTATTTCGTAGTAAACAATAATAGTATTTCGTACTACACGCTGCACACATCAAGTTTTTGGCGCCGCTGCCGGGGAACCAGCGAAATGCTATATTTTTACGCTATATTTTTGTAAAACTATATTTTTGTAAAAATATATTATTTCTTATTTCGTAAAAATATTTTATATTTATAATAAGTGTTTAAAATAATATATATATATATATATATATATATATATATATATATATATATATATATATATATATAAGATTTTATATATAATATTAACAAGTACTTTTATTTTTGGATTTAAAATATAAGTTTAATTTAATTTATATAAATATTTTGTAATAAAAAAAATCAAATAATAAATAAAATAGAATTGGGCCGAAGCCTGTTAAAAGCCCGAATGAATTCAGGCATTGTTGGGCCATGCGATCGCATGACCCAGACGACTACAACTCATGCGGTCGCATGAGCTGGTATGACAGGCACAATACCTCGGACTCATTTATTACGCGTAGGGTTTTAATATTTTAATTATTATTAATTAGGGTTTTATATTTTATTATTTAGTTTTAATTTTAACTTTAATTTGTAAAATTATGTTTTATTAGTTTTATTAATTATATAAATTTAGTAATTTTATATAAATAATATAAAAATAATATTTTTATAATATTGGTATTTTTATCATTTTAGTTATAATTTGTATTTTTATTATTTAGTTTGTTGTTTTTAATCGTATCGTTCGTAATTAGTTTTAAACTTAGTTTTGGCCAGAGTATTTTAATTTCTAGATTTTTAGGTTTTGCCGTAAAATTCCTTAAGTACTTTTTCTTTAGATTAAGATTTAGACGCTTTAGAATTTTACGACGTTGCTTATCGCTTTAGTTTTAAATAAGTTTAGTGCCTTTTTAAGTTATTGCCGTTTTGGATATAGAATTCCTTTAAGCCTTAATACCTTTAGACGCAAGTTTTAATTTTTAGTTTTTAGACTTTTAATTTTCGACGCTTTACTTTCTTATTTTTGTTTTTCGACGTTTGTTTTTCGACTCTTATTTCTCGACGCGCTTTTTCTTTTTCATTTCTACGCTCTAGTTTTTAGGACATAGAATTTTCTATATTTTCCTTAAATTTCGACGATAAATTATTTTAAGCGGTTAAATTGATAGACATCCAAAATTTTCTGATTCGTAGTAATAGTTGGATTTGTTAGTGGCTGAGTTGTGGATTTTTCGACTTAAAGGATCCTGGCTCCCTGCTGCATCTTTTGGCTATTCGAAACGTGGGCAAAAGCAGAAAAGTCTATTAATTTGATAACTTATATAATTTTTATTTTTATTACTAATAGGATATTCAGTGAATGCACTGAGCAAAACGTTCACCACCTTTCATACGTTGACCACCTGTAACACGATCAAGACATCTAGCCAATATTATCGCCGTTAATTTTTCTTTAGAATCATCATCTAGTCGACCAAGTACTCCAATTCAAATTTCCGATAATTCATTTTTTGAACCCGACCTCACAATTGAGAACCCAGAGGATATTCAAAGATAATTCAGAGATCCTGAACCACTAATCATTCCTCCGAAACTACAAATTACTCATCCAGAGATTGTCGAGGAAGAAACCATTAAATCAGAATCCTCTAGTGATTCAGATTCAACAAATTCAATTATGGAAGGAACGGAACCTCTAAGTATGGAAGACCGAATGAGAGCCACACGCATGGGCCAAGGTCACCCCATTATTAGGCCAGATATTAATGCGCCAGATTATGAAATCAAAGGAAAAATCCTACACATGGTAACTAATCAATGCCAATATAGTTGTACGCCAAAAGAAGATCCAAACAAACATCTTCTAACCTTTAATAGGATTTGTACTCTATTCAAAATTAGAGAAGTTGAGGATGAATAGATCTATCTCATGTTGTTTCCCTGGACTTTAAAGGGAGAAGCCAAAGATTGGTTAGAATCGTTACCTGAAGGGGCGATTGACACATGGGATGTTTTAGTTGAGAAATTTCTTAAAAGATTCTTTCCGGCATCTAAGGCCGTGAGACTTCAAGGAGAAATTGTTACGTTCACACAAAAGCCAAATGAAACATTATATGAGGCGTGGACAAGATTTGGAAAGTTGTTGAGAGGATGTCCTCAACATGGTTTAGACACTTATCAAATAGTACAAATATTCTACCAAGGTGTCGACTTTGCTACACGAAAAGACATCGACACAGCAGCTGGTGGTTCCATTGTGAAGAAAACCGCAACTGAAGCTCACAAGATCATTGATAACACAGCCTCCCACTCTCATGAGTGGCATCAGGAAAAAGATATTTTTCGTTCATCTAAAGCGGCTAGAGCTGATTCTAGCCATGACTTTGATTCTGTTTCCGCAAAAATAGATGCTTTCGAAAGACGAATGGAAAGATGACTAAAGATATTCACGCAATACGAATTAGTTGTGAGCAATGCGATGGACCACACTTAACGAAAGATTGTCACATTGAACAAAGGATGGAACAAAGTGAGAATTTTTCCTACTTGAACCAAAGGTCGGGAAATAATTATCAAAATAATTATCAACTGCCAAGGCCAAACTTCAATCGAAATCAAAATATTCTTTACAATCCAAATGGACCCAACAACAACTCGTACAACCAACAAGATCCGAATAACCAACCAACTCAAAACAACACTTTTAATCAACAAAGACCTGGCTTGTATAAACCACCACAACAAACCGAAGAAAAAAAGCCAAATCTGGAAGAAATGATGGCAAAGCTAATGGAATCTCAAACACAATTTATTACATCTCAAACCCAAACGAATGAGAGGTTTGATCAGTCATTAGGAACTCAACAAGCTTCCATTTTGAATCTAGAAAAACACGTAGGTACTCTTGCTAGCATGATGAGTGAGAGGGAACAAGGAAAGCTATCGAGTAATACTGAAGTAAATCCTCGGAATTAGAATGTTAATATGGTGTCAACAAATTCTGAAAAACCAGCTCCAGAAGATGGGAAGGTTTTCGATGTGAGTAACAATGAAGAAGTTACAACACCACCACCACCACCACCCGAGTATGTAAAGCCAGTGGTGGCACCATACAGACCACCCATCCCGTTTCCAAGAAAAGGAGTTGAGTATGAGCAAGTAATAGGTAATAAAGTTTGTGATACCTCTGGAAAGAAGAAGAAGAAGAAGAATAAGAAAATGCAAGAAACAAAAACCATAGAAGTAAACCCAGTGAAGACAGTTCCACCAAAACTTCCACCAAGGTTGGGTGATCCGGGTGAAATTATTGTTCCTTGTCTACTTAGTGATTGTGTCATGTATGATGCACTAGCAGATTTAGGTGCGAGTGTGAGTGTTATGCCTCTTTCATTATATAAGAGATTAGGAGTAGGTGAGTTAAGTCCAACGAAAATAAGTGTTAGACTCTTTGATCAAACCATTAAGCACCCAGTTGGAATTGCTGATAACCTACCTGTTCAAGTAGGTAATTTAACCTTTCTAGTCGAATTTATTGTCATTGACATAGAAGAGGACCCAAACATTCCTCTAATTTTAGGTCGACCATTCTTAGCGTCCACTGGGGCGTTATTTGATGTAAGAGAGGGTAGAATGACACTTAGTAATGATGAAAAATCGATCACCTTTGTGAGTCGAAAGTCTAAATCTCCACCAACCAAAACCGTTGAACCAACAAAAATGATTAATAAGAACCATGTTGTTTTACCAACTCCAATGGTAGTGCTTAGCAATAATAAAACGCCTAAGTGTGGGGAAAATGAAGTAACACCTAATGATGACCTGATAACAAAGAACCCCGTTGTTTATACGAAATTAAATGACCCCGTTATTAACAGTTCAATGAAGAAACTTATTAAACGGATTCGCGATGCTAGAACCAAGGGGAACTTTAAGTTATGTAACCGGTTAGTATCCAATCTTTCGCCTAAAGAAAAGGCAAAACTAGTTGAATTTGTAGATGTTACACAGGAATCCGACCAATGGCTTAAAGCAAAAGTCACAGATATGAAAGTTGATTATGGTCCAAAAGAAATTGACGATGAAGTTAATCACAATTTCGACACCACAGCTACCTAAGTATGGGGAGATTCAAATGTTCTAAAAAAAATGCTATCTAGAGTTAGTTGTTCTGTTCTCGTGTAGTTCCGAGAATGGAATCCGATTGGTCTTTTCCACTAGCAGACACTAAAGAACTAGTTTTCTCCCCCCCCATTCCGAATTTCTGTTTTGTAGGTTTGTATGAAAATAATACGCTTTTTATATTTAAGTTTTGTGTGAATTTAAAAAAAAAATTTACTTTATTTCATTAAGTAAAAAAAATGATTTCTAAAATTCGCCGTAAGTTAAAGACTAGATCATAGAATCGAAATTGTTTTACCCAAGGACGGGGCGAAAAATTTTGTTATCTTTATTTTAATATTATTGATCTAAAGTATGCAAAAAAAAAAAATTTAAAAAACCCGAAAATCTTTGTTTTTAAAACAATCACTTTAAAACGACAATTTTTAAATTTTGTCGAGGGATGGACTAGGTAAACGTACCGAAACTACCTCTACCTAAAGTAAAAGGAAACAAAATTATTCATTTAAATTGTTTTAATAAATAAAGGTTTTATAAATATATATATATATATATATATATATATATATATATATATATATATATATATAGGTATATATATATATATATATAGGTATATATATATATATATATATGTATATATATATATATATATATATATATATATATATATATATGTTTGTATTTTATGTTATATAAAAAACAGGGTAAAACAGCGCACTTTCAAAGACTGGCATTAAGTTCAGCAAAAGCTACTAATTTTGACGATAAGACGCAAAACATATGTGAAATTACAACAAAAGGAATGAACGATGAGGCGCGCCATCTATCATTCGACGAGCTTAGTAATTACAAACTGGGTATTTTCAATCACTTTTCTACACTAATCACCCTCATGAATTTATAATTATAGTCCGATTTCTTGAAAATGAGGGCATTGCAAGATCTTAAGTGTGGGAAGGGATTAAATTCTTTCGGGTTTTAAACATTTGACTTATACACTTGGTTTAATAGCCACCGTTAAATTTTACTAGTAAAGCAGTAGTTGTATTAGAATCTAGTGCTCTCTGATAATAAAGAACAACCCTAGTCTTATATACTGACTACCCACTTCTAGTAAAATTTTTAAAAAAAATTCAAATAAATGAATTCAAAATCATGTTTATACATATTTATGAACGATAAAACTAGGTATTAACGCCGAAATTATTGTTACCTGGGAAAGAACATAATTTGAGAAACAACCCAAAATGCTTGAATTCATTTAAAATGGAATATAAGAGAATAAAAAGGCAAAGAAAAAAATATAAAAGCCAAGTGTGAGAAAAATTTACCAAGTTATTTAAATCATAAATCACATATTTTTGTACAAATAATTGAAAGTACTTTTGTTTTGGACGATTTTAATTAGTTTTACCCGATTTCTTATAATATATTTGAAAGAAATATGCCACTTGATTTAAAAGGAAGTAAAGTCTTCCAAAAAAAGAAATGAAGGAAGTAAAGTCTTCCGAAAAAGACACACGCTTCTTGATTTAGGTCAGGAAGTTGTCGTCCAGACCAGTTATAGAGTCTACGAAAAACCTTGAAAAGTTTTCTCGAAAATCAGCTGGAAATCCACGGACCTCAGCATCAAACAGGGTCGCCAAGTGGTCAGACTTATCCTAACCATGAGAGGATCTGTCTCGTAAAATGGGGAGGGCGCCGTGCAAATTAGCTTGATAAGACTAATGAACCAGACCCCCAGAAAGGATAATCTCCTTAAAAGATTAAAAATCAGCTTTTAAGCCTAATATTACTCAATCCTTGAGATTGACCTTAAAGATTGAGAATTACAAACTCATGGAATTCAATGATATCTAAACTCGAGCTTGAACGAGAAAATATTTTAATCAAAAATAAAACCGATTTGTTTTCTGAAAACCTATTTTCAATGCGTTCATTACCATTGAACGTAAAATCCTAGGAATACACCTGGAATTCATTAGGTCACCTGAACCAAATTGGGTGTCAACCGTAAGAACGGTGGTTGCATAGCATGGTCAAAGACAGGACCTTGTGTCAGACCGAAAAATTATAGGGTGATCTTTACTATTGCTCCTACAAAGGATAGTAATTGCATCCGACACGTTGTGGACCATGAACAAATGCATGTCATTTGACATTGCCTTAACAGTTGCTTGTTCATTGCTTTCCTTTACAACCGGACGGTAGTTTACTGAAAGGTAATATACGGGACAAGTAAACTGGACATGTGCTTTCCTAATACAAGGTTAGCAAGTGGGTGACACAAAACCACAAGTTTTTGAGCAAAAATTTTGAAATATGAAACCCACAAAAACATTTTGCAAACACCGGTGAAGGGTTATTCTGAAAAACTTATCTCGGGTAAAATCTAGCTTGAAATTTTCAAAAGATCAAATGTTTTCATAAAGATCCAATTTCCTTAAGGATCTAAATTTTCATAGTCATGTGGGACTGTAAACCACATCGTTACTATCATTATTTATACCGCCGTATCAAAATCACTAATGTATAAAGTGTGAGAATAAAAAGTGATTCGAGTGAAGTGTGATTTTATTTCAAGTTCTGTATTGCTTGAGGAAAAGTAACGTTCAAATGTGGGGATATTTGATAGTGCTCTAAATGAACATATATTTAGTCGCAATATTATCCCAATATGTAAAGTTTTTAGTTGTAATTATTCTATTTTTAAGTTGTAATCGTTTAAATAAATAAATATGAAGACGAAGCACGAAGATTAAATAATTGAAGAAAAAGTGCCACTAAAGCCATAGTGCACTCAAAAGTGCCACTAAATATAATATATATATAATTATATGAAATTATATATATTATATTATATATTAAATAAATCGAGCAGCCGCCTACGTTTTGGAAGCAAGTGTGCTGATCCAGGCTGACCATGCGATTGCATGGCCTGGAAGAAGCTTTTCCATGCGATCGCATGGAGTGAAATCTCTGGTCAAGTCTATAAATTGCAACATTTTTCGGACGAGTATTACACACTCTCTTTTCTTTTTTTCTCTATAAGAAAACATATATATTTATATTTATAATTTTAAGTTTAAATTAAGTTTAATAATAATTGGGTTAATGCAAGAAATGTTTTAAGGTTTTGTAAGTTGAAACTCTGTCCGGGTAACGCTACGCGATTAATCATCACTGTAAGCTATGTTCTTCCTTTTTAAATTAATGTCTCGTAACT
The DNA here is from genome assembly GCF_046630445.1 of Rutidosis leptorrhynchoides. Lineage (NCBI taxonomy): Eukaryota > Viridiplantae > Streptophyta > Magnoliopsida > Asterales > Asteraceae > Rutidosis > Rutidosis leptorrhynchoides. The sequence goes on from NC_092335.1 coordinate 199,950,920, forward strand.
AAGTTATTATTATGCTTATTTTAGCCGAAGTAATCGTGATGTTGGGCTAAATATTAAGATGGGGTTATTGGATTTTGTACCATAATTCGAGTTTGGACAAAAGACCGACACTTGTAAACATTGGACTATTGACTATTAATAGGTCGGGGGTATTGTCTAATTGAATGACAATTCGTTGGAATCTGTCAAACCTATCTTCAAATTAGTTAATCTAATAATTATTAAATTGATTACGAATGTCCTATTTAGTGACGTTTATACGACATCGTTTACAATCATTTAATTAATCAATTGGATTGGGTAATTGATTATTCATTTTGGCCAACTGGATAAATTAATATATCATGGACTAATTTAAATAAGGTTAGATTACATTCAAGGATAATTGGTGTAATTGTTAACAAAGTATTAAAACCTTGAATTACACGCAGTCGATAACCAGGTGTAATTATTAACAAAGTATTAAAACCTTGTTACAGTCTAAATCTCTAATTTGTTGAAATATCTGACTTCGGGAATAAGGTTAATTTGACGAGCATTTTATAATTATGACCGATGGACTATTATGGACAAAAACCAGATAGGTATCAAATAAACTAGGACAAAGGACAATTAACCCGGGTAACAATTAATTAAAATCAAAATGTCAAACATCATGATTACGGAAGTTTAAATAAGCATAATACTTTTATTTTATATCTCATCGTACTTTTATTTACTGTCATTTATTTATTGTCATTTTAAATATTGTTATTTATTTTATGCATTTTAATTATCGTCATTTATTTTTACACTTAAAATATAAAATCGACAAACCAGTCATTAAATGGTAAAAACCCCCTTTTATATATTATTATTATTATATATAATTATATATATTTGTATAAATATAGTTGTTAAAAATATAGTACGTAATCAACCAGCTCCCTGTGGAACGAACCGGACTTACTAAAAACTACATTACTCTATGATTAGGTACACTGCCTATAGTGTTGTAGCAAGGTTTAGGTATATCCCATTCTATAAATAAAAAAATAAAACTTGTGTAATATTTTGTCGTATTTCGTAGTAAACAATAATAGTATTTTGTACTAACGCTGCACACATTAGTATTATATATCTAATACCTGGTTAACATTTTCAATTAATATATATATATATATATATATATATATATATATATATATATATATATATATATATATATATATATATATATATATATATATATATATATATATATATATATATATATATATATATATATATATATTCATATACATATTTGTTTACATATAATTGTTCGTGAATCGTCGAGAGCAGTCGAAAGGGTCATTGATTACATGAATATAGTTTCAAAATTTTTGAGACTCAACATTACAGACTTTGCTTATCGTGTCGGAAACATTAAATCATATAAAGATTAAGTTTAAATTTGGTCGGAAATTTTTGGGTTGTCACAGAATATGTCCTCATAGCAGTATATTACGTCTCCAGATGGGTCGAAGCCCAATCATTTCCAACTAATGATGCCAAGGTCGTCACTAACTTCCTGAAGGGACTTTTCTGCCGATTTGGAGCTCCACCGCTATAATAAGTGATAGAGGCACACACTTCTGCAATACTCAATTTATGAAGGTGATGCAACGATACGGGGTTACCCACAAAATTTCCACTGCCTATCATCCGCAGACCAACGGACAAGCATAGGTCACCAACAGAGCACTCAAGAGAATCTTAGAACGCACCGTCGGCCATCATGGAAATAAATGGACCGAGAAACTAGACGATGCTCTGTGGGCATTCCGGACTGCTTACAAGAATCCTCTAGGAACTACAACCTACCGCATGATCTATGGAAAAGCCTGTCACCTTCTGCTAGAACTCGAATATAAAGCTCTCTGGGCGTTGAAGACCTGCAACCTCGATCCCTCAGTTACCGCTAAGCATTGGAAGATGTAGAAGAATGAACTCGCTGAACTAAGAGACCAAGCATATGAAACGTCATACATCTACAAGGAACGAATGAAGCTGATACACGATGCAAAATTGATCCCTACAAAGTTTGCTCCTGGAGATAAAGTTCTGCTCTTTAATTCTCGATTCAAGAAGTTCGCTAGAAAATTTAGATCAAGATGGAGTGGGCCATACAAAGTTATATATGATTTTCCACACGGAGCCGTGGAATTAGAAGGACCTACTGGTAACTTCAAAGTCAATGGCCACCGACTAAAAGCTTATCTAGAAGACCACGATAAGGAGGAGCACCTCTTCTCCTTTGATCCATTTTGAAGATCTGGCAAAGAAAAAGTCGAGCTGTAATGACTTGATAAATAAAGCACTCTTGGGAGGCACCCCTTGCTTATCCTTTTCTTTATATATATATTTTTTATTTTCAGTCTATAAAAATATTAGCTCTGTGTACTAACAACTAAGCGCCATACTTGCGCTTAGTACTTACAAGTTTGTTGAATGTATTCATGCAACATGCCAAGTTCAGGAGCTCCAGTTTACATCCCAGTTCGTAGGAGGAGGACTCCTAGAGTTTACTCATCAGGAAGCAGTGCTGATCAGAATAGGCCATCAACAGGGCAATTAGGCCCAAGGCGATTGATATTGAAGAGTGTTGAGGATATTGGTACAGCACCGCCAGCTCCTCCTGTTCGATGATCTAGACGTTTAGCTAGGACACCTGTTGAGCACACACAGCCACTAGAGACACATGAGCCACAGACGGTGATACACTATGGAGCCACATTGAATGACCCAGATGTTACATGGGCATTACTCAGAGACCAGCAGAGGCTTTATCGAGCTCTTAGAGCATACCTTTAGCGTGAGGGGATGCCGCGCAGTAATCTGGGCCCATCATCATTCAGGTTAGCACGCCGTAATCAGCCAACACGACAAGCTACCCCCAGGCTTTCCACACCAGTCTCTGTTCACTCAGTCGCTTCAGCTACCATCCCAGCACATGCTACTCCTATTCCCATCACACCGCCTGTCTTAGCCATTTCACCTGCTCCAGTCACCGAGGCAGTCCCAGTCACTGAGCTACCTGAGGGTTGTCACCTAGTCACGATTCCCATATCAGTTGAGCCACCCACGACCCAGGAATTTGAGATTACCGGGAACATCCCTGATGAGGAGCCTTTCCCGAGCCTATCACACCTGGAGTTGTCGTCAGACCTTTGTCTGGATTCACTACTAGGCCCTGCGTTGGATGAAGGGCAACCACTTGAGTATTTGTCGAGACTAGAGGATGATGATGATCCCTTCGGACTTCATGGATACTTCGCAGACACAACTTAGCACATTGACCAGGATAGTATCTCATAGACTACTTTATTTACTTTTAGTTTTATCTTTTTGAAGCATTTTACTGAAAAAGTTATATATAGTGGAAATGTTGTCTCTCTCTTTTTGTTCTTCATGCAGAGATTTTATCAAAAGAGACTGGTCCTTTCCAGCAATTAGGAGACCGAACGTAGGAAGGCCCAGCACTAGGAAAGTAACATGACCAGAGGGAAGTAATCCTTCCTCAAACCTATTTCAATTATTACGCACTAAAATCTCTAAGTGTGGGGTCACCCCCGTAACTAACTTGGAAATTTTAGAAGACAATGTCCTTAATTTATAAAGTATTAAAATATTCTTTTCAGAGAATATTAGAGATTATGTTCTTCTAAGTGTGGGGTATTGGATAAAGTTTAGAGGATAAGTAACCGTAAAACGCCAAGTTTTGAAAAATTCTTTTGTCAAAAAAGTAATTAAGCAATGGATATTGGGTGATTTCGAACGAAATTCTTACCTTGTTTTTCCCAAAAGATCCAATAAAATTGCTAGAAATTGGTTTTTGAAAAATTCATTAGAAGGAACGATTAAGCTAAAACTGATGTTTTGTGTCAAAAGATTTCTTTTAAGAAAATATGTAAAAGGCTACGCATGATCAAGCACGACCCCTTCTCCCAAAAGGTAAGGAATCTTGGACTCAAAGTATCTGTACGACCCATCAAATCTACAGTACTTTGTCATTTCAATTGATGAGCGTTCCGGTGTACGGTTCAAGTTAGAAGTTGGTTCCGACATACATTTCAAGACCAATGGTTAGTAAGCGCCATACGTGGTGCAGGTGCGATACTCCTTCCGAAATCATTCTGAATAGAGAAGACAAAAAGCCATCAGTTTCCGTTTCCACACCACGCAATTTAAACCGACCAACTCACATAAAGAGTTGATGAATAAGAAATATTCACCCCAAATTCACTCCCAAAAATACACTACCCATTCATTTTCATTCCCCTTTCCATTTATCAAAAGATCCAGAGATTAATGAAGAGATAGATCGATCAAATTCGCTTCAAAAGCACTTGTTAAAAGATTCCGAATCCCTGATTGTTTTTGATAGGTTAAAGACCTATTTTCAGTGGATTATCACTTCCTCTCTGGGCACCAGGAACGGAAGACAAAAGTTATGAAGAAAGGGTATGCGATAAATTTTTTGTTTTTTTATCTTTGATTAAAGAGCAAAGTCTCTAGAAATAAAGGCAAAGAGAAACCCGAGAAGTTGCCCCAAGAAGGATACCGGAGGAGCCAAAGAAAATTCTAGACAAAGTCTTAGTAAAATCCATCTCTTCCAAAGAAACTTTTTACGGATTCCAAGTCGTTCTCTATCCAAAAATGGATACTCTGAAAAATCAAAATCTATCAATTCTCTCTAAATCAAAAGATCTGGATACCTTTAACCAATCCATAACAATTTCCTAAACAAACCCTACAACCCGTCTTTCTCTTAAAAGAATGCCTAGGAAGAAGATCAGTGTTGTCCTTACTTAACCGGTGGAGATATCGATGCTCTACCAAGACTATGATGAGAATTGTTACGCGACTGGCTTCTGAGCAATAATACAATTAGATTAGGACGCCCTAAACACTTGAGTGATATGAGTGATCCGCTAGTGAGGAGCCTGATCATGTATACTCTACATCTGAGATTTGGAAAGTACGCCTTTTTCACTATGGACGCAATTTAAATCTAGCGACCAAATCATCGAAGCTCAAAACTTTTTCTAATACTTTCGAAAGATGTGACGACTTCTGATGAAGGCATAATAAAAAGATCCACAAGAGGGCAAGGAAGAATCTATTAGAAAGAACCTTATATTCCCGCTTCTTGCTTGAGGACAAGCAAAGCTAAGTGTAGGATATTTGATATCGGTTAAAAAGTCACATTTTTATCCCCATTATTAAGCCCTAGAACAATAAAGATTCAAACTTTATCGGCAAAATTATCGCTTTTTCAGTTGAATTTGTAGATTAAGTAATTACGAAGGCGATTAAAAAAGAATCAAGTAAAACGGAGCTAACACGAAGATTCTAGAGCGAAAACGGTGAAAGACAAGAAATCAAGTTACGATCCAGTGAAAATCAGCTAACCAGGCAGACCAAACAGCTTGCCAAATGGCCTGTCTGGCTCACAAACGGCCTGCTAAACGGCCAGGATAAACGGCCCCTGCAAACGGCTTGACTTGTCAAACGGCCCCTGCAAACGGCCTGCCAGCCATTTGCAGGAAAAATCCAAGTCTATTTAAAGGGCTTTCTCCATCCATTTCAATATACTCAATTTGTAATTCATTTTATATTTTCAAGATTTTAGTTAGTTTTTAGTAGTAGTTAGCTTAGCGTTTATTTTCCGTAGGATATCCCGGCGAGTCCCTGTGATCTCGGGAAGATTTCTTCGGCCCTTTTCAGGTTTTTATCCGAAACGCTTGTCTTTTGTATTAAACATGTGTTCATACTTTTTATGTTTAATAATTCATTCCGATATTACCATGATAGCTTAATTAATCTGTATGTTGCCATGATAGAAGTTTGGGTTAGCATAATTATGTTAATTTAGTACGATTACTATCGTAATACTGAACTAGGAAGTCTGATAGATTTGTATGCTAGTATCTTAAGGATTGACCAACCTAGGTTATGATCAGGACTTGTCCACCTATATGAAATTAGCTACTTCGTAGGATTAAGACCCCTGATTATACTGTATCTAAAGATTCTATGAACTCGGTATGGCCGGAGTTCCCGAGAGGCATTTAATGCGCTTTTAGGACACGAAACTTAGGAATTGAGACATGAATGACATAGTATGCCTATTGACTGTTCCGAAGAGACTTCTTAGGAGTTGTTAAGATTTAGTTAGTGCCTTCACTGTGTGACCCAAGCCTATTACATGTTCTTGCCTTAGGACTTAGTCATATCAACTGTTTAGGTATTCACTAGGTTTCTATCTGCTTTACTTTTATTATATCAACTGTAATGCTGTATAATGCTTGAACTGATATGATCTCATTAGTATGATGGAATGGTTGTTAGTTTTCTTCTAAGGTTTTTCCAACTTAAATCGACGGACTCCTTTCGTTTGTAATCAGTGTTCAATCAACACGGCACGTGGTTATTCAATTAACCAAACTGATAACAAGGGTTAGGATTAGAGCTCAACTTAGTAATAAACCTAGTACTTTACTAAGGATAACCTCCGAGGTATAGCTACCATTCCATTATATAACCAAGTGACATACTTCTCACTGCTCAAAGAGAACTCCGAGGGTTTAGAGACAAGTAAGTCTGTGTAATTGGCTTATCCAACCATATCTACATCATTTCAATCATAGTCTTAACGTAAGCATAATTACCTTTCCCCAACCCAACACTTATATCTTGGTCAACATTTCCCTGATCTGCATACTCCGGATATCCTTCCACTTATTTACTTTTCCGCACTTAGGACTTTTAGCTTAAACCAACTACTATCCTTTATCTAGGTAATTTAAATAAAAGACAATTATCCACTTGATCTTCAATTTGTTAATCCATTAAAAACACGACACTAGGTTAACTTACACCTTCTACACCTTAGAAAGTAAAAGTAAATTTAGGCCCCCGCATAATATAAATAAACAAAACCGCTGTGTGCTACCCTGATCAACTGAATCTGACGTCCTGCGGCCTAACAACACCGCACAAACAAAACTATCCGTTTCAACCATATCAGTAATCGACTCCAGGCTGTTGTGAATAGCCTTTAGCTACTAGCTTTGCTTTGTGTTTTTGAATAGAACTATCAAGGTTGAGCTTTGTTTGGAAAACCCACTTAACTCTAATGAGTTATTTATCTTTGGGATGATCAACTAACTACCGTGTGATACTTTTCTCGATCATCCGGATTTCTTCGTTCATTGCATTCACCCATTTTTCATATTTGGCTGCAACTTTGTAGCTTTCAGGTTCAATAGTTGTGAAGTTGCAAGTCTCGTATATATCTGTTAAAGCTTTGACTCTTCTAGGTGTTGACTCTGGACTTGAATCATCTTGCGCTAGAGGTAATGTCATTGATGGAGAAGTTGGCGAAGTTGGGATCATTTCTCCGGTACTTTCATCTTGTTCAGAATGCTCCATTTGTAGTGGTTGTTGGTCTAGAGTTTCTGTGATGACCCGTCCTAATCCTCCTGGACGAAGTCTTCAACATTTGGTCCCATTGTGAGGTACTGACCTAAATATGCCATGAATGACTCCAAGCAATATCTTTCAATTGAGCAAATGCACATCGGAAGACTTAATTCATACCTAAGAATAAACATGCTTCAAAGTGTCAACCAAAAGGTTGGTGAGTTCATAGGTTTATCATATACAATCATAAAAATTCAGTAATTTTGATATACCATAAGATTTCAGTTTCATAAATATATGTACACTCGTAAGTGTATAAAAGTATTCTATAAGTTGTTGAGTGCTTCGGTAACCATACTTAACAATTAATGTGGCATATTCCCTTTATTATGAAATCTCCCTACACTGTACCAAGTGTAGTAAAAACGAAGTACTAAGCAACTGTTTACGATACTAGAGCGACTAGCCCGGTTGGGGTGGTCAAACCTGATAGATCAATCAATAGTATTCGCGCTTACATGTTCTTCCAACATGTAAATATTAGTTACCAAGCTATTAGGGAAGATATGCAAGGTGGTACAACTCAACGTAGAATATATTTTAAGTACTTATGTCTATTTCGTCAAACATAAAAGTAGCGCATGTATTCTCAGCCCAAAAATATATATTGCAAAAACAATTAAAAAGGGAGCAAATGAAACTCACGATACTGTATTTTGTAGTAAAAATACGTATGACGATATTGAACAATGCAGGGTTGGCCTTGGATTCACGAACCTATATCATTTGTATATATATTAACACACGTAATTGCAATCGAACCAATATATATATATATATATATATATATATATATATATATATATATATATATATATATATATATTATTACTAGTGATGTAATTTATATATATATATAGTAAATGAATAAGTTTTATTGTATATATTTTCATTATATATATATAAAGATATTAATATAGTTAAGTTATGTGTATTAAATTTATCCTTATATATATATATATATATATATATATATATATATATTATTTGTTTGTCAAAAATAGTAATAATGGTAATATTATCATAATCTTAGTAATGACAAAATTAATAACAATGTTAATCCTTAATATTACTAGTAAAAGTAATAATGTTAATAATAACTCTATTAACGATAATAATAGTGATATTAACAATAATACTTGTGAAAATATTTATTTTACTATTAATGATAGTTATAATACCGATTTTAGTAATTACATAATAATAGTACATGTGATAATACAAATAATAATACTTATGTTAATATTAACAGTTCTATTATTTACAAAAAGATACTAATACTAATATTTACGAAGATGATAATAATTTGTATTATTTTATATTGATAATATCAAAAAATATGATACTTATAATTATGATAACAATAATAATAACAATTTTGATACTTATAATACTAATTATGATATTAATAATAACAATAATGATAATAATTCATAATAATAACAATAATAATAGTGATCATAATAATAAATGGTAAGTAATTATAATAATAATAATAATAATAATAATAATAATAATAATAATAATAATAATAATAATAATAATAATAATAATAATAATAATAATAATAAT